>NC_091128.1:5395087-5735989 GCF_040183065.1 Periplaneta americana
TTATTATTATTATCATTATTATTATTATTATTATTATTATTATTATTATTATTATTATTATTTAGGAAGCTTGAGCCCGAGTGGGTGTGCCGCTGTTTGTTTCTAAACACTTTTCTTTTATCAAATATCTCTGTTAGTGTTATGCTTCAAGATAAACATGTTGTAACCAGAATACGCACCCATCGCGTTAGTCTCACTTTACCTCACAGACAACACAAGGTTCAATGCCTTGCTCAAACTTAACAAGTTATTTGAGCCGTTCAGAGCAAAAGCGGTGTAAGTCAAAATCGGATCATGAGGTTGAAAGTAAAAATTCTGTAAAATACAGCGCGAAGTAGCAATTAATACGTCGTTCTTGCTATCAGCTTACTACTGATACTTTAAATACAGTGAATATTAATTGCTACTTTGCGCTGTATTTTACAGAATATTTACTTCAACCCTCATTACCCGTTCTTGACTTACACCACTTCTGCTCTGAACGGCTCATTCATTAAATGTTGTGCTCTTGTATCATCTGATCTGGATTTCAGACAATTATAGCTAAGCGAAAATTTTACAAGAGAATTGTCCCACGTCGTGTACTTTGAATTTAATGGAAATGCATATTTAAGCTAATTTTTGTTCGTTAAAAAACGTGGTGATAGTGATTCGTTTCGTTTTTCCCTAGTTTACGAAATATAATGACTTGAAAATCGATGCTACTTATGCCGCTTCTTGTGCTCACTGTATCACAGCTCTAGTATACTTTTTTTTTCTCACATGGTACAATAGGAGATGTTAAATATCAGTTTTTCTCTCGCAAGGAACCTTTTAAGTTAGTTAACAAGAGAATAACAATAATAATAATAATAATAATAATAATAATAATAATAATAATAATAAATAATAATAATAATAATAATAATAATAATAATAATTATTATTATTATTATTATTATTATTATTATTATTACATCAAATTGTTTCTTTCTGGATCGATCACAATTTTTGACTCTATACAGTAGATCACACTTTTACTAGGCAAACTACAAAACTATATTGCTAGGAACATACCATTGAGACTGATTCAGTTCTATCTAACCATAGATTACAAAAGGTACAAATTTCAAAACGTGAATATAATAATTAAGAACATTCTATTCAGCTAAGAGGGCAATTAATTTTTTTTGTACATCAGCATTATGAACAGTCTTCATAATCGTGCATAATGTGCCAAATTATCACAATAGTGCCATATAAATACTCGGACTATCAAACGCACACTTCTGTGCCAAGAAATCTCTTCTCCTCTAGCTGCCACTAGAGTGCACTGAAATTAATGTGTGAATGACAACATACTTACTGGAAGCTAAGCTCATGCATTTGGTTTGTTTCCTTGAACGTAGTTAGTACATACGTATGTTCTAGAATTTTTTTAATGTTATGAGGTACTTTGTCTGAAACTACATTAACAACTTCGTCATAGCTAACCGTTTAATAAGGAAACATGATAAAAAATTGAAACATATTTTTTGTAAACTCAATGTTTTACGGTAAAACCATGACCACGTAACCAAAAAGAACAAATGTTGCCAATGATAAGGGAAAACATATTTCCCAGCAACTCGCACCTCACCCCCATACATGAAATGGAAATTAGCTTTATATAAATATATATTATTATATAAACATTCAGTTTTCTGCATAATGTTAACCAAATAAAAAGAGACAAGCAATATCAAAAGAAAACTTTAATTCAAGCAGAAAAAGAATAGGAAAATTTGTTGCGAATGCTACATGGGATTTAAGGAGGGAGGATGGCTTTAATATGGTGGAAATCCAGTGAATTAAAAATAATCTTTTTGCTGTAAAATACACTTTGGACGTTTACAATGTGGTGGAAAACCAGTAAATTTTTGAAAGAGAAATGTCTTCTTTAAAATAATTTTCGAAATTTGAAAAATTCATCAGACAAAATTTTTATGAACACTCGCGGCTCTTTTAGGAGTCATTTTTAAAGCTCTGGTGCACAGGGTAAACGACAATAAACTTGGATTGCAATTTCTGTAACTTTAATTTGTTGTTTTATTCTCACACAAAAGAGTTAATATCTTTATATCTTCCGAACTATTAATGCTACATATTTCATGATATGCGAAACACACATTCTTAGGCTATTAGGAAACTTTTCCGTGTTGTCATTTTGTTGTCTTTGAAAAATATCCTCTAATGTTTCTATAAAAGTATCTCTAAAATTGATTCTTAAGATATGTTCTTTATTTCAATATTTTGAAAGCGAATATTCAAAAGTGTGCTATAGACCTTTTAAAGGATGTGCGTTTAGAGTAAACTGGCAGAGAGGTTTCGAATTTTTCTTAATAATGGCTGAGATACATTCACTGTGGCGATCTACAGTGCCCTAGTACTTCACTTTTTTTCCAAGACTTCTGACACAATTATTTTGACTAATCTCGAATTTCAGTTGTTACGGCAATTATATTTCTACATATAAAAATGAAAAATGACCGTCTGATAGAACAAATTTCAAATTACACAACCCTTTCCCTTAAACATAATATTTACATGTAAGCAGGTCACTGTCAGCTCGTGTATGGGTGGCGGCAGGTTGTATCGGTTTATGTGTGCATTATAAACAAATCCCGTGCCATAAGTGAATTAAAGTATTAAATATTTATGTCAGTATGAGTCATTCTTTGAGAATATCAATTCCGTTCTGGAGGGGACGGAGATGATAATCACTACTCAAAAGTGGATATTAAAAAAATATATTATTAAACACACAGTATGCTGAGTGTGTAAATTTTTTTGGAAATCAAAACGCAGTTAAATTTTAAAATTATAACAGGAAAATTTATTATTTTAGTAAAAATATTTCATTTTTATTTTGTGTAATTGGAAAGGATGAACTATCTGATTGTGGCTCCTAAGCTGTTTCATTGTAAAAAACAATAGAAAGCCGGAACAATTTATACTAATGGTGGTAGTAGTAGTAGTAGTAGTAACAGTAGTAGTAGTAGTAGTAGTAAACGTACCAGTGGCAGTAGTAGCAGTAGTAGTAGTAGTAGACGTACCAGTGCCAGTAGTAGTAGTATTAGTAGCAGTACTGTTAGTAGTAATAGTAGTAGGAGTAGTAGACGTACCATTGGCAGTAGTGGTAGTAGTAGTATTAGTAGCAGTACTGCTAGTAGTAGTAATATTAACAATAGCAGTAGTAGTAGTAATAGTACTAGTAGTAGTAGTACTAGTAATAGTACTACTAGTAGTAGTAGTAGTAGTAGTGGTGGTAGTAGTAGTAGTAGTAGTGGTGGTAGTAGTAGTTGTAGTGGTAGTAGTAGTAGTAGTAGTAGTAATAGTAATAGTAGTAGTAGTAATAGTACTACTAGTAGTGGTAGTGGTAATAGTAGTAGTAGTGGTAATAGTAGTAGTAGTGGTAATAGTAGTGGTAGTAGTAGTAATAATACTACTAGTAGTAGTAGTAATAGTACTACTAGTAGTAGTAGTAATAGTACTAGTAGTAGTAGTAGTAGTAGTGGTAATAGTAGTAGTAATAATACTAGTAATAGTACTAGTAGTAGTAGTAGTAGTGGTAGTAGTAGTGGTGGTAGTAGTAATTGTAGTGGTAATAGTAGTAGTAGTAGTAGTAGTAATAATAGTAGTGGTAGTAGTAGTAGTAGTGGTAGTGGTAATAATAGTAGTAGTAGTGGTAATAGTAGTACTAGTAACAGTACTAGTAGTAGTAGTAGTGGTAGTGGTAATAGTAGTAGTAGTGGTAGTAGTAGTGGTAGTAGTAGTGGTAGTACTAGTAGCAGTAGTAGTAGTGGTAGTATTAGTAGTAGTAGTGGTGGTGGTAGTAGTAGTAGTAGTATTAGTAGTGGTAGTATTAGTAGTAGTAGTGGTGGTGGTAGTAGTAGTAGTAGTAGTAGCAGTAGTAGTATTGGTAGTATTACTAGTAGTGGTGGTAGTAGTAGTAGTAGTAGTAGCAGTAGTAGTAGTAGTGGTAATAGTAGTAGTAGTACTAGTAATAGTAATAGTACTAGTAGTAGTAGTAGTGGTAGTGGTAATAGTAGTAGTGGTAATAGTAGTAGTAGTAGTGGTGGTAGTGGTAGTGGTAGCAGTAGCAGTAGCAGTAGTAGTAGTAGTAGTGGTAGTGGTGGTAGTAGTGGTAGTAGTAGTGGTAGTAGTAGTGGTAGTAGTGGTGGTAGTGGTAGTAGTAGTAGTAGTAGTCCTCCTTTATCTTCCCTCTATCCCATTCCTGGTAACTATGTACTACTTGTCGACATTAGTCTTATAAGAATCTTTATGGAATGAGATTCTGTCAAAATGACTTATCGGTATTTAAGAAAGAACAACAAATATATAAACATATGAATAATAATTCATTGAATTAAATAATATGTTGATAACGTTTTCGCCTATTTGGCATCTTCAGGCATAAGTTCAAATATCTCACGTGGTGCATTGAAGAATTTTACTAATATTTACATATTCATTAAATAGAATATTAAACAATCTAACAACAAAGAATTATTCACTTGAATATTTATTTATTTATTCATTTGTTTACATATTTATTAATTTATTTGTATACTTATTTATTTATTCATTTGTATGCTTATTTATTCATTTGTATGCTTATTTATTCATTTGTATACTAATTTATTTATTTATTTATTTATTTGTAAGCTTATTTATTTTTTCATTTGTATGCTTATTTATTTATTTATTCATTTGTATACATATTCATTAATTCATTTGTATGCTTATTTATTTATTCATTTGTATACATATTCATTAATTCATTTGAATCCTTATTTATTTATTCATTTGTATACATATTCATTAATTCATTTGCATACTTATTTATTTCTTCATTTGTATACTTATTTGTTTAATAATTTGTATACTTATTTGTTTAATAATTTGTATACTTATTTGTTTAATCATTTGTATAATTGTTAGTTTATTCATTTATCGATTCATTCGTTTATTCATTCGTTCCTTCCTTCGTTTGTTCGTTCGTTCATTCATTCATACATTCATTCATTCGTTTGTTCATTTGTTTATTCGTTTGTTCGTTCATGCATGCATTCATTCGTTTGTTCGTTCATGCATGCATTCATTCGTTCGTTTGTTCATTCATTCATACATTCATTCATTCGTTTGTTCATTTGTTTATTCGTTTGTTCGTTCATGCATGCATTCATTCGTTCGTTTGTTCATTTGTTCATTCATTCGTTTCATTCGTTCGTTCATTTTTTCACTCTTTCATTCGTTTGTTAGTTTGCTTGTTCATTCATTCATTCATTTATTCATTCGTTCGTTTGTTCATTTGTTCATTCGTTTGTTCGTTCATGCATGCATTCATTCGTTCGTTTGTTCATGCATACATTCATTCATTCGATTGTTCATTTGTTCATTCATTCGTTTGTTCGTTTGCTTGTTCATTCATTCGTTTCATTCGTTCGTTCATTTTGTCACTCTTTCATTCGTTTGTTAGTTTGCTTGTTCATTCATTCATTTATTCATTCGTTCGTTTGTTCATTTGTTCGTTCGTTTGTTCGTTCATGCATGCATTCATTCATTCATTCGTTTGTTCAATTGTTCATTCATTCATTCATTCGTTTGTTCGTTTGCTTGTTCATTTGTTCATTCATTCGCTTGTTCATTTGTTCATTCGTTTGTTCGTTTGCTTGTTCATTTGTTCATTCATTCGTTCGTTTGTTCAGTTGTTCATTCATTCATTCCTTTGTTCGTTTGCTTGTTCATTCATTCATTCATTCATTCATTTATGCCTATAACAGGGCAAAGACCAATTACAATAGACAGTACAGAAATTTGCAGATAATATGAAAAAAGAGATGAAACAGATACAAATGCAAAATATGTGTAAATACAAATTGAAAATGAAAAATGAAAAATGAAAAAAAAAAACAGACAAATAGATACTATCTAAATAATGGCACGGATATAGATATAAATGAAAAATAGGTAAGTATAGATATCAAAGCCAAAAATGTAAAATATAGCTATAATTGGCAAATTACAGAGTAACAAATAGATAGCAATACTATTTAAAATCAAGTAACTTCAGTATATTAATAAGAAAATGTTTATATTTCATGTAAGAAATGCTGAAATCTAGATCCCATGTTTTACATATTTCATTGAAATTTGAACACATTTTTAACACTGTGAATATTTATGTGCTGAAGTGTTTGGTTTTTTATAATATAACAATTGACGATTTCTTAAATGCGATGTTCTAGCGTTAACCTGGATTTGTGATAACACTGATAAACAAGTGGTAGATGTCTGAAGTGATGTTTACTCTTTCTAATGTAGTTTTTCATGCTGATTTCAAATCTGAAAACCGTTTTGCTCTATCACGTCAGGTTTTGAAATTACCGACGAAATTTGATTTTTACATGGAACGCAGTCGAATTTCTTTTTCTTTTTCGTTATTCTTAATGCAATGCTGAAAATTTCGTCGTTTGTGTTCTGTTACATTAATATACTTTCATTTGTATCTTTTTTACTTATTTTCATTGACAATGACAGTGGATGGTGGATATTACGGCATCCAGAGTTTTTGTAGAAATTCACCAGAAGTGTTTTGCTACGTGTGCGGCTATGTAATAGACAAATCCCATCGGAAGACTTTTGCGGCATTTGCGAAGAAAGCATATGAACTATACTCTGATTCGAAGGTGGATAGTAGTAAGTCATAGGCACCACAGTTCATCTGTTCGACCTTTGCATGCAACTTGCGCGGTTGGTTAAATAAGGAAAAGAAGATCAACCATCTGGTATTTGGAGTTCCTATGATATGGCGTGAATGAAGCAGCCACATCACAGACTGTTATTTCTGTTTGGCAAACGTCACTTCTCCTCCAAAACTCGTGCATCTGTAAAGTAACCTGACGTTTCTTCAGTTTATAAACCAATTCCATATGATGCCGTCACTTGTCAAATACCAACAGCATCTGGAGAATACACAGTTACTGAAGAAATGCAAGAAGAATGTCCTCTTTCATCTCCTGCCAACGACTCAGACTCTGATTACTACCAACCTGGAGAAGATATTCATTTGATGAATAATGTTACACTCATACGGGATCATGCGATCTCATACGGAACCTGGCACTAATGAAAGGTCAAGTTGAACTGCTCGGTGCGTCTTAAAGAATTTAATTTCCTTGCACAACGAATTCACAATTTCGGCACAGACACAAAGAACTTGTAAAGTTCTTTGCAATGAGTGCCACTATTTGCTACTCCACGGACGTTCAAGGTTTTGTGTCAAGTCTCGGGGTGGAACACAGCATTGAAGCATGGCGACTATTCATAGACTCATATAGGACAAGTTTGAAGGCAGTATTATTACACAACGGAAACAGAAATGCTTCAGTACCGGTTGCATATTCTACGCACCTGAATGGGACGTACGAAACCATATCTCTACTTCTTAAAAAAAAAATACGCTATCGCAAATACAATTGGCGTATCTGTGGTGATTTAAAAGTTATCACAATTCTCATGGGAATGCAGACAGGGTACACCAAGTACAGCTACTTCATCTGCGTGTGGGACAGCAGAGACAGAAAGAACCGCTATATAAAGAAAAATTGGCCAGTCAGAGATAGAATGCAGACAGGAAATAAAATCGTCCTTCGTGTGCTGTTGGTTGAGCATGACAAAGTTATTATGCCACAGCTTCATATAAAGCTGGAGCTCAGAAGACTTTCATGAAGGCACTAGACAATGACTCAGATGCTTTTGGGTACCTGTGTAACAAGTTTCCGAAGTTGAGTTACGATAAAATGAAAGAAGGTGTGTTCATAGGTCCACAAATAAGGAAGATCATTGCTGACAGCCACTTCCAAGACTTATTGTATGATACTCAAAGAGATGCAAGGGTGGCATTGAAGTCAGTCGTAGACAATTTCCTTGCAAATAATAAATCGACTGACTATGTGAATGTTTTGCAAAAGTGCATCAGTGCGTACAGACAGCAACGCGTCCCTCAAAATGCATCTCCTCGACTCACATCTTGATTTCTTCCCCGAGAACCTAGGTTTAGTCAGCGACGAACATGATGAACGTTTTCATTAAGACATCTCGGTGATGGAGTCACGCTATCAGGGTCGATGGAAGTGCAGCGATGTTGGCTGACTACTGCTGGTCGCTTGAGTGCAGTTGCGAGCAAGCTTTTGTAGCGTAGGCACGCGATTTACTGTCTGAGTAGTGAGTGTTTCAGCTTCATAAGTGACATATTAGATTTCAGTGACTTTTGTGAGAGTTATAAACTGTGATTATTTTTGTTAAATGTTCCTGCACAAGTTTGCGTCTATATACGTTTGACTAAGTCTCCTGATATTTATTTGATAAGAATTATGATGATAGAAAGGAAACAAACGCTTGTGATAACCTTCACCGAGCAAGATATTCCTCGACCAGAACCATATTTACTTCACGAATGGATTTATGAAGATCTCCGACTAATGGAAGAACAACTAGAGATGATTCAACTAAATGGAGTGACACGGCAAGTCTTCATTAAATGTACTTCCACTAACATTGTTCAAGAAATATTAGAAAGAACCAAAGGTGAGTTGTCGTTCACATTTTCTAACGGACAGAGAACCAAAGTGAAAATAGAGAAAGCAGGACCCGGCATTAAATCTGTCAAAATTTATAACCTTCCTCCGGAACTTTCTAATACTAATATAAGTACTGTTCTTGAAAAATACGGCACGATTTATTCAGTTACTGATGATTCATGGGGACAGGCTTTTAGATATAAGATTAAGAATGGAGTGCGCACAGTTAAAATGGGTCTGAAAACGCATATCCCTTCATATATTGATGTTTGTGGATTTAAAGCCTTAGTAAGTTATGAAAATCAACCTACTACTTGTTCATACTGTCATCAAACTTGCCATTTGCGAAATAATTGTCCTAACAAAAAAGACCTCGCGAATATGATTTCTCGTAATAAAAGTGATCAACCTGCTAGGTCTAAGTTGGTAGCTGGGACGCTGCCGGCGAGACGATCTGTGCTTCAGACCCTGCAGAAAGAGAGCATAATATTTCTCAACAACTGGAAGTGGATGTTAGCAAAAATAATATATCCAGCAATACGACGGAAACTAAAGCTACCGCTTCGACGTCATCAGTAAACAAAGAAGACGTATCTGAAGTTATGGATTTATCAGTTAACAGTTGAACCATGACAACGTCAGACAAGATACCCGAGGATGGCACTCCTCCACATCCTAACACCGCTTCAGCGCAGAATTATCCTTCTACGCACGATGTCAATGTCAAGGTCAGTACACAAACTGCCTCACAACAAGACACGAAAGAAAGTATGCCTGTCGATCGTGTGAATGACCTTCCTATTTCTACGGTGAATCAAGAACACGGAACAGATGATTCTTATGATGCAATGTTTCCGGATACGCTGATGGAGAGTGAAACGACTGATTTAATAATTCGACCGTATTTAAAGAGGCAGGTTAATTCAAGAGATCCTCGTCTTGCTAAAAAGAAACAAACCGTACCTTCCAAAGTCGAAGGGTAATAATATCATAATTAGTTGTATTATTATAAAATGCACTTTTGCCTGTGCATTTTATTTTTGATGGCACGCCCTTTAAATGTAGTGGCAACTCTCAATGTTAATCTTCTTCGCAATAGATCTAAGCAACAGCAATTAACAAGATTTATTAATGACAATGATATCGATATTTTTTGTTACAAGAAATAAATGTAGATAATATGCATTTTCTGGGCCCACGGTTTCATGCGATATGCAACCCTGGGGAAAATCAAAGAGGTACTGCCATTGTGTATCGTTCCAGTATTGACATTAAACAATTTGAAATCCATCCAAGCGGCAGAATAACGACGCTGCTAACAAATGATAATACGCTATATGTAAATGTTTACCTCCCGTCTGGTTCGAATAAAAGAGCAGAAGGAGAACATTTTATTACACATGAATTGCCTTATTATGTAAGACATAATTTTGATCATCTATTTTTTGGTGGAGATTTTAATTGTATGCTCCATGCAAAAGACCAAACTGGAGAATATAATCCATCGATAGCCTTAGACCGCACGACCCTTCAACTCGGTTTATATGATGTGTGGGAAAAACTGCATGGCAACAACATTCGGTTTACGTATCATCACCTGAATGCAGTTTCTCGTATCGACAGAATTTACGTGAACGCAGCTTCAACAGATAAACTTAAAACGGTCAGTACGATGCCAGTTTTCTTTACTGACCATGATTGCGTAATGTTGAAAGTGGAAAAACTTCATCATGTACCACAGATCGGGAAAAGTTATTGGAAACTGAACTCTCAGTTATTACGTGATGACAAAATTACAGAAGATTTTAATTTTTTTTGGGAGGCAGTGACTGATAGAGCGAGACGGTCTTCATCCAACATTCTTCATAAATGGACCTACATTGTTAAACCAGCTATTCAGCAGTTTTTTAAATCCCAAGGCATACAAAGGGCGCGTACTGCACGTAACAAGCTGCGCTATCATTATGAACTCCTGCAGAACATCTATCAACAACAATGTGGCGGTAAAGATGTTTTTAAACACATGCAAGCTGCTAAGAGGAGACTCAACTTACTTCAAGAGGGTGCATTGCAAGGATCCTTAACACGAAGCACAAATAGTTCAATCATTGCTGAAGAAAAATCCGCGCTTTTTCATATTGCTACAGAAAAAAATAAAGGTCAAACAAAGTTTATTCATCAGTTTAAAACACCAGATAACCAAAATATCACAGGTACCCCCTTAATATTGGAAGAAGCTTTCAAATATTTTCAAGCAAGATTTCGCCATAGAGTACACTCTGAGCAAGATCAACATACCGTACTTCAATATTTTCAATGAGCCATTTCACTTGATGATCAACAATTATTAGAACAACCCATTACTGAAGAGGAAATTAGAAGAGCGATAATTTCTGCAAGTTCCAAATCAGCTCCAGGTCCAGATGGAATTACCTATACTTTTTTTAAGGCTGATTGGGACTTCGTAAAAGAGCAACTCCTACAAGTGTTTAATGAAGTATTTAAGTGTCAAGTAGACTGTACGAGTTTTACGGAAGGCATTGTAATTCTTATTCCAAAAAAGCAATGTACCGGAATGATTAAAGACTATAGACCGATTACACTTCTAAATACCGACTATAAAATTCTAATGAAGATTTTGGCAAATAGATTAAAAACTCTGCTTCCTCAAATTATAGATATAGGGCAAACGTGCGCAGTGCCAGGAAGAAAGATCACCAATATTCTCTCTACTATTAGGGATTTATTATTGAAAAAAGAAGATAATGATATTTCTGGGTTACTGAACATAGATCTTGAGCAAGCCTTTGATAATATCAATCATTCCTATTTGTTTGCAGTGTTACATAAATTGAATATCCCTATAAAACTTATCAATACCTTCAAAAAATTATATCAGAATGCGTATTCGCGTGTACAAATAAACGGGTATTTTACTAAACCAATCGCCATACAAAGATCCGTTCGTCAGGGCTGTCCAATGTCAATGATATTATCTACATGTGCATTAGAACCAATGCTGAGGATGCTGACCCTTTCCTTGTGCAATAACAGACAGATGGTGACTGTACCCCCGCTTTATGCCTATGCCGACGATGTGATTATTTTATGCAAAGAAACAACCGATCCTACTCGTATTCAAGAAGTGCTACAAGTATTCGGGAATGCGTCAAACTCTGTCATTAATTTTACGAAAAGTACGTTCATGGCCCTAACTCCAAGAGGACAAACGATATCATCTCGATTTACTAATGTGAATAAAATGAAAATTTTAGGGATACTATATACACCCAATATCATGGATGTTATTGAGACAAATTGGAAAGATATTGTTAACAAAATCAGATATGGAATCCAAAGACACCTCAGTCGGAATTTGAATGTTATTCAAAAAGTGTGGCATATAAACACGTTTATTTTATCAAAAACATGATACCTTGCCCAAGTTCTTCCGATACCCATTCATACAACTCAACAAATTGAAAAGGTTGTAGGATTCTATTTGTGGAAAGGTTTCGTATTTCGTATCGTACGACCTCAATGCAGATTGTCGACCAAGGAAGGAGGTTTAAGTTAATTAATGTAAAAACTAAATGTGATGCTCTATTTATAAAAGAGATAATACGCACTGATCACAATATAGACACTCTAGTGCGCATATCGAACTACGTTGCTTCAGTGCAAGCATCCAGTATGACTAGTCTTTGACAAAACTCACCACTGACGCCAACAAATTTTTGGAAGCCACAAATATTGCAGCAGAACAAATAACAACTAAACTGATCTACAGCTACTTCCAAGACCAAGTGAGGTGTTTACCGAGTGTACAATGTAAATTTCCTAATAAGAACTGGAAGAAGATTTGGTCATATTTTAAAATACCACACACACACCATCAAGTTGGAAATGGGAGACATATGCGCTAATTAATGGGATAAGTATGACGGAAGAGAGAAAATACATGTACCACATTGTCCCAAATCCAGGGTGTAATAAATGTGGGACTATTGATACAATTAGCCACAGACTAACAAGATGTTCAGATCTTACATGGGGTATTTGGCTATGGTTCAGCAACAGCTAAATAATGTGCATAAGGCAACGAACCCGAACACAAATCTGCGGATCGTTTTTGACCTGGACGTACCACAGACTCCTCATTATTTTAGTATATTGTGGCTTGCCATGGGATTTATTTATTATATGTTGAAAAACAAAACAAAAACTTTACCTGACTTTATTAAAGAACTCAGAAGGGTATATCTACAAACTGATGTACATGTTAGGGAAAAACTTCAAACGTTAGACTTCCTTACGGAAGAATAGTTACTTCCTTTAATAATGTGAGTGTGTTCTTTGTCACGTGATAATTCTCAGTGCACCTGTGAAGTTTAGAAATCACGTGTCTTATAGCGGGCATGCAGGCATCGTGATGCCTGAGATGAGTTACAGTTATACGTTAAAGCTTGTTGGAATAACCCCTTTAGTTTGTTGTAAGAATTAAATTCAGAATTTCTAATCTAATTGTTGAACATGCTGATTAATCATTAGTGAGGTCAGTTTACTTTGAATGTTTGTTTAGTTTCACAGATTTTCTGGATTAACGTTTAAATATGGGCAACGTACAAAGTATTAGCATAGTGGGGGGGGGGGAGACCTTAAACTGTGTTGTGTGATGAATGAAAGATATGAATTATTTGATTTATCTTTCGCGTGATGGGGACTGAAACACCTCACCACGTAACTTCTGATAGCACAGTTTATGTAAAAAAAAAAAGTGCGACAAGACAAATGCTCAGCACAAATGAAGTATATTCTATATATGTACATATGTATTTTACATGTGTATTATACCTTCAACTATGTTATTATTATTATTATTATTATTATTATTATTATTATTATTATTATTATTATTATTATTATTATTATTATAATTATGTGCCATGTGGCACATATGCATTATTTTCTTAGCTAAAGCCATGTTCATTATTACTCCATGTAGCAATAAATGCTCTACTGAAATTCCTGTCTGAGAGTTCTTAAACATAATGGTTGATGTCGTATATCTCAAGAACGGTGGGTAATAGAGACAAATGGTTTGCATATTCGGAATCAGCATGTTCCAGTTGTCTTAGAACGCTTGTTGGATACCAAGATATCCACCGAAAGTGTTACTTTGTTATTCAGTGTAATATTTCGCTATTATCCAATAGACCGTTGAATATTTTATACAATAAAAGTTGCTCAGCAGGTAATCTACGACTTCCAAGAGACATTAAATAAATTCAGCAAGTAGTTTGTTGTACGAAATTTTGTTATAAAGGGCCCAATAATGATATTTTCTGAAATACAGCGAACAGAGTCACAATTCTCGTAAGGTTGACGACATCATTTAATTTAGTATGTTATTGCAAAATGTATGTGTATTTCTTATCAAACTGGTGAAGTAGAATTAGCACTACGTATACAGTCATCCTTTCTTACTTTTTCATTAGAAACAGCAATAAAGTTTGCAGTAATATACTGAATTAGATGATGACATCACCCTTAAGAAAATTGTGATGTGACTCTGTTCGTTTTTTCTCTGTACCCTTCAGATATCTTGAGAATCGGTTTTGAAATTTTTCAATTTCATTACTAAGATATGATTTGCAAGTGGGTGACCAAATTACTGAGGCATATTCCAATTTAGCGCGAACATGACAATTAAAAAGGAGTGTCAAAGTCGAAGTGTTTTGTAAACTTTTTGAATTTCGAATAATAAAACCCAGATTTGTTTTTAGTATCCTCTCCTATTCTTCTCCCATTTCTACTGTTCGTCTCGTAATTACTTTTTTGTCCTCGAATTCTCCTTGTACGTCGCTATTCTCTTTGTACTAATCTTGTTCTCCTTGATTCCTTCTATTCTCCTCGTAATTTCCCTATTTTCCTCGCATTCCTCCTATTCTTTCAGTAATCTCCTTGTTTGCCTCGTAATCCCATTGTTCTCTTTGAATTCCCCATATTCTCCTTGTATTTCCACTGTTCTCCTTGGATTCCCCTTGTTCTCTTTGCATTCCCCATGTTATTCTTGTGTACCGGATATATTTAAATAGATGATAATAAAGATAATAATAATAATAATAATAATAATAATAATAATAAAAGTAAAATAATTATATTAATATTGTTATTATTTTGCGGATATTATGTAAGATTATTATAATATTAGATACATTGTTTAGTTGTAGGACATTATAAACGGCAATATATTATAGTGAAGTAAGTAACATAATTATTACTTTCAATTTCTCTTAATTTCAATCAGAGAAATAGAGCAAACTCTAATATACGAGATGTTGCAATAATTTCCGATTTCACCGAGGACGTCTTGTAAGAATTAAGAATATGATAACCATTTAAATAAAACCCATGGCTACGGTATTCCACAACACGAGGAGACGCACTTGTTTCGGTTTTGCGCCCCATCTTTACACTATCACTTCACTTCAGGAATTATCTGCTAAACCTACCAAGTATATAGAATGAAAACCAGTGAAAATTGTTTGCAAAGATTCATTGCCTGAATTAGGAAATCGTCAAATTCTTTCTTTGTTGCTGAAATATCAGAATGATCTGACAAAATCTCTAGTATGAAGTACCGCTAAAATTATCGTTTTATGTTCTGAAAGCAACGTTGCCAAGGGGTGGTCGAGCTATCTATTAACTGGCAGGCAAATATACTTTTAGTTAGTCTCAACATATATAAATGAGATAACGTCAAAATGTTTACCTGTATTTCCTTGGAAAACTACACTTCACTTTCTGTTAAAACAAGTTAAATTTTAAAATACACTACTTTTAATATCTATCGCGCAAATTCGCCTGTAAAATATTGTCATAGATGAACTACACTTGACACTAAACATGCACATACTGTATCTCTAACCACAACTAAAAATCGATTTTCCCGTTTATCGCTAATACCAAAGAAAAAGAGGCTTCTGTTCATTAGGCGCCACATACGCTTTGTGCTCAAGATAAAGCTGAACACCAGCCTCTGAACTGGGGATCAGATTGCTTGGAATTCTATACAAACCTTACATATAATTTCCCCTTCATACATTACAAAAAACATTTTAAACAACGTAATGAAACGTTTTACAATTCACAAAAATGAATCAATTGCACTGGCAAGGGAACCGTCCCAACTGGGCCGCGGCTATTTGAATGAAAATCATACGAGCTAATTTTTGTATGAAAAAGGAACGTGGTAATATTTGCTTTTATCGATTTCTTTTTATTAACGATATATAAAAACTTTAAACAAGGGCGTAGATATGCTACTCTTGCGCTAAATGCAAGCAGAACAACAAGCGCAAGGTCTAAATCCAGAGGTATTCTTCATCCTTGATACCTTCATACACATGTAACATGTTACATTCTAAATAAATTTGAATTTTAAACTACTCTTACCTTATCGATGGAGTGTGGATTCGGACAAAGGGTCATGAACACTACAGACATTTAACAAATGCTGCTTCTTCACAATCTTCCATTTCACATTCTCAACTGTTAACTTGACACAGAATTTGAAAACCATTGTCCAGTATGTATCTTACATCGCCACATGTCTTGCAGTAAGGGGAACAGAACTGATGATAGACAATAGAGCGTAATTTTATTATAAAACTACCATGCACATTTTCTGTACTATTTTCAATTATTATTTTGTGTCCGAAATATTGTTCTATTCTCCGAATTACAATATTATACTGCCGGAAAAAGTAAACGTCAAGTGGCTGCACAAACCTAGAGGTCTTGGGGGGGAATTATTTGCGTCTGACTGGTGTTATTATTCAAAAACATATTTATTTCGGGATCATTAAAAATGTTTTTTTATCAGTTTGCACTCCATGAATCTACACTGCCAAGCAAAAAAAACGCAACACTTGAATAAATTTGAAATATCAAAACATAATACAAATTATAACATTACTGTGTGCTTCTATGGACCTGTTTATGGTAGGCAAGTGTTAATTCATGTTTTGGTAAGGTAAATATACTCATCGGCTGATTTGTGACAGCCTCTTTACCATTTCTTGTCCCTCAGCCTATATTTATTGCTGTGCCATTAAAATTTACAACCGTAAACACAAGCAGCTTAAACAAAGTTACAACACTATTGTTTTCTTTTTTTGTGTTTAATGGAATTCCGTGATATTGAACTCAGTTTTAAACAACATTTAAGAGAGTTACGATGCCGTTAAGCCCCGAGAGCGCCACTAGAGCAATCATGTTGGAAAAAGATGACCGCAACTTACATTATGTGACTCAGGTGTTGCATACATGGCCCCGTAGCTCTTGAAGGTTGCCTGGAGCATGTTGACGGACATTCCTCTCTAAAATGTCCCACAGATGATCAATTGGGTTAAGATCCGGACTGCGTGACGGCCATTGCATGAGTTGAATCCCTACTTCATTGAGGTACTGGAAGACGTATCGCGCCACACGAGGACGTGTATTGTCCTGCACGAGCACGAAATTGTCACCAATTTATGATGCAAAAGTAAGAACATGTTGCCCAGAATTCCTTCAATGTAGCGATGGGCAGTAAGAAACCAATCTTCCACAAAACAAGTTTGGTTCGTTTAGACAAACTGATGTCTGTCCACACCATCACTGAACCGCACTGAAATGCTGTCCTTGACGAAAAGTTGCATGGAGGATACCTTTCTCTAGTCCTCTTCCACACTCTTTCTCTTCCATCTAGGGATCTGAGGTAGAATCGGGACCCATCTGAGGACAAAACTGTTCTCCACTGTACCTCAGCCCATTCCTGATGTTCCCTTGAAAATTGTAAGCGAGCTTGACGATGTTGTCTTGTAAGTTCTGGGCAGGGGCAGATCTTCTGGAGGTCAGGCCAGCATCATGTAACCTCCTCCTCACAGTCTACTCACTGACATTCACACCTCGCACTTGGTCTAGTTGATTTCTGGCTTCGACCGCAGTGGTGTGGCGGTTACGCAGCACTTGAAGGCGGAAGAACTAGTGTTGGCAACTGAGTGAATGTTTCGAAACAGTGTGTCGACACACTGAGATGTTCCGTGATTCGAAACACTAGGACTTGAATGTTTCGAAACAGTAACTGTTTCAGTTTCACCATGGTTTGATGCTGTGTATCGACTGTTATCTGCTGTATCGAGCGTCGGGTGTAAGAGAAGAGAACCAATGAAACAGTTAATGTTTCGAAACACTGGTTGAAAGCGAAAGCGTCCCATGCGTCCTGTCTCAAATAAACTGCTTTGCGAACGGAAGTTTGCCGACATACTTTTAAATCAAGACGAGTACCTATATTTATGTATTGAATTAACTTCAATAATCTGAATACTTCTCATATAAACAGTATTCCAAATCTTAATAGTAACAATTATCCTGAGTTTCACGAATAGGAGAACTTGGTGCACTGGAGTCACTCGATATAATCACATCAATTATTATTATTATTATTATTATTATTATTATTATTATTATTACTACATCCACTTGAAAACATTTGAAATCATTGAGAAACTGGCTTACCTTGTAAACTGTAGCTTTTCCCAGCATATTATGTCTGCAGCTTGCACCTCGTTAATAAAACTGTCTCCAAGAATTAATTCAACTCTTTCACATTACACTGAACACACACACACATAATGACTCCATAACTGATTACATGTTGGATAGCTATGAATTATTGCAGTTTTTAACGTAAAATGGGCTCACTATTCTTCATTCATCACAGATATGTAAACACAAAAACACACGATAACACATGTCTATATACTGACGTAATGACTCTGAAAGTTAATTGTTTTAATTGCCTATTATTGGTGCCCTATGGATACAATTTAAAATTAAATGCATTGTTCATTTAAGTTCCATTAACAAACTTATTATTGCATGTTAAATTTCAAAAAAATTATTTTCGACACTTTTTTACTTGAAAGTCGAGTACGCCTTTCTGTTATTATTTGCCCTTGCTTTGAAAAAAATCGTTCGCAAGGCACTGAAGTGGCCATGATACACAGGCGTCGTTTCATGGCTTTATAAAGTGTCGGAAAAATCTCTTTATATTCCTTCCACCATTGTAATGGATTTTCCACCCTGCGTAGAAGTGGCATGTTCAAGAATTTATCAACCTCGAGGGTTGTCCACTTCGGATTGAACTGTACTTCCTTCTATAGATGCGTCAAAATCTCGCCAAGCGGAACTCGAAGGTGTTGTGGATTCACCAATTACTGTTTCTTGAACAGATTGTACACTCGTAGTTTGCGCCTCATTTCTTTGCTGACCTCTTCTTGTTTCGGAACACTTGTTAATTATGACTTCCTTTGTTTGTTTGAAGCGCTGATCATCTTTAGAAAAGCCAAAATATTTGAATCTAGGATCCAATAATGTTGCTTCCCATACTAATATCAAGTTTCCATATACTTGAATCGGAAACATGACGGCCTCTCTTCTTGGAATTGGTAATCCCTCATAAACCCCCATCCTTTACTCAACCCCTAGCCGCGTGGCAGAAATACAATAGATCCCAGCATTGCCAAATCTAACAGTCATTGCCTCTACCTGTTGGGTTTCACCCGTTCTCAGTGTCTTTTTAGACATTTGTCGACGTGTTGTTTTATACCGTTGTGCGCTTCAATATATCTAATTTATTCCATGATTAATGAATGAGTGTTGGAGCAGATGATCCGCAGTCAGGCCTCCTGATTCACTTGAAGATCGAGGACCATCACAAAAACAAATAACACCATCGAAGAAAACAGAATATCTTATTTGCAGAGGAGCGTAGCTAAGAAAACAAAGTGTTAAAATATTGTGTCTAACGTTAGAAATTCTATGCATAGAGTAATCGAAAGTTGAGGCAGTTTGATAAGTACAAATCTTAATCACTTAACATCGGACGCAACCGGCGGAGTTGGTAAAAAAATATATATGGGGCATCGAAATTAAGAATTACGGTTCACAAACTAAAGAGAAAATAAACAAATTAAAACAGAATTCGGTATGATAGACGATTTTATGCGTGATTTACTTCGTCGGACAGTATATGAACAGTACGCGAAAGAGATATCGCCAACAGCAAATAAACTTGCGGAAATATTCTGGCCTGATTTGTACATTACGTTTAAGAATGCAGAAAAAATGTCATTCGATTCTATCCAGCACTTTCGGAATTAGCCTACCAGGAAAAGCGTTTTTAAGGAATATAGTTTGCGAAGAAGAAAAAGCTCATGCCGTTTTCCACTTAACAGCTATTATAGCCAATGCCGCACTTTACATTAAAAATCATAACTTCAGAACTACCGGTAATACAGAGCCACTGGTGTAGCTCAGTTGGCTGAGTTAACTACCGATCTGAAGTTGCACTCGGTCATGGGTTCAGTTCCGGCTTTGGCTGATTTATCTGATTGGGGTTTTTCCGAGATTTTTCTCAACAGTAAGTCGAATATCAGGTAATTTATAGCGAATCCTCGCCTCATCTCGCCAAATACCATTTTGCTATCACCAATCCCATCGACACCAAATAACCTAGTAATTGATAGTGTCGTTAAATAACTAAAAAAAAAACTAATACAGGTTGTTTTACCTGAATGAACTTCAATAGTTGCTGTAGAAATTTAAATTTTATATTAGGCCTATATTTTATATAACAGAATTTTAAGGTATAAGAAGTGTACATGCCCCCTTAATTAATTAAATCATATTTCGTATCTTATAACGTTCCTTAGGCCTACAGAAAATTTGCATCGAATCAGCAACTAAACTGGCAGAGAAACAAATATATTCTTTCGTGCTTTAATATGATTTTCGTGTTATGAAAAAATTATCTAAAAGGAATACATTTATCCATGACTGGTATCTAAACTGATCTTTATTTCACCGTCCTTAGCAACCTAAATAATGACATTATTCACAGCAGTGAATAAAAGTTTTCTAACTTACAGCAGTGAATTAAATGTTTTTAAATCACTGTCTACATGACAACCAACATATTGGCATTAATTAAAATGAATATATATGAACTTCTTCGCCAACAACACATTACAAAGAAAATACCTGCAATTTAAAATTAAATTTACATCGGTAATGAATAAAATATTGTATAGCACACTAGAGTAAACAGATTTTATGCGCTCGTGGAAATTATCACCCAAGGCGAAGCGGATAAAATCTAATTTTACTCTCTTGTACTATAAATTGCTATTCAATGATCACAGTTTCCGAAAATTTTGCCAGCGCAACATCCTTAATTAAATATAAAATTCTGGAACTTCAATAACATGAGAATTTAACACTTATTATATAATTCTGCAGTTCTTTGTTTATTTAGGCAAAACATGTTAGTGAAAATATAAATATAAAGTGTTTTTAAAATAAGTTTGTTCATTTTTATACCAATTTTGTTTTAGTAATTACAAATTAAGGTATATTTACAAAGATAATATAGTCTCGCTGAAAATCGCGGTTTCACGGAACACAGTTTGAAAAACATTCGCAAATCACAATGACTTCAAGAATTGGCAACTCGGCTAGGGGTTTATCCCTTACGCGTGCCAGCAGTTAACTGGTGAAGGGGATGAGGGAAGGTCGTCATGTTTTCGTGCGAAGTTTACTTTCGTATCAATTGACATGACACTTCATCTATCAGCTTTGTTACTAGCTCCAAAACAGTTTTGTCACTATAGCCGGTCTCTTTCAGACGAAGGCAGTGACTTGACAATCCTTTGCTGAGTGACACGATTTTCGATAAAGTCACATTTTTTTCGCTACTAACTTCATTCGTGACCTCTTCAAAACATGCAAGGGCTTCTGTACATTTTTCGATTATATACCGATCTCCCTGAGTCAACTTTTGAAATGACTCAGGATTTAACATTGCTAAGGCACTTTGAAGGGGCTCCTTCATTTCTAGAATTCTCTTAAACATGTAATATGTGGAATTCCAACGAGTAGGGCAGTCTTGTTTTGGTGTTAGGACAGAATACCCCATCTGTCTCTGTATGTTATGCAGCTTTTCGAGGGCTTGTGGGCCGCGTTTGAAATATTCAACTGTTCCCTTTACTTTCGCCCGAGTTTCTCCCATTAATTCTAAGCTACTTTGAACAACTAAATTCAAACTATGCGCAAAGCAAGGCACGTGCCACCAGTTGCAAAGTTGTACAGCCCTGATCATATTAGCAGCATTGTCTGTAGTGCAAGCTACAACTTTGTGTTGTATTCCCCATTCCTCTACAGTTATTTTTAGTTCTTTGGCAATATTTTCTGCTGTATGTTTACCAGAAAATTTAAAACATGATAGTAAGTATGACTTTAGACAGCAGTTATTATCAATGAAATGGGCAGTTACAGAGAAATAATTTTCATTTTTGAATGATGTCCATCCATCAGTTGTTAAGCAAATGTATGAGGAATATTTTTGAATGTCACTTCTGACTTCTTCCAATACCCGGTCGTACAACTTATTTAACATACTATCTGAAAGGGTTCTTCTACTAGGTAGATCATAATTTCGATCCATGAGATAAATCAGTTTTTTGAATTCAGGACACTCTACCATGCTGAAAGCGTAGTAACCTTTAATTATAAATCTCAAAAGTTGATCATCTATTTTGGCTCGTCTGGTGATCGACATCGGTCTTACCGTGAATCCACTGATTTTGGATTGCCTCGTGCTTCTATTATTGATGGCTGTTGAAGTTGAAGGTTGAGGAAAATCTTCATCACAATCCATGGAAGTGGTCAAAGTGTCTTGCTTGTCTGTCCGTGTATCAATGGTTAGGAGACCATTGTCCTCTTCTTCGATACATTCAACTGTTGTAGAGCGGCTTTCTTTTAAATTAACATTTGGATGTTTAAGCCGCAAATGTCGAGTCATATTAGAAGTAGATGATCCCCCTGTTGAAATCACAGCCGAACAAATGTTGCACTTCACTTTATTTGGAATTGTCCGAATGAAATAATCCCACACAGCACTTCGTAACGCCATCGCACTAATCACAATAACACAACGACGCCACGACGCACTAGAATATCTAAACTGAACCTCTAAACTCACACTCTCACTAGCTACTGAATTCTGGAGTCGTGCACATCCAGCAAATAGTATTTTGTTACTTATTAAGTTATTAGGCTACGTAAAATTATTTTGAGTTGCAGTTCCATGCTATTGGTTAGTTTAGGCCATAAAATTAGTCCTCCTTAAAAAAAAAAAAAAGAAATATGATTGGTCAAAATTCTTGCAGAGGGATGGGAGTATAATTATTCTCATACTGTCGGTTCTGAAAATTCGAATCTTGAAAATTAATGCAAAAGCATTTTCGACAAAGTGGTACTTCGAGAATAATTCGGCACGTTTTATGGCACCTGTGCGTGATTGTTTAAGGCAACAGGGACTCAGAAAATCCCCAGCGAAAATTTTAAGAAGGCAGGTCGGCGACCTGTAACGCAACAAGACGGCGTTCGGGATCTAATTATTGTATTCGTGATTCCCCCATAACAAGACGCGGTTAATGCTATTGTTTACTGCGGTGTGAATAGAGAAAATGTGTAGCGCGCTTACGAGTAATTCGTATTTCGTGGCCTAAAGAATATTATTTTGAGAGGTGTATTATTTTATAAATAAAGATCTTGTTCCTTCCAGTTGACTTGAGATACTACATTGGTAACATGACTATACAGATAATTGCGCAATAACACATTTTCAGATATTAACAACAATATTTTGAGACATGTATGTTAGAATTAATACACTTGTTTTCAATGGAATACATACGTTCGCATACTATATTATTAGCAACATTGCAAAAGTAGCCTATCACTGAATTGCTTTTCGATATGCGTACAATTCTTTATTTTACTCTGTATTGCATAATTAAAATAGCAACTTCTACAGTCTATTGTTGTTTATTTCTTTTATATTCAACATCGAATTTCATGGGGCCGTGGATATCATAGGAATATGTGGAATAAAAACATCATCTCCTTTCGTTTTGCCAGTTAATATGTTCGCTTATATTAGGTTTTGCATGATTTTTTTTTCACCCCAACTCTTGTTCCATTGCATAATTTTGGTGGGTCAGTACTTCCAAATAATATTATTGATGGTATTAAATCCAGACGTTTGAGATGAGCAGGACATGTAGCATGTGTGGGCGAATCCAGAGACGCATATAGAGTGTTAGTTGGGAGGCCGGAGGGGAAAAAGACCTTTGGGGAGGCCGAGACGTAGATGGGAGGATAATATTAAAATGGATTTGATGGAGGTGAAATATGATGATAGAGACTGGATTAATCTTGCATAGGATAGGGACCAATGGCGGGTTTATGTGAGGGCGGCAATGAACCTGCGGGTTCCCTAAAAGCCATTTGTAAGTATTATTGATTATCCAATATTAAGTATTAAGTTATGTGGTTATATTCCTTGTGGTTTCAAAGAATTCAGGAATTCAGTTGGATAAAAGAAAGTCTGCTCACTATCCACAACTGTATCGAGAAACTCATAATATGGTCTTGGACTGTGTAATAGCTACTTGTTGCATGAATTTTCTAGGTTTTTCTTTTCATAATATACCTACCAACAATGTTATTTAATTTCATGTTATTTTTTCGACGGCCCCGTGAAAGTCGATGTTGAATATAACAGAAATAACCACATTTGACTCTAGAAGATGCAATTTTAATATTATGCATGCATGTTTCATAGTATTTATTTAAATTATTTTTTAAAATAATTTAACGTCCATTTGTCTAATGTTAATGTTGCCTATGTTTTTCTCCTGGTTGTGAAGGCTTAATGTGCAAACTTTGATAAAAATAGGTCGAAGCATGTGAATCTGTATACTTATGAGCAAATACATGCCGTGCATACATTAATTATAAACTTATTTATCGGTTAATAATCGTCACATTTATTCTGTACTAGTAGATTAAACTGAGGGCGGCAATGAACCTCCGGGTTCCTTAAAAGTCAATAAGTAAGTAAGTAAGTAGATTAAACTGATGTCTGCATTTGGAATCTGATAGCTACTTGAAAATGACGTAACAATGATAGGTATATTTTTAAAGTAGACGTGATTACTAATAATAGTTCCTACTTAAGCCACAGTATGTTCTCTATACTGTGCTTAAGCTCGAAACATCAAGTATTGTACCGCAAGGTTGTCATGTGTCGTATCTTGTGTGCATTGTTTGGAATCAGCGCATCTGACAGCAAACGAAGCAGAGATACAGTGCCAGCCGGCACATTGCCTCTCAGTAGATGTGTCGTGATTCGACACACTGTTTCGAAACATTTCACTGTGTCGTTCCGAAACAGCTGGATGTGTCGCCTTTCCCATGTCTAGCAAGAACTGGCCATCTATAGCAAGAAGTTGACCTTTTCCTACCATTCTCGCTCTTCGAGAATATGAACCGAGTTCCTTGTAACCTAGACCTACATATATTATAACAGACCTGCTCACTCTTCCCGCACACAATGCAATTGACTCCATAAGTCTGACGTCAGAGGCTGCCGTTGCCATGGTGATCGCCATCTTGCTTTCTAAACAACTCTCAAGTCGTGTATTATGTTATACACTTATAAGTTGATAGCAAGTTTATTGTGTTAAAGTAAAGTAGAAAAATAGTTTAAGTAGCTTATATGTATGTTTTTACAAGTTTTGTTAATTTTTGTGTGCGTGTCTGTGTATATTCAATGTATATGTGGTCTAGTTATTTCATTATATTGGTACAAAGGAAAGGTTATGTGTTTCTACTGTCTACAAGCACTGCAGTAGTGACAAAAATCCTTACAGGCTTTTCTCATTTCCTAAAGAAAAGAATAAAGCTATGAAATGGATAACTGCTATCAAGTTAGTATAAAGGACGTACTTTAATACACAAATATCAAAGTTATAATTAAGAAAATTTATGGCAATGCTTCCATTGTACATGATTTGCAGAAGAGTTGACATAGAACCTTCAAAATACTGCCTAGTTTGCAGTTGTACGGTAACTTTAAAAATGTCATTAAGGAAAACTCTCCCTCACTGTGCCTCAGGAATTAAAAAAAAATGTATGGACTGTCTCCTTCCAGAATCTAACACGAAGAAACAGAAAAAGATTAGTAAGTCTATAGCCTAGCTCTGTATTTCTAATAGCAGAGAACATTCCCTAACCAAAAGCCCTGTACATTGATTAACGGTACAATACACAGTTATCTTCTTAAATTAAATTACCGTATTTTTTATTACAGTTTAGTCTTTTGTGAGAACGCAGCAGAGGGGGGAAATTATTATGTTGCTGAGTACTTGGAAGTATTCATAGACAGAGAAACGTCGAATGTACTGCTTATAACATCAACAGCATTGGAAGATGAAAATTATTTTTTAAAATATTAAATAGAAAAATTGAAGACTGAAGTGACTATAATGAAAGAAAAGTTGTTTTTAAATCAATAAGAGGCAATGATAAATTAATACTTTTGTATAATGGATTAACAAATAAGGAAGTTTTTAAACTTGTGTACAGTTTTGTGAAACATTTGAAATACTGGTAGGCCTATCTCACTACAGTGGGTGGAATGTTGATTGTGTTTGGAAAGAAGATCAACTCTTCATTACATTAAGCTAAGATAGAATGGTCTTCACGAAAACCTTGCAGTTATGTTCAATGTGAGGACTACCGCTGTCTCTAACATAATAATAGCGATATGGTTGCATGTTTTAGACGGATTTATGTGTGAGGGTCTTATGGCAAGCGTTTCTTAAAATTCAGTCTTGTCTTCCAAATTTTACATCACGTAGAGTAATAATTTATATCATAAGTTCTGGACATTTTGAAAAATTTTATTCAACTAATAGAAGTCTGTAAGTAGAGTTTACACTTTTAACTTTATAAATATTTCATATTAATGTGGACATGAAAATTAATGTCAATCTAGAAACTTCACTAGGCCTATATAAAAAGAGTGTAGGCCTAATTGAATCTGTAGCAGCTAAAAGACATTATGTCAGTTTTTGAAACTTTTCAGGAAAGAGAATAACATTTATAGCCATCTCCAATAGATCTTTGTATATAATATACAAATTATATAGGCCTACGCATTCAGTGTCATGGAGAACTAACAGATAATACATTTGAAAAAGTGGCGAAAACATAGAATTATCTGCATATTTATAAATAAGTTAATAAATATTTTATAAAAATGTGATTATTACTTTTAGCTCCAAAATTTATATTTAGTGGTTAAAGAATTTGAAATGCAACATGGCATTGTCTTTATTACCTGTAACATGTTCTGCAAAAATGAATTAGTTTCAGAAGAAAGCCATTTATATTATTTAGTAATATAGTAAAATTTAATATTCAAGCACAAAATAATTTTTAATTATTAATATTAATAGTAACATTAATAGTTGACAATAATGGCTTTGCATTTATAAAATGTCTTTGGTGCGAGATAGAAGGGCGTAAGTCAGAAATTGATTGCTTTGAGTTATGACCTTCACGCGAATACAGCAAATGTAACTTCGTCAGATGGTATAAAGGGCATATGTCTATCCTCTTTCATAATAATGTAGACTTGTAAAGCATAGGATTTCCAGCTCATCGTAATTACATTGGTGCTCATTTCACACTTTGCTTTTGCTCTACTGAAAACTTGAAATTTATGAATTACGCCCATTTTTACCGCGTACCGTAGATATCCTTAATAAATATTACGAAAATAATATTAAAATCTGTCTGCAGCATGTAGTTTCATATGTGTATAGTGAATGTGGGCCTAGTGACAGGGTTGTATTTGTATTCCAGGCACAACGTGATGATATTGCGTATGTTTTCTTCTTACATTCTGTAATTAATTATTAGTTTATAATAATGATTTTAATCATATTTTGTCATACGCATTATCAATTTCTTATCTTATAACATATAGATCTATTGAGATATGTTACAAGTAGGCCTAGGCCTACGTTTTATATCATGAAAATCATATTATATTTATGTTTGAATTATAAAGTAACACTACTTCAGCGTAAGATCAGGCCTATATTTGTTTATTTTATGCTATTTTAAATGTTGTGGGGATTTTTTGGTAGGTCTACCACCTACCATCTTTAAACGTTCAATGATTGAATTCAAATAAATGTACGAAGTATGGCCTACGTACTTATGAATAAATTGCAAGTCTTTAAACGCAGTTCGCGCGCGTGTCGTTGCATTACGATCGAACGCGCGTGTCGCGGAGAGTTAATTGTTAATCTACGCTTTAAAAAGCAAAAATAACGTACAAAATAACGTATTAATATAACTTAATACACGTAATGATACAACATATAAACACAGCCGATACACTCCTTAGCAACGAGTTGTTTAGAAAGGAAGATGGCTTCCTAGCAACGAGTGACGTCACGACTTATGGAGTCAATGAGCTGTCCGCGTCGTAGTTCAACTTTTTGCCTAAGGATCGCCACTCACCCACCATCAACCGTATTGGTTCATATGGAACGTAACCATGAATGTCAGACTGTTATACATGCATTTAATATCACATTTAAACAGTTCATGCAACAAATGTAGTACGGAATGTTATATACTCAATTGATCACCTTATAAGTTGACGCGCCGGGATGCATTTGTTTTCAATATAAACAATGTGGTACCGGTACTTCATCATTGTCGATTATCCAACTGCAGCTTATATTTTGTGCACCTTTCTTGACAAGGGTTTAGAGTAAAGTGCTGTTTTCTTACATCTTGCCTCTTCTGACATTCTCCGACAAAAATTACTAATGTAAGGTCTGAGGAATTTGTTTAATAGGAGGTCACATAATTTTGACTCGTGATTACCATCGTTTGTAGGACTATCGCATTTTACAGTAGGATTTCGGATCAAGACAGGATGTAGAATATCTTTAATTTTTTTAAGGGATTTTTATTTTTGTACATGTAGGGAAGAGCGATTTTTGCTGCAGAATCGAAAGCACACACTATTTTGAAGAATTTCAATGTAGGATAAAAATATCCTCCTCTGTTGAGATTTTTAAGAGAGAGAGAGTGCAGGGATAGCAACATCCTTAGATACAATTAATTGTTTACAATTTTCACAATTTAGATTGTCCTTGACAGTTCGTATCAAATAGCTAGCAATAACTGCTAATGTTGCTGTAGTTAATGTGGATTCAATGTTATTAGTGCCATTTTCTAAGTCTTGTAAGGTGGGGGAAAGAATTTCTATTAATGTTGAATTATTATTTTCATTCTGTGAAATACTAGTGCTTGTTGATTGTAGCGTCACATCTCTTGACAGTATATTCTGTATTCCTGTACTATTGTCAACAGCGTTTGCGTTCAGAGATGCAGATATCATGCCTGTAGTTAGGATTTTATGAATAGCCTGGACAGCAACTACTGCATTCGTCTGGTCATTACTCCCACCCATTCTCCCTTTGGAACTAAACAGAATTTCAATTTGATCACTGGAGAACTTCCTTGTGAGTACAAAATAAAAACCTGATAAAAGAAGATATTTAATGCACTGCGTAGTTGAAATAGTTGTCAGAGTAATGGCATCGTAAGTTTCTTTACTCAGAAACTGAGTTTTCGGATTTGTGCAGGTGTTTTTTTCCAAAGATCAAGGTAATTCGGAAAATCATTTTCAACCAATAAAGTCTGGAATCATCTACTTAAAAAAAAATGCTTACAAGTCTCGTCGCGAGAATGGATATGATATGCGGTATTCCGAACATTATGTATGTTAAACCAAGTCCTCATTATTTCCAGGAACTGTACAGTTGCTTCACAGTCCTCAAAGCCTGTTATTCCGAATGCTGGACCCTGATCCTTTAAAGTAATTAGAGAAGCATTGACATCTTCAGAAAATATTTGCACGGCTCTCTTAACATTCATCTTTTCAAAGTTACTGGGATTTAAATGTTTTTCTGTAAGGAATCGGACAGGCTTCCAGACTTCATTCTTCTGAATACTATACAACATTCTAAGGTACTTGGGACTTATTGAACTGCCGTTATTGAGAAATGACTTCTTGAGGAAGATGTTTCTGACATTTTTTATTATATGACAGTAATCATATGACAAAAACAGAGGTCTTGAGGAATCAAGAGGGTGCTGTATTTGTGGCTTAGGATGTCCTCCACACATTTCAGGGAACATCTTGACATTGGTCGCGCGGTTATCGGTGACGATCCTAATTACAAAAAATCCTGCAGATTCTACTTCTGAAATAACATTCAGCGTAAGTTCTTTCAGTTCTATTCCTGTCAAGTTATTAGTAAAATAATAATGCACAGGAATAGCAAAGTGTGTTGAAAGACCTTGAAATACAAAACATGTAAGATGAGTGGCAATGACATTTTCTCTTCCATTGTTTTCCTCCAATCCGTCCATATCCACTGTATCAACTACAGTATCACTACATCACACGTATTGAACATCTGGTTTAATTGACATATCATCAATGATTAACGAACCCAGTGTTTCTTCTTCCCCCAGCAAACTGCGCTGTTCAGCTAGCCGTTGAGATCCCTTTATGATGTTGTTCGTGCATGTGCCAATATATCTCTTCAGTGTGGATCTGCTAGGAAGTGTAAGTAATGCGTTTCTTCCGAAATCACAAGCCGACTGAGATTTGCTTCGCCATAAGACACAATATCTAATAGTAGACTCACTCCAGCGATGACTTTTTTGTCCGAACGCGTGTAATTGTTCAATAAAGAACGATGCCTTAACGTCACCCTCATTTGCAGCATGTTCCAATTCTCTAATGTTTAAGGATTTGATTTTATTTTCTGATTCAATGCAGCGCTTTTCTAAAGTCTTTGCTTTTGTTGCTAGTTCTTTTATTTTGCATTTCACTCTACGATTGATCCGCTTGAGCGATTGAATTTGTCTTCTTTTCAAGAGACAATACGAACTAGGATCGGTCTGAATATGAACAGATTTCTTTGACGAATCTGCAGCTTCAGGGGTAATGTCACTCGTATCGACATTATTTTCCAAGTTTAATTGTGCCGGTATGTCTTTCTTTTTCTTTCGATGGTTTTCAGGCGCTCCTTCTCTCACTCGTTTTGTTCTACAGGACACATTCTTTACTTGTTTTTGGAAGGGTGACAAGGAAATACGGAAGGAGTTACACCTAATTTTAGGATCCTCTTTGAACTGCACTCCTTGAAATCGTTTTCAGTGAAATGTAAATTGCACACTACACTGCGATCAGAGGGCTGCCATAACCCGTCATCATCACCTACAAATATTGTAAGAAAATAATTTAGCATGCATTACTTCACTTCTCAATAAAATCTCTGTTTTCCAAATGTTGGTACGTCAATGTGAGATAGGCCTACACTTCACCTGATTTAGCATCACAACAAAACAAGACATTTGAAAATAGTGTCTTGCTTAGGCCTATTAAAAAGCTTAAATAACCATTAAAATGCATAGTTGTTGTTATTGTTGTTTAGTGAACTGTCAGAAGACAGGTTCAAACTTCATAAGTGGCACCAATAAGACATAATTTATGAGGCAACTAGACCAGGAGATAGTGGGGTAGGGTGTCTAGTTCCTGTCCCTCTCCATTGCGTACATCGCTGACTAGTAATATTTTACACTAATCTGACTTCACATGTAAACAAACAATAGAGAAATTGTGCTCATCAGACAGAGGAAACAGAAATAGTATTTTCGAGTTAACTAATTTTATGAACCAAATTCTTGCTAATCGGCAACAATTTCTTAAAAATGTTTTCATATTATCACTTATTGTATACATTGTTGGACAGATTGTAATTTTGCTAATGAACTAAAAGGCATAGACGTTTAGGTTTAGAAAATACGGTACTATTTCATTTGCTACATTGTACGACGATGGCGGGTGATCTGCCCGAAGGCATGTACGGTATATCCTTTAGACGAGACAGTGGGTATGCGAACCAGACTAACCCTCGGTTTATTAGGTAGGTTGATACTGCGGTGGTTGTCTTCCGCTATATATGAATGAAGGACATCACAGAACACAGTCCCACGAACAGAAGATCAGTTCCCCCATTCCCAGTCGGAAATCAAACCACGGACCACTGATTGGGAAGCGCACATGCTATCCGCATAGCCACAACTGCGGACCATTTTATAATTATTGGCTACAAAGCCATTGTTGAACACGCAATAATATATCGTGTTGCCTTTCGCTACGCTCTAGTATAGTATAGTATAGTATAGCATAGTATAGTATAGTATAGTATAGTATATATTATAGTATAGTATAGTATAGTATAGTAAAGTATAGTATACTATACTATACTATATACTATACTATACTATACTATACTATACTAAATACTATACTATACTATACTATACTATACTATACTATACTATACTATAATATACTATACTATACCATACTATAATATATACTATACACACAATGAGTGGAGATTGCCAAAGGTGTTGTAGATTTTTAATTTTTTTCCAGACGAAGTGGTTGAGGAAATTGTTACATGCACCAATATTTGTTGATTAAAATTAAGTGAAAATTATAGTGGTGATAGGGACTGCTTTGACTCCAATACCGAAGCAATAAGAGCTCTCCTAGGACTATTGTAAAGTTGTCAAAATAAAAAATGTGTCCGCACTCGTGAACAGCGAATATTTTCTAAGTCTACGGCGATGTTACACGATGCATGTGCTTGTAGAAGCAGTTCCGGAACTATTGAATTATTCCATACCTGCGTCTCGTAGACCAGCGGTAGAGTGCTCTCTTAATGATTCGAAGGCTGTGAGTTCCGGTCTTGTTCAAGTTTTCATTTTATTTTTAATCGTTCTTTAGCCATTAAAGAATATTCAAATTATAATTTGTATTCTGTTATCGTTCTCTAGCATTATAAATAATATTAAAGTCACCATTTATATTCTGTTATCCTTCTTTATCGATATAAATAATATTCAAGCTATTTATATTTTGTTATCATTCTTTTAGCGATACAAATAACATTCAAATTAGAATTTTTTATATTCTGTTATCGTTTTTAGCGATATAAATGATATTCAAGTCATTATTTAAATTCTGTTATCTTTCTTTAGTAATATAAATAATATTCAAGTTATTTATATTCTGTTATCGTTCTTTAGCGACATAAATAACATAAATTTAATATTAGGTTGGAACAATACAGTTGCATAATACTAGTGTTAGTTTTTCTTTTTATATTATTACATTACACTATCTTGAAACAATAAAATGAAAAGGAGTGACGGGTAATTGAACCTGAGACTTTTACATCTAAATTCCTACGTTCTTCAGACTGAACTATGCGGTAAATATCGGTGAAGTCCGGAGGGCCCAATTACTCAAATCCACTCTCTTCACCTCCACGCTTGAGCCCCCTGGGATCTATTAAGATTCGAAAGACACAGTGGTGTGCGGAAAGCAACGGGAACTTACCGCATTTATCCTTCCGAAGAAAAACTGCAAACGTGAGCAAAGTAGCTTTTAATAGAAAAAGAAGCATCTTCTGCAGCCCAAGGAAGAGACTAGTGAAGTCCTTTGTGTGGGGTGTGGCACTTTATAGGGAAGAAACATGGACATTACGACGAAATGAAGAGAAACGAATAGAAGCATTTGAAATGTGGAAGTGGAGAAGACTGGAGCGTGTGAAGTGGTCAGACAGAATAAGAATTGGAGTTGTGTTGGAAAGATTGGATGAAGAAAGAATGATGCTGAAACTGATTAGAAAGAGAAAAATGAATTGGTTGGGCCACTGGTTGAGAAGAAACTGCCTATTCAAAGATGCACTGGAAAGAATGGTGAACGGGAGAAGAGTTCGGGACAGAAAAATACATATATCAAATAATAGACGACATTAAGGTAATATTGATAATGTGCGGAGACTAAAAGGAAGGCAGGAAATAGGAAAGATTGTAGAATTCTGGGTTTGCAGTTAAAGACCTGCCCATGGGCAGAACACTTATGTATGTACAGGATGCTTGGAATGTCGTGGCTGAGAACAGTCTCTATTTGAAAGGACTCTAGTCGATTCCATGCCCACTCGGCTGAAAGATGTGATCGAGATGAGGGGAAGATAGACTAAATTTTGAATCGTGACTTTTTGTTTTGTTTGTTGAATGCTTAATCTTTTTTCTTTCCATTTTCAGCCATGTCATAATACGTAATGATAAAGTCATGGCATAACACATTTGTGAACCTTATGTTAATTACTAAAATAATCCAAAAATACAAAGGAGCAATTATGTATATTTTGTGTTTCTCTCCTAATTTTTGCGTAAACAATTCGCTGCTTTCAGTAATTGTGGATCGAAGACAGAAATGCTCCAGAATATTTCAGGGCAACAATGTTCTTGAGAAGGTATTACTTATTGCTCATGCATTGAGATTTTATAACGTAAATGAACGCGATATTCGTAAACTGAGAGATAATCTTGCACCAGTCAGGAAAGTGTTAGCAATGCACAGTATGAGTAGTAAATAAGCAAATTGTAAATGAAATTTGAGAAGCGTTTTTTCATAATTCGATAAATGAAAAAGTTTTCAAACTAGAGTTATACATCATACCAGCATTATTTCAACTTTCTCTATCATGCTGTGAATCGGGTTTTACGAAAACTCGACAATTACCGCATGTGGAAGGAGCCGAAATCACAAGATTTTACAGAACCGATATACGAGTGTGCTGTGAGAAAATTGAAGCAAACTGAATAAATAGAATACATTATTTTCAACTGTTACTCTTGTTCCATACCAAATATTCGGCAGAATTTACTAGAGGTCCTAGAATATGTATGCTGTATTAAGTCATTATTGTAATAATTTATACTTTGAATTTGGTGGCAATATTAGTCCCGCAATTTAATTTAATTGTCGACAAAATGTGCAGCTCAATTTTAGAGAAACTAAGAATGCATATGGGTTTGTTAGTGTAAGAAGAAAACAGATTTCATACTACAATTGGAAATGAATAGTGAATCTAACGATTCTTAAAATAGTGTACAATTTGAATACGTCCCGGTGGCAGACAATATAGGTGCAAGCAAGTGCCTGCGAAGTAAAGCAATAAAAGAAAAAGACGAGTCCATTATTAAATGCACTGATGGACATGAACGTTTAATCTCAAAAGCAAAACGAAAAAGAAGAAACTATCCAAAGCTGCTGAACTAGCTACGAAGATACCACCCATCTTCATTTTCATCTGGCATCTTTAAACAACACAGTTCAAAATAAGTTTTTATTAAAGTTGATGAATATTTTTTACACCTCAGAGCAGTGCAGTGAACACTGAGAAAGCAGAACATAGGATGCAGCCTGGACTTTTTTCCGACACAGATAAGAAACTGTACCAGAATACATTTATTTTCTGATTTCTGCATCAGGCAAAATAAATACAGCGTCATGACAACAACACTCATTTCGTTTTTGGAATAAGTATAACATTCAATAATATTGTGCACTTCTTTCTAGTTCCGTGTATTTGGTATAACTAAGAAAATAATGATCCAGTAGAAACGCTAAAAATTGTGTGACATCTTGGAGGAACACAACATCCTTAAAGTTCTCAGCAAGGACAGGGAAATCAAAAATATTATAAAGGATAATGCACAGAAAGTACTAAGCTCTAGGCTGCCATTTACAATAAACAGTTAAAGATTATCACTTACAAGGAGGCAAAGAACCGAGTTAAAGTATGAATGAACAGTACACACTTCGAAGAATCAGTTGAAATTCTGAGAAGAAAACAGTGCCATCTTGCTATCATCAAAGCGAAACAAGGTTAGGAAACAAAAGAAGGACGTTTATGCTCTAATGGAGTATTTTTAAATACAGCACGATGCAATGAAATTCTGCATTGATATATTGGAAGGCAACAGATAATCTGATGTCTAGATTTAAGACTAAGATTTTGAATATTTCGTAGCCTACGCAATATTGTTGATGCATAGTTTAGTTTAATGGCAGGCTATATTATCTATTGATGGACAAACCTAAAAATTAACTATAGAGGCTAAAATCATTGCTTGTTAAATGTTAAACTATTTTTAATATTGCAATGTTTACTCTTGATAATGTTACTAATCACCGATGTATCCAATGCAGAGGCGAAAAAACTGGCCACGCTACCCCATTATATGCTGGCTTGGTTTCCTCATGAGTGATGTCTTATTCCCGTCACTTATGAAGTTCAAACTTGTTTTCGACTGATGACTAAACAACAACTCAGCAAATGTAACAAATTTTAAAACATTGTAACGGATATTAAGACAATGTGTATTATTAACAAGATTATTATTAAATGTGTTATAATGCAGCCCAATAATCATCAATTATTAAGAAAATATTTGTGTTTAAAATAAAATAAAAATGAATAAATAAATTGAAAAATAAAAAATACGACATTTTGTATTACAACATTTTACCTCTGTATACCTTTGTATTTATCGACTTGAGTAAATCATTTTCTAGTCCACAATAGTAAGGTACCGGTATATTAAATTTCAATGTATTTCATTAGAACACTTGATGTATATCTGTACGAACAAATATTGATGAAAAATTGAAACTTTTCAGACATATGCCTTTAGGTGAAAATAAAAAAACGCAAATTCTGAAAATGTATATTTGCTGAATATATCGAGTTTCGAAAAAACGCTCCTCATCGTAGAAGCTTTTCTCTACCGTTGTAAATTTCATGTGTACATTCCGATAAAACCAGCCAAATATATAATAAAATGTAAGCTTTGATTTATACTCGTGCATTTTAGACAAATAATCTGGAAATATTCGGTCGTAAGAAACGAAATTGACCTTAAAATATGGCGTCGTTGTAAAGAGATTTGTTGAACCAATAATAGACACGGGGAGAAATGCGACGATGGACAATTATTTTACAACAGATCTTGCCCTTACATTAGTTATGGAGTTATTTCAGAGAAAAATTTGTATTGTTTGAATATTATCAACAAATAAGAAGCCTCCCATATTCGTCAGGATAAAATAAAGGTCAGAATAGAGCGGAATGTTTACACTTCCGAAAATTGGGACGTGACTTCCTTATGTCACTAAAAATCGAATAATTTGTTACTTGTATCAATAACACACTATAAGGAAAAATTGACATGAAACACGGCATACACAAAAAACTGGAAATCGTAACATTTTAAAATCTCACAAAGAGAGGCGAAGCTGTGGTGAACGAAACTGAAAAACTTGTACTCCGTATCAAACTGCAGATGGCACTTTATCATATTTCTTTTTTCCATGCTGAATATCGGTGGTAGGTACCATCAGCGAGATAATCTACACAACTAACACCGATAATACTATGAAAAGACGTGAATTTTAAATACTCTGTGTTCATATTTGTGAAATTAACATTCTTATAGGCTATTCGGTAACTGAAAACGCAGTTTCTTGATTTTCGCCAAATTTTCAACGATTTATACCAATGATCCGTTTGTTTCTTCGAGCAATGAAACATATATCTTTCAAGTCACGCCTTTGATCATCTGTGAAGCTGAGATTCAAATCATGTTTAGGCCTTCCATTTACCTATAGCCTTCACTAAAATCTTACTTGCGGTTTCCTCTCCGCTTCGAAATCACCTGTCAAATTTCTCTATGGAGCGCAACATTCAATTTGGACAAACTTTTATGATTAAATCTTCATTTTCTATTGGAACTAAGATGATGAACTTTCATATCAATGTACAGCTCTTTCTACAATGATATTCCTTGACACACGTAAATAAGCAGAAGTTTATGCATGGAATAGACATTTAAATTACAGCAGTTTTTGCTTACAAACATCACCTCTTGAACAAACTTTACTCGTAAATAGTTCTCCTCGGAATTTCAGTTATAGAGCCTATGACTAACGTTGTTACAAAATAAACAAATTGGAAGAGCTGAAATGTAATACAGTATACGAACATAATTTATTAAATGTCGCTGTAAAAATAAAATCACCGGACACACATGTAAAACAAGATGAGTATTACTGAAAAAATTATTGTAGCAAATATTAGGTCTGAAAAAACCGGAAGTACTGAGAGATGAACAACTATATAAAGATTGATATAAAATACCCTCTATATATAAATAATCTGGAGCGGAGAGAGATAACAAGGTCCAATTTAGAAACTAAAAGCAAATGTCAGAACTGTTATAGATATAAATTGTAAAAGAGCACACAAAACTTTAAAATTTTTGTCATGGGATTCGTGTACAGCAGGCTACAAGACATGTTAATGTCAAGCGCCATCATAATTGGAATAACAACAAGACATATTGAAACTAAATTAAACCAAACATAGAATAAGTCATCCAGTCTCAGGGATGAAATTACAGTTGTGTAAGTGTGAATGTTTAATTTTTTTTCGGTTTAAAAATAACGAGTATGGGTTTTTATAGTAAGTGAAGTAATATAGGGTATGCAATATACTCTGTCTTCATAAGAAGCGATATTTTGAAATTAGCCTCAGTGCACAAAAAATTGTTCACCCTGGTTCACTAAAAGTTTATTATACGTATCTATTATGACTTCATTATTGCAGAACTCGCGATTAGATATCGGATGACCGGTCGCACATGTCTGTAGCTGGTCTCGATACCGTCGTATTATCGAAACAGACAGCGCGACACGGCTAATTTTGTACGCAACTTCTGCACACTCAGGGGAGGTTGTGTCAATGCACATGGTCTTACAAGTTACATTTGTTCACGACCTAGCTAGTGATAACATTAGCATTCGACAGTGGCTCATTGTCTTGCAACAATAAGTATTTGAAAGACTGTCCATACTCGGTGCGGGGAAAGAGCCATTGGGCGTAAAAATAATTAGCAATCCTTCTAATTATTTATCTTCCCGTTTTGCAAGGACAAAGCCATAGGAAGTCACTTGGGATTGTAATCTTTTATGAAGTTCCGTCCACACGAATGCCCATCTGTTTAATCTTCCTGCTGCAATCGCCACTGACATTGGAGATAAGAAGAGGAACAAGTCATTCATAATCATAAGTGATGCCCTGATATTGCCTTTATCAAGGGAACCGTGATATGGAGGATAGTAACTATAACAGAAGTACGAGACCAAACTTAGGAAACAAGACAAACTTGGATGACGGGCGTCCATGAGATTGGAATTCACTCCTACAGTCTGAAACATCACTTCTACTTACAGAAATTTTTGAAAAGAAATCTTGTATAAACAACCACAATCTGAAGGATTGAAAGGCAATATAGGGGAGTTAGGCCTAAAATGACATACTTGGGTAAAATGACATACTATGTGTTTTGTGAAAACACTGTAAGCTGAGTTTGAATTTACAGCTCTATAGAGCACAGAAGCTGGAAACAGTGGTTATATCCAAGTTTTAGCAAGCGAAGGCGCTTTTTGATGAAGCAGGTGCAGCTAAAAGAAAAAAGTGCAAGGCGATATAATATTGTTGAGGTATGTTATGTATTTTTTATGCTTTTAAGCTTCAGATATTGGTGAAATAATGTTCATGATTGAAAACATGAATATTTCCATATATAAAAAGAATTACAATATCCAAATTCATAAGAGGTTAGGTCGTACTAGCACTACTTCTTATTCTTCTTCATTCCGGGTAAAATGACATACCACCTACTTGGCTAAAATAACATACTATGTCATTTTACCCAAGTGCATGTTTCTGACTGGAAATGAGAAGCCATATATTATGGGCGATAGCGATTTGCAAAATTGGTGTCAACTTTGTTTACAATAGCTAATTAGTGATTACTTCTGTGAAATTATGTAATATATAGTGGCATCTCTCTCATTGCTCGACTGAATTTTTCGTAAAGCTAACTGATTTTAACATAGGTGAGATGGGGATTTCTTTAAAATAGGGGAGAGTCGGGTAGTATCGGACATCGGGTAATATCGGACAGTGCGTTTCTTTAATCTACCACCATACGGTAGTACCTGAATGACATGGTTACGTTTCTCTATGCGACATCACAGAAACATAACCATGTCATTCAGGTACTACCATATGTTGGTAGATGAAAGAAACTCACTGTCCGATATTACCCGATGTCCGATACTACCCGACTCTCCACTATATAAAACCATACATTTCTAAAATAAATATAGTTTCAATATTTATATGCACTGAATTTTGTTACTCTGATTTATCCTCTTATGAATGAGCTAGGCTTGGCAAGTCTCAAGTTTACTTGCACCCACTTCACCAAAAAGTTCTTTTGTGAAAATATTGTAAGATGAGTTTGGATTTACAGCTCTATAATACACAGAAGTTGGAAATAGTGATTACATGTTATGTTAGCCTTCCCTCGTCACTCCACCCACCGACTCCAGCCACTTGATGTCTCTTTCTTCGGGCCTTTGAAAACATATGATCAGGCCGTTACAAAGTGGCTGAAGAACCATCCTGGATGGGTGATAACACAGTTTCAAATTGCGGACCAATTTTCTGAAGTCTATGGAAAAGCTGCAACCATCACCAATGCATTGGGTGGATTTTCAACAGGAATTTGTCCACTCAATTCGGACATATTTCCTGATCACTTATTTAGTCCTGCAGCGCTCCCAGACAGACCTCTAACGAATGCAGTCCCTACAGATGGGCCAAAGGGTGCAACACAGAAGATCAGTTCAACAACAAGGAATGCAAACAACATATGATAGAGCCATCACCAACAACTGCTCCAGCAGCGAAAACGTCACGAACGAGGCCTTCACCTCATGTGACATCGCAAGATATCTCCCCGATTCCCTCAGGCACTAGGTCTGTGGCGAGAAGGAAGAGAACACGTGGAGGATCCCAAATCGAGCAGCTCTTTTGTTAACCAATTAAAATTAAAGGAAGTTGAAAGAAGAGCTGTAGAAGAAAGGCGTTCAGCAAACACAGGAAAAACACAGCTTCAGTTTGATCTAAGCAACGGGGACCAAGATGAAGAGAGTGACTTCGATGGTGATGCCGAGAACGAAGCACCTTGTCTCTACTGCGATGAATTTTACAGCCAATATAAACCAGAAGAAACATGTCTACAGTGCAAGAAATGTCTCTCATTGGGACACAATGAATGTGCAAGTGTATCTAAGAGCACAAAAAAAAATTTTGAACTATGTAAAAATTAACTTAAGTATGTCATTTTATTCTAGTAACTTGGCTAAAACGACATAGTTTGTCTATTTTCAAACATACCTTTAAGTTAAAGATTATCAGTATTTTCCACTTTCTGTTGATCTTAATATATGTGTTATGTTGTAGTATCAGTTATATATAATTGACAGAAACATATTTGGTAAGAATATATATATATTTTTTTTTTCAAGATTTCCTTAAGGAATGTCATTTTAGGCCTAGTTCCCCTAACGAAGTTCATTCCGCATCAAAACGAATAAATTATAGTTAACAATACACCACAGCATAGTTTTCATTAGTACTGCCGTAATAGGTCTGTATGAATTATTAACTGTCCTAAAATTCCAATTTACAGGTACATTCTTTTCGAACGATATTTCACTATAGTTTGGTATTTTGTTGTAGTTCAGAAGCCTTTCTATTTACGTAATAGTAAATAACACTGTAATTTTATTAATGGTTTTTGTTTCAAACTTTTTAGTACTGTATTAGTGAATAATAACAAGTTTCGTACTGGGTAGGTGAATGAAATATCGTATAAAACGATATGGAACAATAACAACGGCACGTCACTGCCAGAGACATAACTCTTTCAAAATGAATTGTAAAATAAGACTTCAACCACGACCATGGTGTTCAGATAAAGGAAGTTCAATCATTTTTTGTGCAAATGTAATTTTGTTCCCCGGTGATTACACCCACTAAAAGCAAGATAATAGGCCCACTAGCATGAGATGTGTTTTATTTGTGTAGAAAATTAATTATTTGCAATAAGACTCCGAAGTTCAATTTTGATTTAGGCGTTACCTCAAAACTAATTTTTGTGACTTATCTCCCTTTACCCAAACCCCATCGTTATTTATTTCCATGCTATTTTTCTTCTGTTTTCCGATATTTCTGCATTCAGTCACGTCGTCTTATTTTAATGTACTACTTAGGCCTAATTTGTTCGATGTCTCAATCTAAATACAATTTTGTCAATATTAGGCCTACACAAATATTGGAATATTACTAAGCCATTCAAAAGCTGAATTCAAATCTACGAAATATTGCAGTATAGTAAGTGGCTTGACAGCCCATGAATGGCCAAGGCGGACCAGTCAGCTGCTGATCTCATGTCCACAATCATCAGAGGTGAACGATCATCCAATCAGAACGGAGATATCGCATGGTTAGCATGATGAACCCCCAAGCAGATACAGCTGGTTTCGTAACCTGATTCGCTACCCATCGTAGCTCCCCAAATTAATCGCATTCGGTAGACACCGATCCCATACACTGGTCGAAATTTCATGAGAAAATTCCTTTCCCTAGACCACGACACTACGGCGCAGACTATTACAGTAGCCCTATACATAGTTGCTAATAAATATGCAGACCTACATCCCCGATTACAGATTACAAAATTGTACATTGAAAATTACCAATGTAACGGCACAGCGGATTCGGCTTTACGAGAACTGGATCCGAAACGGATTCTTGCGCTTGGACATGCCTTGTCCCTATACAGTAGCTATATGCGATTACGTCCAAGTGCTGGCGATTGTGAATCCGATGCTGAGATGTGGGCCATCCTGCCTCAGAGTGCTGTGGCTCATCAGCAGACGAGTAGTCTGGTAAGCCCCACGGCCGGAGTCCTAACTCCTTCCTATATCAGCATGCTGGTCACGAAAGTTAGGCTTGCTCTTTTATGGATGGGGAGGATATAATTCATAATTAATAAAACATAATCAGACCCACATAAATAATTTCTTTTATAACTATGAAATCATTATGAGCCATTTACTTGACCTTTTAGTGAGTTAAACATTAAAGTATGTACATAGAAATGAAATGCAGCTCATGATTGAAGCGTTCTCTGGAATAATAATTTAATGTATGTTAGGTCATTTTTGCGTTTCCAGAATATATTGAATCATTAATAACACAATTCCTTACTGACAAAATATTATTTCCCTCCAAAAAACAAAGCACACACTATAAACATTTGAATATCGTTCTGTTCAATGCTGTTATACCGGATCTTGTATGTTTGATGCTATGTAGGCCTACCTCAAATTTGAGATTTTGGAGTTAAGATCTTGTTCCAGAGATCGCCTCAATTTATCTAGGCTACTTGAAAACAAACTCTAATCTGCGGCTTTTCTTTACAAACTCTTCAATAACTTGATCATAGAAAGTAGATTGTAATTTAATCCTTGCAAGCAATTCCTTCTCAATTGACAAAATAGCTAATGATGACAACCTTTCCTGACCTTGAGTTGACCTGCAATATGTATTTATGCTTCTTAGTGCTGAGAATGAGCGTTCGGCAGAGGATGTGGTAGCAGGAATGGTTACTACCAGTTTTATTAGTTTATAAACCTCAGGCATACCCATGTACACTTATTGGTGTGCATAAACTGCATTAAGTCTGTAACACTTTTTTCTCTGAACTCAGATGAAGAATACATTACGCTTAGTTCAGTCTTTAAACGAACTATGTCGAAGAAGGACCCATAGGTTTTTTCTAGGGAAATAACATCACTGTCTAGGAACTTGTTTCTATGCTTTTCAAACAAATCACAATCCAGTAGCGAAAAGAACACAAAGTTTTCAATAGATTTAAAACGCTCTCCTATTTGAACCAGTATGTTGTCGAGAATTTCATTGAAGAGACGTTTATATTTTAACTTCTCTTGATCATCAGAAGTTGGACGTCTTTTAGAACATGGCTTCCCTCCACAAGCATTGATTTCAGTCTCAATGTTTTCATATATTCTTGTGAAGTCTACGTTTCTCATAGCCTGGATATTTGAAGAGAGATATTAAACTTTTTTGGCACAGTACTTTATATCCAGACTTTTTGTTTGCAAAATGTTAAACACAGTATCGGAGAATGAAAAAACCTTCGAGAACACTGCCAGCAGAAATCGAGTGTTAAAGGTACATAGGAAGGACAAAAATCCTTGTGCTTTCAATACTGTATCGCCATCCCACTCATCTGAAGTATCCAGCACTTCTTGAAAGAATTCCACTAACAAATCATAATATTCGTTCACAGTATTAACGAGACGTGAAGAGAAATTCCATCTCGTTGGTGCCACAGTTGGCAACTTCTTCTGAACGAAGTCCTTAAGAACAGCTGTTCTCTTTGTTGACTTCGAAAAAAAGCAGCAAGTCCTGACATCGTTTGAAAGAAAATAGTACACTCTTTGATTTTCGAAGCAGACTGCTGTAACGTCAGATTCAGAAGGTGACTATAACAATGCACAAATGTCACGCATGGATACTGTTCCTGGACTAATTTATTCAGACCATTCACATGACCAGCTAAGACAGCTGCACCATCATATGTTTGAGCCACGATCTTTTTCTCACATTCGAATCTCACACACGTGCTCGAAAAGGGCTCTAGCAGTGCGATCTCGACTCACGTCAACAAAACCTAGAAATCTCTCTTGAATCTCACTGTTTTCGTCTATATAACGGAGCACTGTAGTAAGTTGCGATTTATTTATGATATCGGATGTTTCGTCCAACATTATCGCTGCAAAGTTCGTTTGTCCAATCTCTTCTTTTATTTTTTTCACAACTAATAAAGTAATGTTTGCAATTAAATCATTTTGAATTGTAGACGATGTCCCTCTAAAAATAGTAGAGTCGTTCAAATGAGTTACCAAAAGGGGATCATATTCGCTTATCAGATGTAGAAGTTCGATATAATTCCCCTTGTTCACAGAAGTTAAAGATTCGTCATGTCCACCAAATGGTAGCTCCTGCTTTGCTAAGTAACACACTGCATCAATCAAACGTTTAAGAACTTCACGATTCCTTTTTGCCTTTTCATTGTGGAGTAGGTCACTGATGCGTTTCTGTTCATCCAACTGGTGCTCGATCCTTGTCTGACCAAAGCTGTTCAACTGCAGAAAACACTTTATATGGTCTGCAGACTTTTCGTGTCTTGTAATAGACAATGTTAAAGTATTTAAATTGTCAAAGCCACTTTTACACCATACACCGTTATCTGTAGAAAATAACAAACACGGCCAACAAAACAGTTTATTCAGTTTTTTCGACCCTGCCAACCAATGCTTATTGTTGTATTGAGATGCACTGAACGAGCGCACATATTCTCTATTTTTCTCCTTATGCTGTCTTTTTAAATCTGGGAGCCCTGGACATGGTCTGCCGTTCTTTATAATGTCGGTCTTCTCTTGAATAGTCCTCCGGGAAAATGGATTTGATAATAAAGTTTCAATAACACACATTTCCGAACTCATTGCAACACTTCAAATTAACGTTTAAGAACTAATAATACATGCAGCAGCTAACATATGCATTCCGCTCATAAAATTACATTGCACTCGCAAATCACAGCACATTCACTGGTAAAAACTGCTGCCAATCAGTGTTGCCAACTCGATTCTTAAACATCCGCTGTGAAGCCTTGCAGAAACCGCTAAATTGCTATATTGTCAATGTAAAATTATATTATTTTGCCGCTGTGAGTGCTAAAAATACCCGCTAAATCCCTATATCAGCAATAAAAGTTTCATAAATTTTACCCGCTAAACTAACGCCGAAAAATGCTAGATCTAGCGGGAAAACCGCTGAATTGGCAACACTGCTGCTATCTGTATAACGTTAATTAATAGTCATTGGTGTAGCTCTCGGACCAGAGCTTCATACAGCATATAACAGAAGCATGTGCGACTGGGACGGATTAGGAGGAAGGCTCTTGCGCGCGCATCATATTCTCGCTGTTTCTACGTCTTTCCTGTAGCTCCGGGAAACGAGCAAGCGTTGCGATCTTGCGGTGAGCAACCTGCGGATGGTATTATGCCTATACATTATTACAAAAATCAAAATAAACTTTAATGTACGTAATCCCATTTTGAGAAATACACATTCTACGAAAACATTGGGCTTGCGCAGCAAGCATAGCATGCCCGGAGAAATCGCCCCTGTCAGCATCGGAAACCCGCGCTGTCTTCAAGACTTCACACGGCCACTTTTTATTTTGTAGATGATAAATGAAAGCAATGGAGGCTGGAGAGTATTGATGGAATTTAGATGGAAAAGGGAAAACCCCGAGAAAAAGCCGTGCAACATGTTCTTTATCCACTATATATTTCATTACAACCTTGCAGTGCATCGAACCCGGACCGTCTGGATGAAAGAAGAAAGTGCGAGTTTGGAGCCACAGACGCGACCAATGTAACGCCAGAGAGGGCCTCTTCAGCTAAGATCAGAAATATAATTCATTCAATGTTCTGCCCAAGAGCACATCTTTCACTATAAACCCAGCGTTCTCCAATTTTTCCTATTTTGTGCCTTCCTTTTTGTCTCCTCATATGATCCACATATCTTAATGTCTTATATCATATTATATCTTATTCTGCCCCGAACTCTTCTCCCGTTCACCATTCCTTCTAGTGCATCCTTAGAAGGCACTTTCTTCTGAGCAAGTGACCCAACCAATTTCTTTTCCTCTTCCTGATCGGTTTCAGAATCATTCTCTCTTCACCCACTCTTTCCTACACAGATTCATTTCTTATTTTGTCTGTCCACTTCACATGTGCGATTCTTCTCCATATACACATTTCAAATGCTTCTATTCGCTTCTCGTCACTTCGTCGTAATGTTCATGTTTCTGCCCCAAACTATGTCACACTCCATATCAAGCACTTCACTAGTCTCTTCCTTAGTTATTTTTTCAGAGGTCCGCAGAAGATGCTCCTTTTCTATTCAAAGTTTGTCATTACTATCCTTCTTTTGACTTCTTGGCAGCTGCTCATGTTACTGCTTACAGTATACCCCAAGTATTTGAAGCTGTCCATTTGCTCTACTACCTCATATACAATTCACAAGTTTACGTTCTTTACTTTTCTTCCTATGTTCATGGTCTTCGTCTTGTTTGCATTTATCTTCATCCCATACTGCTCACAGATGTCATTTACCTCCAGTAGCATATCTCTTTGTATCATCTTCTCTTCTGCTAAGAACGCGATATCATCAGCAAATGGTATGCAGTTTTTATTCTTCTTCCTCCTACTTTTACCCCTCACATGTTCTGAAAACAGTTATTCACCAAATCCTTCAAGTAGATGTTGAACAGTGAAGATGATAAAGGGCATCCTTGTCGTACTTCTCTCCCCATTTCACTTCCTTCAAACATTTCTTCTCCTATCTCGATTATGACCGTTGTTTCACATAAAGATTACTGAAGAGCCTTCTCTGTTTCCAATCCATACCTAATGTCTTTAGCATCCCCATCAGTTTACTTCAATTCACTCATGTCAAATGCGTGATAAATTAATTATTTTATTGCTAGGATTTGAATAATATTATTCTCCTTTCGCAAGATCGAATACGTTTTTGTACTTAGGCTTATTCTGAATTGTTTCAAACAATGAACCTATCCTATATTATTCATATTGCCATGGAATTTCTTATTAGGTACATGACCGGCATAACACAAACTGATCACAGAGTACTTCAAGTCTAATGATACAAATTAATATTATGCTGCAGTAAAATGGATTATTATGTAGCAATAACTAACGGAATATATGAAATCAAAAGCAAACAATAATTAATAAAGACCTCCGTAATTATTAGAAAAAAATGCACTTTTATAACGAGTGACTGGGAAGTAGCAACTCAGCTACGGAAGTGAAGGAAAATACACTTCAGTATTAGGCGAACACCGGTCAAGTAATGTAAGTAGAGACAAACAAGTTTATATTAAATCTGTAATTATCAGTTTCTGCTTTCTGACAAGCAACTAATATAGTTCTCATGGTTTCTACTGTATTTTAATATAGATTCTTTTACATCTTATATAACATTGTCTGCTTGCATCCGAACGATCTGGAAGTTGAATTCTAGAAAATTCTCGAACAAATTAAGTCAAAATAACCATTTGTAACAGTAAATGTTTAAAAGAATCCTGGTTGTTCTTTTCCTATTACTGCAGATACTGAACTAACGCTAGCTATAATGATGCACTCCCTAAGGTCCTTGATAATTTATTATTAACATTGTAATAAATAAATACATATCGGCAGTCAAAACAAGACGATTCGAGACCCGGTCAGACCAGACAAGACAAATAAATGAGTTTGTGAGTGACTAAATAAATAAATAAATAAATAAATAAATAAATAAATAAATAAATAAATAAATAAATAATAAATAAATAAATAAATAAATAAATAAATAAATAAATAAATAAATAAATAAATAAATAAATAAATAAATAAATAAATAAGTTATATTAAATTAAAATGAAATACAATAAAAATAAGTGGAAAAAAGTTAAAAATTAATAAATATTGGTTGGATGAATAAAATAAATAAATTCCTGAATTTCACATAAATATAAAAGTACGAAATAAATATAGAAAAAAACGATGCGACAACCTATGAAGAATGTCTGCAAACATAATACTAGATATCGAAAAATTGTGCAATTATAAACTTTGGGTTCAGTAGACATTGCTAGACTGTGAAGAGTTGTAATGCGATGTAGTTCAAGTCGCTATGTAGCCGAGCGTTACACTTTCTGATCAGGTTACTAAGAAAAGAATCTGATAAATCCAAACAGATTGCATATAAATCACTAGTTCGTCCAGTAATGGAATATGGTGCTGTATGTTGAGATCCTTACAGATTAGAACATATTAAGACACTGGAAAAGATTCAAAAACGGACTCTCAAGCGTTGTCGTAATAATTCACAATTAAAATGGGACACACTCACGGACAGGAGAACGCGAATTCGATTATGCGCACTGTTCAAAACATACAGAGGCGAGCCTGCCTAGAGAGAAATAAAAAATAGGCTGCAGCCGCCAAATTACTCTTTAAGGAACGACCACTCATATAAATTGAGGGGAAGAAGACAGAGGACGGACACTGGAAAGTATTCTTTTCTCAATCGTACTATCAGGGACTGGAATGCTTTACCTGCAGACTTACTAAAGGCTTCACCAATAACCAAAAATGTATTTAAAAATAAGCTTAAGGGCTTTACAAATAGATGGTAGTATGTTATACACACTATTTAAAATGTGTAATTGATATTTCGTTATTTGAAGTGATGTATCAGCGAAGAAGTGTGTTGTGTCAATGAAGTGTGAAGTGTGTTGTGTAAGTGAAGTGTGTTTCTGTCAGTGAAGTTTTATAGTTAATAGTGGCAGTGCAAAGTATTTCAACAGTGAAATGTTTTTGAAGTGTTAGGGAAGTCGGGATAGAATCAGTGAAATGTGTCGTAGTTCCAGTGCAGTGAGTGAGTTGTCAGTGAAGTGAGTGTAGTGCTGAAAGGTACTTGTGCAGGTATGAACATATCATACTTAGGGTTAAGATACAGATTAGATTTACTTTAAATGTTATTTAAGTGATCGTGCTTCATTTAATTTAGGAATCTCCCTATTATTATTATTATTATTATTATTATTATTATTATTATTATTATTATTATTATTATTATTATCATAATCATTATTACTCGTATTATTATTAATTATTATTATTAGCATTATTAATTTATTATTAATTGTATTTTTTATTAATTATGCTTAGTATTAATTGTCAATATTTAGTGTAATTAGTTATCACTGCCACCGGGTATATACCCATTTGCAGTGTGAATAAATACATACTGTGACAGCGACGTGAGATTCGAACTCACGACCAGCGTCCCGCAAGAAAGCAGATCGCACAGGCTCCACGGAACATTGAGTGACGTCGCGCGGTGGAGAGAAGAGAGAGGGTATATTACGTCACGCGACGAGTTTGCGCGCGCATCTGGTGCTGGTAGAGAGGAGAGGGCCCTGGATTTCTCTGGAACGCCATCTCTAGAGACGGGTGGAACCTTCGAGGTTACGTCGCTGTGGTTATAAATTACGGTCGCGAAGGAACGACGGCAGTTTCAGAGTTTTCAGTTATTCAGTCAAGTGAGTAAGCCAGAGCAAGCAAGCCAGACTTGTGTGCCGGAGTTCGACTCGAGTGTGCGTCCGCATCTGCGTCAGCATCCGAAGGCCTGAGTTCGAGTGCAGTGGACCGCAGTTGGAGGGACCCGAGTTCGAGTACAGTGAACTGTCTCTGAAGGTCTGTGGTTCGAGATACCGTGAACTCGAGTGACTGAGATAGAAGAACTGAGAACTGATAGTTCTGATTTGTAAATAGTGCTTTGTAAATATTAGTTAAGATTAACAGTTCATTGTTGTGCGTAATAGTCCAAGTAAACTGTCATTGTCGTCGGTGGAGTGCTATAACGAATACTGTGTTGAGTGAAGATCCAATTGTTGACGAGAGCGTTTAAGGTGAATTGTAGAAAGGAATTATTGTTGTGACGAATAAATTACATTGTTGTAACTAATAAAATTCACACTGGTGTCAGGAGTGGGACATTATCGACAATGGAGAACCTACAGCAGTTCCTGCAAGCCATCACGGAAATGAAAGCAGAAATGAACAAACACATCAGTGAGGTGAAAAGTGATATAAGTGACGTGAAAGCAGAAATGAAAGACGACATGAAGAAGCACATCAGTGAGGTTAAGAACGACATAAGTGAAGTGAAAGGCGCCATAAGCGGAGTGAAAGGCGACATAAGCGGAGTGAAAGATGACGTCACTACGCAAATTGAAAGCGTTTCGGCCCACGTAGATGGAATTGTCGCCATCGTAAAAGACGAACTTAAGGCCGATTTGGATAAACTAAACCAGAATTTTACAACTATAAACGAGACAGTAGCCGAGTTGAGACAGGAGGTAGACCATTTCGACGGCAAAATCCGCGATCTCGAGCGTCGTCAAGAGCAGACAAGCGAGTTGCTGGACAAGACGAGTGAGGTGATGGACAAACACGCCGAGGAAAACAAGCACATTCTCGCGTTGGTGGATCGCCAGGCTAGAGAACATAAACAGATAGTTGCCGAGGAGGTTCGACGTGCCATGCAAGAAGCGGCCACAGAGTTGAGGACTCCATATAGTGGCCCTGCGGAATCATCGCCTTCAGCCAGACATCACAACGTCAAGACGCCGAAGTTCGACGGTACGACGTCTTGGGCGATATTCCGTCGCCAGTTCGAGGCCACCGCAGCACATAATGGGTGGACCCCAGCGGAGAAGACTACTCAGCTGCTGACCGCGCTTCAAGGACAGGCGTCGGAGATTCTTCACAGCGTTCCAGAAGATGGGACAGCCGCTGAGATAATGGCGGCCCTGGAGGGACGTTATGGTGACCATCAACTTGCTGCAGCATTTAGGACCCAACTAAAAACGAGGGTCCAACAGTCAGGCGAGTCCCTACAAGAATTCGCGATGGCGGTGGAACAACTGGCCCATAAGGCCCTCAGGGGCCTACCTAATGACTTCATCGCTGGAGAGGCGGCCTACACCTTCGGCAGTGGAGTTCGAGACCCGGAAATAAGACAACAGCTACTCTTAGCAGAGCATCGCACCATCAACGCAGCTCAGGCGGCGGCCCTAAGGATGGAGGCGGCCAAGTCGGCGGCGGGAGTCTCAACACCGCACTGGATCAGGAGCGTCACGGCGACGGATGCTGGGGGGCGCCAACCGAAGCCACCCGAGCGGCAGTCAACGGAGCGGCGGAGACGACGGGCGCCCACCTGCTGGTCCTGTGGCAAACCGGGACACTTGAGAAGGGACTGTGACCAATCCGGCCACAGGCAGGAGAGAGAGGTGGCCGACGTCGAGGAGCGCCAACAGTCAACGGAGCGGCGGAGACGACGGGCGCCCACCTGCTGGTCCTGCGGCAGACCGGGACACCTGAGAAGGGACTGTGACCGATCCAGTCACAGGCAGGAGAGAGAGGTGGCCGACGTCGAGGAGCGCCAACAGTCAACGGAGCGGCGGAGACGACGGACGCCCAACTGCTGGTCCTGCGGGAGACCGGGACACCTAAGGAGGGACTGCGACCGCTCCGGCCACCGGCAGGAGAGAGAGGTGGCTGACACCGAGAGAAACCAACAGTCGCCTGAGCAACGGAGACGACGGGTGCCCACCTGCTGGTCCTGCGGTGAACCTGGGCACCTGCGGAGGAGTTGCGACCGACCTGGCAACAGTCAGGAGAGAGAGGGGGCCGATGCTAGGAGGAGCACGTCGGCGCCATCATCACCGTCCCCTCGGCTCGTCCTGAAACCGGTCGACAGAAGGTGCGACGATGGGCTGATGGCTGAAGGACGGATAAAAGGCCGTCCATGCAGAGTACTGGTGGACACCGGGGCGATGCTCACTATCGCCAGACCAGACGTCGTGCGTGGCCTACCTGGGAGGACGCCGCTGCGCCAATACGAGCTACGGACTGCTTCAGGCGAGAGCTTGCCCATCCAGAGAGAGGTCTTCCTGGACCTGACCTTGGGGAAGAGGAAACTGGAGATGTGGGTGTTCGTCGCCAACATCACCGAGGACGTCGTCCTGGGACTCGACGCCATGCGGTTACTCGATGCGACGGTGGACGTCCGGCGCCGTATACTCCGTCTTGGTGAGGATGAAGTGTTCCTGATGGACGCCGAGGACCAACCCGTGTCCAGCGAGCTCTCCTTGGAGGGCCAAGGGGAAAAGCAAGATGGCGCCCACGCAGTACGAGTATTGCTGCCCAGCCAAGCCAAGGATGGGGTGGCACCACCATAAGGAGGGAGCAGCCGGAGGACCCCAAACGTTGGACCGACTAGCAGCCTACCAAGGGACTGCCCGAGACGAGCAGTCCTAAGGAGGGAGCAATGTGACAGCGACGTGAGATTCGAACTCACGACCAGCGTCCCGCAAGAAAGCAGATCGCACAGGCTCCACGGAACATTGAGTGACGTCGCGCGGTGGAGAGAAGAGAGAGGGTATATTACGTCACGCGACGAGTTTGCGCGCGCATCTGGTGCTGGTAGAGAGGAGAGGGCCCTGGATTTCTCTGGAACGCCATCTCTAGAGACGGGTGGAACCTTCGAGGTTACGTCGCTGTGGTTATAAATTACGGTCGCGAAGGAACGACGGCAGTTTCAGAGTTTTCAGTTATTCAGTCAGTGAGTAAGCCAGAGCAAGCAAGCCAGACTTGTGTGCCGGAGTTCGACTCGAGTGTGCGTCCGCATCTGCGTCAGTATCCGAAGGCCTGAGTTCGAGTGCAGTGGACCGCAGTTGGAGGGACCCGAGTTCGAGTACAGTGAACTGTCTCTGAAGGTCTGTGGTTCGAGATACCGTGAACTCGAGTGACTGAGATAAAAGAACTGAGAACTGATAGTTCTGATTTGTAAATAGTGCTTTGTAAATATTAGTTAAGATTAACAGTTCATTGTTGTGCGTAATAGTCCAAGTAAACTGTCATTGTCGTCGGTGGAGTGCTATAACGAATACTGTGTTGAGTGAAGATCCAATTGTTGACGAGAGCGTTTAAGGTGAATTGTAGAAAGGAATTATTGTTGTGACGAATAAATTACATTGTTGTAACTAATAAAATTCACAATACATAGGCTACATAAGCAGAGTTTAACTTTAAGAATAAAGGAATGTTTTATTATGGGAAGGAATGGTGGTTAAAAAAATTCTTTTGATTGTGACTAACACTCCAATGAGTTCAGTATAATTTATATTATACTGAAACGAATTGGGAGAAATATACCTAATTAAATACCTTTGGGGAGGCCGAGACGTAGATGGGAAGATGATATTAAAATGGATTTGAGGGAGGTAGGATATGATGGTAGAGACTGGATTAATCTTGCTCAGGATAGGGACCAATGGCGGGCTTATGTGAGGGCGGCAATGAACCTACGGGTTCCTTAAAAGCCAGTAAGTAAGTATACCTAATTAAATAAGTTAACAGAACAGTTAATAATAATTTATTAATATTGCATTCGATACAATTCTGATAGCTTAACAGTTTCTCACCTCTTCCAGGGACGGAGCCTGTAAGAATCAGTGCAGTTGAGGTCTTTGAGAAATACCAAACTAACGACACAATTCATCTTGCTTTCTGCAGGAGTGAAATTATGATTATAAACTAGCGGTGACTGACGGCATGCTAATGGAGAAACAGCACCGCGCACTGCACAATAGATTTCTCCATCATGGAGAATGACACACTAGCAGTCCGTGTGAACACTCGATAGTGATTATATTGAAATATAAATCGAAATAAAAGATAAAGGAAACAAATACCAGTAGAATAATTTGAAATGAAGGGACATGAACGACAACAATGGACACATCAAGTTTAAACTTTGAAGACAATGATGAAGATCATAATCTCGATTGTGAACGTGAAAGGAACGTAAAAGTGATAAAATAACTACTGTCTTAGCGCTACGAGTTGGCGCGCGGAGTAGATAGGCGGGACGGGGGAACTTTACGCTACACTCTGACCTGAAAACTTCGTCCATTTACTTGGCTACACGGGAATGGAGTCAGACATAAAAGATTCCGCATCTTCGGTGCTGTCGCTATGACTATCATTATCACATTTTTCAAAATTTCTGGAGTATGATCTGTCCATGATAATCGTCTGTTTATGTTCCAGCCGTGTATATTAATTCGAATCTCTCAACAAAGCCATTAGCCCCACCGCCCCCATCCTGATGAACAACACTGAGTGTTCTGGACACATTTACGGTAGTCAAAACTCCCGTAACATTTTTATCGTGCCAGAACTTGGGAAACGTTAAATTGGTAGGCCTATCTATCCGCATTTCGTCCAGATACAAAATCGGTTTTTTCACTTTCCTAAGCTTTCTTATTTGCTGTAGATATCTTCACGTATTCTAATTTACAGAGTTTTCCTCAATTTTTTTTGCTGCACACTTCTTCCACCTGAAATCCTTTTTCTTCAGTATTCGTCTTAATGTTGTCTTTCATTTCAAATCAATTTTCTCTTGTAAAAGGGTAGACGTTTGTTGCAGCTTGGTACTATTTTTTTACTTGTTATTTAACGACACTGTAATAACTACTAGCTTCTTCAGTGTCGATTGAATTAATGATGGCGAGATGGTATTTGGCGAAATGAAACCAAGGATTCGCCATAGATTACCTGACATTCGCCTTCCGCTTGAGAAAACCTCGGAAAAAACCCATCCAGGTAGTCAGCGCAAACGGGAATCGAACTCACTCCCGAGCACAACTGCAGATCAGCAGGCAAACGCGCTACCTCCTGAGCTACGCCGGTGGCCCTCTTTCTTTTTCAAATAAAAATTCTCAATTATATCTTTTTTGTCAATCTCCCGTCGAAGTCATCTACATTTGCGTTTCGGTATTCTGGACGTTTACATTTTTTTTTCCCCCCTCAGGTGTCGACAACGCACTTTCTTCTGTGCAGCCTTTCATTTCATTCCTTATACGCTGTATTGTTCTTGTGGATAGATTAGAGTACTTTTCTACCTTTGCTGTAGGTTTCGTAAGAGGAATGCAAAGGCACTGTTGTTCTTTTTAATCACAGAATTATTTTGCACTTCTAATAATATTCCTTTCTTCGCTATAGATTGTCAATCCTTCTTTCCTCTTTGTCGACATATTTACAATAAACAAAAAACTGCTATAAACCTAAATAACAGTATACAATAACATAAATGCTATGAACTATATTATTATCAACACTATTAACACGAAAAGCAAAGGATAACTAAAGCAATACAAGATCTGTGGTATACTGAAAACAATTGTCGTGTTGAAACTAATAAAACACTACATTAAAAACCCCACTATTATTATCACAAAGTCGCAAAGATTCATAGACACGTGCAGTAGATGTTTGTGAAACAGGAATATTGCAGTGAACAGCGCGGTGCGCATGCGCGACTGTTTCCCCTCCGCCCCGTCTAAGTACTTCAGCCGCCTTCTCCTGGCGTGACAACAGTACTAAAAGTGGTAACCACAGGAGCAGACCAATCTGCATAATACAGGGTGAATCAAAAGTCTGGAATGATATAAATATCTTCCAAATCCTTGATTTTCGATTACTATAAGTGTTACCAGTATTTGGAAGACCAAATGCTCTACGAGTGACACATTCGATCTAGCCCTCACCTATCTCAAAAGCCGCCAGTTTGAATGCAACTTTGAAATTTTAAATGGAAAGGTGGTCAAGAACTATCTCAAAATCGTGTGATATGTTCTGAGAAAAACAATAGTGCAATCCGTTTTGAGATATCTCTAATCGCTTTGAAGTTATTTAAAGATAACTGTAATAATGACACAAACATTAGTTGCTGCATCTACAGATATTTTGTAACATGGCACAGTACTAAGGAGGATTTGGAAAAGGTGTTTTTATGCAATTCTGGTAATTAACTTTTCCTGCTTTACTGTTTGGTTACCTGTGACAGTTTCAATGCATTGTTGTGATTATTTGAAGCTTTCCTGAAACAAATTTCTTGATTTTCGTGATGACATAATCGAAAGAGGAAAGAATTGATATCATTCTTCATTCTGGTAGGTTAAGCCACAGAAATGTTGCAACAGACTAGACGAACAGTTCCCTGGACATTGGATTGGATAACGTGGGCCAGTAGAATGGCCGGCCAGGTCTCTAGATTTAACACCCCTTGATTTTTTCTTCTGGGGTTATATAAAGAGCTTGGTAGGTTGAGGAGAAAATTGAGAATGTGGAACATTTAAAGAACCGTATCATTGTAGCCTGTGTTAAAGTCACCCTTGAAATGTTACAAAATGTTCTATTCTCAATTTTCTCTTCATATATCAAGCTCTTTATATAACCCCAAAAGAAAAAATCAAGGGTGTTAAATTTGGAGACCTGGCCGGCCATTCTACTAGTCCACGCTGACCAATCCAATGTCCAGATAACTGTTCGTTCAGTCTACTGCAACATTTCTGTTGCTTAACCTACCAGAATGAAGAAAATGATATCAATTTCTTCTTCTTTCGATTATGTCATCAATAAAATCAATAAATTTGTTTCACGAAAGCTTCAAATAATCACAACAATGCATTGAAACTGTCACAGGTTAGCCAAACAGCAAAGCTGGAAAAGTTAATTATCAGAATTGCATAAAGATATCTTTTCCAAAGCCTCCTTAGTACTGTATCATGTTATAAAATATCTGTAGATGCAGTAACTAATATTTGTGTCATTATGTCATTTATCTTTAAATAACTTGAAAACCATTATAGATATCTCAAAACAGATTGCACCATTATTTTTCTCAGAAACTTTCACATTATTTTGAGTACCTACAAGACCCCTTTCCATTCAAAATTTCAAAGTTGTATTCAAAATGGCGGCTTTTGAGATAGCTGAGGGCTAGAATCGAATGTGTCTCTGGTAGAGCGTTTGGTCTTACAAATACTGGTCATACCAATTGTAATCGAAAATCAAGCATATGGAAGATATTTATATGGTTCCAGACTTTTGATTCATCCGGTATTATGATCAGCTACAACGTTCAGCAACTGCTCCGAGGATGGGTAACCGGTCCGCATGAATATTCAGATGACCGGCTACGATACAGACGCACTACAATGGAATATTTACGAGATCTGGAAGAGACTTTAATTTCTTTTGAAGTCCGAAGCTTCAGGAGCTATTCCTTTTTTTTTTTTTTTTTTTTTTTTTTTTTTAGGTGGACTCAAAGAAAATTACTACAGAGTTTTCCTTTCATTTTCAGATCGTAAGTATTCACTTTGATTTCCTAGTCTACATGATTTTGAAAATTTGTCGATTCACGAATTGGAAGATCATGAATTTAATATCACAACTAGACAGCACAGAACAGAAGTAAGCAAATTTTTATTCCTAAACAGAACAATAAAATATTTGAATGAGTACCTTCAGTGAATTTGAGGTCTGTCCTTACCCAGATAAACTGAAAAGTGATGTAAGATATGCTAATTAGCTAATTAAGTTGAAATTTAATTAATTATGTTTGCATTTAATTAATCTACTCGTATTTGATATCTAATATTATTAATTGATGAATTGATGAACTAGTGGACTTACTCGTGTTAAATATGTAATATTTCTCCGGCTTACAGTTGTTTCAGTGCTTCACGCACCATCATCAGAGCCTACTAGATCGCGGTGTCATCTCGAACTTCTCTGCCTGATAAGAGGGTGTGTTTTATTGTTGGAAGGTGTTGGAGTGTGGAGTCGAATAGTGTGTGTGTACAGAATTTGATCTGTGTGTTGAGGATTTGATCGGGGTGTGTTTTAGTGTGTTTGTATATTTCGGTTTGTTCTAGTGTGTTGAGTTTTTGGTTCTTTGGTTTGTGTGTGTAGGATTTCCATGTCCGTATTTATGTTATTGTATGTATGGGGTCATTCCATATCAAATCAACAAGGCACTCAACCCGACCGACTCAGATTTCTTTCAAAATTTGAGGGTTTGTTTGACCTGCCGCGCCAACTAAAACTGCCGAGTTTCATATGTCCTGTGCTTTTCGTTTTCTGTCAGTGGCGTTTCAAACATGAAGAAAAATCACATTTTTGTAAGCACGCCGCTTCAATTAAAATTATATAGGTATCTCAACAACGTCTGCAGATAAATTTACAACAATTGGGTAATACATTCTTAATATGTGATAGTTTTTATTACTTATATTGTTTTCTGCATGTATTCAATTACACTAAAAAAAACATGGTGAAACAATTTTCATATATTCATATTTAAAAATGCGGGGGTTCTATTTTAATGAAAAAAAAATATAGTACGCCTCAATTAGTGATATAATGAACTGATAAGTTTCAACTTGGAATCTTCATAGGTTATAAAGATAAAAATTATTATGTCACAGCAAGCGTAAGCTAACCGTATAAGTCGCGATAATTATGTCCCACACATTCGTTGTATTTAATTATATTTGATCATATTCTTGAATGTCGCTATGTAATTTAACATGTAGTACATAATTAGAATTTTTTTAATTATTACCTGAAATAAATTATTGTCACATGGATTTTGTTAAACCTCAAGTTCTGTAAGAAATGCTTACCTTTCATTGCTGAGATGAAATAGCCTGATCATCTTTCCAGACAGGATGCTGCGTTGTTTCAACTGCATTTTAAAACTGCTTAGCAAGTATAATACCCATCCTAAACAGCAGGACTGTATGAAACTTGTGTTCCAGGCACTGCGGTGGATTTTGCAAATCGAAGAGCAAACATTTTTTCCTCTTCAATATAGCCTTTTTTAGTCACATAAACGGTATTAATGTTTGGGAGATGATGCCTTGTCCAGTCGTACAATTCCCTAGGTGTAGTTATTTGTTTATCGGATGGTTTCTGCAAACTAGCACAAGCCGCAAACCTTTTAAGTGTCCCACCTACAACGTCGCATGCTCTTTTGCCATGCGATATGCAAAAATAATGCAATTCTGTTGGAAATCCAAAATCTTCTTCATGTAATGTGAGGTTCAGGAATTTTTTTTCTATTTTTATACTGAGCAGAGAATCAATCGGAGAAATACATAATTTTTGTGGTGAATTACAGATGTTTGTTTTAATGACTCCATTAGATATTTTTGAAACAGATGTACAGTTGTAGTGTCATATTTCGGGCAGTGTGAAATTATTACCAGATTTTTAATAGAGACTGTATCGGATGACGATTCGTTATGATATATTACGAAAGTATGAATGGTTGTCTGCACATTAGTCCTGTGATATGACTGAATTTCATCTTGGATTACGAAATAATAGTTTTCAGCGAAGTCTCATAACACATCAAGCAGGCATGGCTGTAGAAATGATTTCATATCACGTAGAAACTTACTTTGTTCAGTTGATATAAATGAGTGAGTCAGTAAATCACCAAGTTTCTTCAAGAGACAGTCGAAAAATTTGTCTGTGGGTTTCATTATAGTCTCAAGCGTTGATCGATCAGTCGTCATCCACTGCTTGTAGGTCACCGATTCACTGAAGTTTTATACGAAACATTTCTCTAAACCCTCTCTTATTTTGAATGGTTCAGGACATTCTGTACATTTCCTGAACAAGCAATTTATATGAGGAGGATTGCACACCATAGTAGCCAAGAAATGTTAAGTTGGAAAGTGTAAAGAAAAATTTTCTTGAAATCCACGTAGACCTGAAACTTTAATAAATTGCTTCCGGCATAAGTTTTACATTCCGATAGGACACAAACACAGACAGTATAGTCCACTAACTCCAGCTAGAATACAATTTCTTGGTCAGGGTTACAATTTTTAAACACTGCATATAATTAATTTCTGCTCATGTGATTTACTCCCTGATTCTTTAATCACAACAAATATTTCTTACCAGGCATCATTCTGCTTATCTCGTCAGAACAACAGAATTCTTTAACTTTACCGGCAACAGCCACGAGCAAGGGTTTTCCAGGTTTCGGATTTGGTGAACACAAAATTCCCTTTCCCTTTGCCAGGACTTTGGCTTTCCGAATTATGTATTCGAAAGCTGAAAGAAACTCTTTTTTATATTATTTACGCTGCAGCTTTTAGGTAGTAGTGTTAAAATGGTGATTTTCTCACTTTTACTGAATTTTGAAAATTTTCCTGACACTGAGACAAAATTTCAGAATCGGAAAGGTCCTGGTTCCTCGGCATCTTTATATCGAAGACTTTGTCTTTTACAATATTTTCAAATTTCTGTCTCTTATATTTCTCTTGTTGTAGGCTTTCTTGTATATTAAGGAACACACCTTGGTCAAAAAGACTTGTATTTAGTGAACTTACATTTGCTGTAGAGTCGACGTATTCTTCATTTCTAGAGTCATTATGAGAATTCTGCGTAACAGCATCATATTATATTTTTATTTCTTTGCGACACATAGCGCACACCTTTTGTTCCTGTTTTAAATCAGGAAATACATTAAGCATCCACGATATAACACTTCTTAAATTTTTCCTCTAATTACAGTGCCCTGATTTCTCGAAGGGATTGCAGCAAACATAGGCCTATAACTTAAAACGCGACTCCATTACATTGCACAAAACTACCATTGCACGTTTTGTATAAATTGAAGACTGTATTGTATAAACTGCCACTCATGACATCCTGACAGATCGATGACGCAGCTTATCAGACAAGTACGAACTCGTGCGCATGCAGTGTTGGTGTAAGAAGGGGTTAAGTGCTACAAACCAATACACTGATATATTTTTTTACTGATATTCCTGAAACGTTTCCAAAATGAAACTTACACCAAGGGGAGAATACTCTTAACTCTATAATATACATTTTTCGCGAAATAATTTATGTCCTGCATTTATAGATATTCAATGTTAAAATGTGTTTCACGTGACTATTCAATAAAGAATTCATTACTTTGATGCAAACCTATTTTTATTGAAACGTATGATCCCTTAGCTTTAAAATAAGCCCAAGTTTGAGATTCTACCTCAATTAGAAGAGAAGTTGGCATAGTATGCGACATTTTTACATTTTTTCTCGTATTGACAGAATTGCTGTAGAGATATCGTGCATTATTGAGGGCTAAAATTTTACATAATTACTTAACTTAAGGTTCTTTACCATCCTACCAAATTTAATGAAAATCTGAGGTGGTCGGGTTGAAAAGTCCACTTTTTTGTGTTGATTTGACATGGAATGCCCCTATGGTTAGTATTGGTTATGTGATCGGCGTATGTAGATGTATTGTGTCCTCTGGTTATAGCTTTAATGTGTTCTTTGTAGCGTGTTTGGAATGATCTGCCTGTCTGTCCTATGTAGAACTTGTCACAACTATTACATGTGAGTTTGTATACACCTGTGTGGTCGTATTTATTTGTTTGTGTTTTCTGTGTGTTGAGATGTCTTTGTAGTGTGTTTTCTGTTCTGTATGTTATGTTGTATTTCTGTTTTCTGAATGAAGATGCGATCTTATGTGTGCTTTTGTTTTCATATGTTAGTGTGATCTATTTCTTGTGTTCTTGTGTTTGTGTTGTGTTTTGTGTATTCTTGTGTTTGTTAAGTTTTTGTTTTGTCTTCCTTATGATGTTGTCTATTATGTTTGGATTGTATCCGTTTTCTTGTGCTATGTATTTGATTGTGTTCACTTCTTCATTGTCGTGTTGTTGGCTCATGGGTATGGTGAGTAATCTGTGTACCATTGTCCTGAATGCAGCATGTTTGTGTTGTATGGGGTGGTTAGATGTATTGTGTATGTGTGTGGTGGTGGTGGTGTAGAATACTGTAGAATATGTAATAAAATTAAGTTCATGTATAATTAAATAGGCTGATATGTAATTAAGTTGATTTGTAATTATTTAATTGATACTGTATGTAATTCATCAAGTTAATGTTAATAATTAATTTCATATTTAATCAATCAATTCGATGTGTAATTCATTGATTGGTTGTGTAATTATTAATTTGGTATGTAATTAAGTCCCTGTGTAATTAATTAAGTTGATTTTTAAATAATTAATTTGTTGTGTAATAAGTTGATGTATAGTTAATCAAGTTAATGTGTAATTATTTAATTCGAAATGTAAGTAAGCTGGAACGTAATTAATTAATTTGAGATGCAGATAATTAAGTTAATGTATAAATCAGCTGATTTTAAATTCATCAAGGTGTTGTGTAATGAAGCTGGTTTGTAAATTAAGATGTGTACTTAAGCTGAATTGTAAGTAATTAAGATGCAAGATGAAGCTCATTTGTAATTAAGATGTGTAATTAAGCTGATTTTTCATTAATTTATTACGATGTGTAACTAAATTTATTTATATTTTATTAAGATTTTGTGTAATTAAGCTGATTTGTAATTAAGTTGATTTGTAATTCAGTAAGATGTATAATTAAACTGATTTGTTATTGAAATGTGTAATTAAGTTGACTTGTAATTCATTAAGATGTGTCATTGAGCTGAATTGTAATTATGGTGATTTGTAATTAATTAAGTTGATTTGTAAATCAATAATATGTTGTGTAATTAAGTTGATTTGCTATTAAGATGTTTAATTAAGTTGAACTGTAATTCATTAAGATGTGTAATTAACCTGATTTGTTATTGAGATGTGTAGTTAAGTTGTTTTGTAATTCAATGAGATGTGTAATTAATAGATTTGTTATTAATGTGTAATTAAGTTGATTTTTAATTCATTAATATGTAATTCAGCTGATTTGTAATTATGTGTAATTAGGCTCATTTGTAATTCAATAAGATGTGATGTAATTAAGCTGATTTGGTATTAAGATCTTTAATTAGGTTGATTTGTAATTCATTAAGATGTGTAATTATGCTGATTTGTAACGTATTAAGATGTATAGCCTAATTAACTTGATGTGCAATTAATTTGGTTGCAATTAATTAATTCGATATATAATTCAGTTGATGTGTAATTCATTTGATATGTAATTAATTAAGTTGATGTGTAGTTAGTTAATATGTGTAACTATCAAATTCACTTGCAAATAATTAAGATTACTTTATTAGGTTAACAAGTTATATTTACTTGAATTTTTAGGTTTTCATATAATTATTCTTTTATTTAGGAAGCTCCCTTCACTTAAAAGAAATATTATAAGTTAGTTTCTCATATTTATTATTATTATTATTATTATTATTATTATTATTATTATTATTATTAGTATTATTTATATCGCATTATTACAATAATGTGTTACCACTGCCACTGGGTGTTTACCCATTTGCAGTGTGGATAAATAGAAGCGTGCAAATCAGCGTGTTGACTTTGACAACAACGCTAAGTAACCTGCTTCAAAACGGGGCAGCCAATCTTCTTTGCTATTAAATCAGCATATTGACCAGGATTTCGACGTTGAGTATCCATCTTTAAGTCAGGATAACTAACCTTCGTGACGACGTCTGGAAGCGAATTTTGACTTCTTTTAGAGTCTAAAGCTTCAGGATCTAATCAAATACGGAAAAGAGATGGTAATATAATCAAAGAAAATTTTTACTAGAATCCTCGAGAAACAAGTTAGAAGAAGAACAAGATCTAGAATCACATGTTGCAACACACTCAGAAATGAAGCCGAACAACAAGGAAGGAGCTGAAATGGGATCAAGACGTAGGCAAGAAACACAACTCACTGGCCATGTGTCATGAATGTCTTCCAGTTCCCAGAGGAGTGACGGATTGATGCTACTAGTTTCGCTGGTCATCATTGGGACCTGGAAGCAACTTTGACTTCTTCTGAAGTCCGAAGCTTCAGGGCCTATTACTATCTTTACAGGGACTTCATCCTTTTTGAAATTAATCTTTTTCTGCCATTTTCTTTAATTTGGTTTTAGAATATTTTAGTAGTCATTTGGGCTGTACTAACCGGCCACAATGAATCAGCGGCAGCTGATGACACCCGTTCCATCACAGCTCACTTCATACGTAAGCTGCTATGGACTTAATGCAGCTTCTCGCTATACTCTCTCCTGTTGGGAATAGGCGTATTGATTTTCGTTAGGGCTTCATATTTTCGAATGTGACAATAATAATCCGAAATTAATGTATGTCACTCTTAATTAAATTAAAGTACTGATGTTTAACACTTTTAACAAGGGAAATAAAAATGTTCTCACACGTTATAATAATACAGAGTCCATAAGCCGATGCTAATATTTAATTATGTAGTGTAATATGTTAAAAGCGTAATATGACATGCATCTAAAGGATATTACACTGCAGATGAAATCAACGTTATAATCTTCGCTCATCTGAAGATATAAGCAATGTATGTATTGTACTCGATTTCTTTGTGTACGGTAATGTGTTTTTTGTTGGGACTGTGAAGTGGTCAGTAAGTAGGAAAAGTCGCAAGTTTGCTGTATAAAAAATTAAGTCCGTAATGACGAGAGCAACCTTGTGTTCGAAATGGGCGGAGTAAGCATTAGCTACAAGACTTCAATTATGACCTGTTTTATTTATCGACTGTAGGATAAGAGATTGAACGTAGCTGCATGTATTGAACTTTCACTTCGTACATCAAGTCAAGAATTTGGAAACCAGCGTTGTCAAAAAAAAAAACGAGATGCCGCCACAGTGAAATAGGCCTACTGATGTCCGAACTTTTCTTCCAATGCGTTGGACTGGATTTGAATAACCAGTACCTCGTCCTGTGGGACAAAGTAAAGGAATTCTAGATTCAGGGACACTGAAGAAATTTATGAGTTATAACTAATGCAGTGAATAGTGTTGACGAAACCAATGTTATAAAACATCGGCCATTAACTTGAATACCAGTTGATTATTTGAAGAACTGTGGGCGGCGCGGCGTCCGTGTTGAGATTCAGTAATGAATTTGTTAGGTTACGATAACTAGCACACATTAGGTTCTTTCCGATCTCTGGAAACAAATTTTGAATGACGTCATATGCGTCAGGAGTCACACGACAGATGAACTGTGGTGAGAGGTGATAGACCAGTGATGAGTGATTTCATAGTCAGTGTGCACAGTGTGTCACAGGAGCAATGCTCAAGAAAACGAGTTTTTTTGGGAAGGGTACATTACGATCCTTTCCAATTCCAAGTAGAGTTAAGTGAAAATAATAGAAGCCTGCAAAAAATGTAGTTTCCAAAGAAAGGCATCTTCTGTGTACTTAATAAGACTGGTAAAGCTCGGATGGGATTAATTTGCGTCATTTCGGGGGTGCAATGTGTGGCGAGGGGTGAATTTGCTTGATTTTTCCACTCTGCAATTAATCCCATCCGAGCTTCGCCAGTTTATTAACCCTGCTGTTCTGTTCGGGTCTATATGACCCGAAGTGAATATTGTTTTCTTAATATTTCCTTGAAATAGTGAGATATGCTTATGAGACTCAGTGACTTTGTCTAATAATGCAATATGCATTTGTGATTTAAAAATAATATAAAATTTTCAAATAGATTTGTCATAATCTGTAATTGTTACTTATGTAACGTTCGGGTCAATATGACCCAACATAAGATTTTATTATTTTCTAATGTGGTATTAACATTTTGCAAGAAATTGTATCATGCTTTTATTATGAGTAGAAATTGAAATTATTCCCAACAATCAGATACACTAATTTACATCAATGGACTGGTTTCCTGTTGTTTTTCTGAATGAATTCCTTCTAAACTGTTGCATTTTTTCTGGATAAATATTTCAGTGTTGTTTCTCAGTTTGAGTTCACACACCATGACGGAAAGACCATTGAGTAATGCTCAGTTAGTATCAATTGTGAATTCCTCCGACAGTGAAGAGTTTGTTTCAGAATTTGTAGATAATGTAAGTGAATCTGAAAGTGGAAATGATGACGATTTTGACAGTCAACAACCAGTCAATATTGTCCAGTCTGTTCTTTCAAGAATAAAGCTATAAAATAAAAGTTGAATCCACCTTCACAACAGGGCCATCTTTCTGCCTCGAACCTCATCATGATTACACCAGGATTTACAAGGTATGCCACCATAATGAAATAATGTAGATGCCAAACATAGAAGGACGGCAAGTTTATGGCCAGCAATGGACAAATATCGACTGTATTGTTTACCAGGCTTATGTAGGACTCTTGCTTCTTGCTGGTGTGACTCAATCTCATGGGGAGTCAACAGAAAGTTTGTGGGATCAGAAAACGGGCAGAAACATTTTGCGGGAAACTATGTCACTTGAAACCTTTTGCAAGATATCGCGTGTCTTTCGATTTGATAAGAAATCTACTAGAGAATAACGAAGACGCACTGATAAACTTGCTGCTATTCGTTGCATTTGGGAGAAATGTCTGCAGGTCCTTCCTAAATTCTTCAATCCTAGCGAAAATATAACTGTCAAACAGTTAGTAGAATTTTGAAGTCACTGTCCATTCAAGGTGTATATTCCCAGAAAACCATCGAAATACGGAATAAAAATATGGACGCTTTGTGACAGCAAAACTTCATATGCATTGGTAGCACAAGTTTATACAGGGAAAGAATATGGACTATAAAAAAAAAGGCAGGTATGAGGGTAGTGTGTGATCTTTCCAGTAGCCTGAGGGGTCAAAATGTAACTTGTGACAAATTTTTTCACTTCTTACAATTTGGAACAATACTTTTGAAAAAAATGACAATGTTGGGGACTATACGGAAAAATAAGCCAGAACTTCCACAGAAAATGAACAAAAAGGAAATACATAGTTCATTCTACTTCACAAATGATACTGCTGTGGTCAATTGTGTCCCAAAGAAAAAAAAAATTACTGCTAATGAGTACACTGCATCATGTCAATGAAGTCAGCAACAGGAATGATAAGAAGCCTCAAATGATTTTAGATTAGAATGCATCCAAAGGGGCTGTAGACACACTTGACCAAGTAACATATACATATACTTGCAAAATAAAAACAAACAGATGACCAGTGATATTTTTCTATAACATTCTTGATGTATCTGCTTACAATGCATATGTCTTGTGGACTTCGATAGACCCAAATTGGAATGCAAATAAATTGACTAGAAGGAGATTATTCTTAGAGGAACTTGAAAAATCACTGACAAAGGAACATATTTCATCAACAAAGCACTTTTCAAGAACAGAGGAAGCAATCAGAATTGTCAAGAACATTCAAAAACCTATAATGGTGACTACAGTACCGGTATCAGAGTCTACAAGAGGAAAAACTGTAAAACGTGAACGCTGTAAGTTCTGTCCATCAAGCAATGACAATAAAACGATCATGTTGTATTGAAACTACAGCAAACATATTGTAAACGTCATGTCATATATTTGTGTCACATAATTGTAAGCAATGAGAAAGAATTGTGATTAAGTAAGCCCATATCATGTGTGTTACACAAAACATAAGACAGAAGTTAATCATTATAACATAAAGCATTTAGTTCAATCTATCATTTTTCAAGGCCTAATGTTATATTATAAGTTAAACATTTCATTCAAACAAGAATGTTTCTTCAATTTGTTATTAATTTTTTATAAGAATGTAGAAAAAAAAGAAATGAATAATATAGCAAAATAAAATATCACAAACGAATAATAGTAAAAAAAAAGCAAAATAATGTAAGATTATAATAAAATAAAAAAAATAATAACAGTAATATTAACAATAACAATAATGATAAACTATGTTACTGTAGTCATGCAAATGTTCACAAACATGATTTTGTAATTTTATATGCAATTATAATAGGTCGGGTCATATTGACCCGAACAGCACATTCGTATAGTAGAATGTAACAGAACAGCAGGGTTAAGTAACAGTAGCTGCCTTTCTTGGAAATGAAGAAACCAGGTTTTTTGCGGGCTCCTATGATTTTCACGTAATTATACTTGGCATCGGAAAGTGTCATAATGTACCCTTTCCAAAAAAAAAAAAAAAAAAAAAAACTCGTTTTTCTTGGGCATTGCTCCTGTGACACACCGCGCACTCTGACTATGAAATCACTCACCACTGGTCTGTCATCTCTCACCACAGTCCAGCTGTCGTGTGACTCCTGACGCACATGTCATTCAGAATTCGTTTCCAGGGATCGGAAACAAACCTATAATATATGTTATTCTTGTGAGGTACATGTGCCAAATAAGGCCCACTTAACGTATCAAGATCTATTGTATTGTTACTGAAGGAGATAAAATTATGAAAAATGTACTAAAACATGCTTCAGGGTGAGCAGCAAAGAAGACGTGGTCTTAGATTTAGAGTTACTGAAAAACTTGTCTATAATAGTGCAATATTTAAAATGTGAGTAATGGGCCTTATTTGACACACTCGTTCCAAATAAGGCCCAGTGTCAGTCCCAAATAAGGCCCATGTGTAAATAAATAGTGATTATGAAAGAAAATAGAAATCAGTTAAATTACAATAATTGTATTGAATCGAAATGAACTACAATAATAATATTTAAAGTTAAGTAGAAAAAAAACACATTCTGGATAAAGCAAATTGATATTTTGTCCTTAGTCTAAAGATTACAGTCTGAGTAAACAAAAAAAACTGTTCTTAGTCTAAGATCACATTCTGGGGAGGAAACTGAATATTTTCACCATATTTTCACTGTTATCTGAAGATTATACTCTTCACAGAGAGAACTGGCATATTGTCCTAAGTTTAAGACACATTCTGGGAAAACAAAACGGAATACACTCATGAGTGGTGTTGCTAGGTAAGCAATACAACGTAATGCCACATGAGTCTGCTACATCTACAATGCCAGCGTCCAATTGCGATGATGCCCCATCAAAGATTAATAGAATATTGCCTTGTGTCTTGAATTTAGCGAAATGATATAACCATTTGATGAAGGCTGCTGTTGTCATTGACCCTTTCTGTCATCTCAACCTCAGTGCCAGATGGAAGGTTTCTTTCCATACGGAATTTAATCTCTTCCCTTGAAAAGGATCATAGACGGTATAACTTCACCCACTGCGTTGCCACATGAGACAATAGATACATTTTCACCGTGCTCAGGGGCTACAAGATGTACTCTTTTCTCACCTTTCTTTGCATAGACTGTTTGCTGTTTATGGAGAGAAAGTCTACAATCTTTTCTTCGTCAGTATTATGGATTAGCTGGGACTTATCTAAAATGTCTAAGCGAGTCAGCTTATCAAAATAATCCTTAACAATGAATTTATTGAGTTTTGCAGCCCTATCAGGATTCATGCTCTGCGCCTTTCTTCCGGATACTTCTGGATGTCGTCGTAAAAACAGTTCCAACTATCTTCTCCCAGCAAGTCCACTTAACTTGTTGAAAGGGTTTTCAATGTTCTTTTTATCACAAAAAGTGTAGTAGTCGAAGTACTCTGCCCGTTATTGGCATGCCTATCTGTCCTAGACTAAAAATCCTCTTGCAGAGATTCTGTTCTTGAGCAGAGGTTAAAATTGATGATATGCCTAACGTTTTTGTATTCTTTTCATTAATTTGGTGATTTCTTAATGTCCTTCGTGGGATTTTAAATTACGCTGCTACCGTCCTTACAGCATTCCTTGAGCTATAATCTCCATTGCCTGCTGCAATTGCTGTTCGGTCCAAAGTGCTCTCATTTTCTTTGGCTTTTCCGTCTAAAAATAATAGGGAAATAATGTTACTAGAGATACGTAGTTTTCGCAAACCACGGATTCGCCAAATGCAGTTTTTCAGCTGATAAAATCAATCATTCTGTGGTTCAAGTCCTTTCGAGTCAAAATAACGCAAGTTTAAGCTCTCTAAATAAATAAAAATTTTGTGTGTAGGTATTACATACCAAAAGAATTAAAATATTATATTTTAACAAATAAACACAATTATTATGCTACAAATAATTAATTAAATTACAAATTAAAATAATTGTTGTAGCTTTGATAATTATCTTCACAATTTTCTAATAAATAAATTACTGTATGTTACAGAACGTCTTTATGAGGCTCAAAATAAGAAAAGCCTTGAAGATAATTCGTGTTCCAAATAAGGTCCATGGGCCTTGTTTAGCTCATCTATAGAGGGCCTTATTTGGAGCTCCCTGTAAATCTACACTTTCATTCGTAGGTTTACTAAGGGATAAATAAATACACGTTAAGTAGAAAATACCAATACAGTATCTTATTCTACTAATCATATGCTTTGAAATGACATATACCATGTTCATTTATGTTCAATTACCAAAAAATGCAGAAGGTTTATTAAAATACCTCGAAATAGTAGCGACAGCAGCTTCAGACGCTGTTCACTGCTCAACTAAAGTAAACATGGTGAAATCGTTCACTTAAATTGTTGCAGTTTTTAGTCTAGCCGTTAGAGGCCAGGAACTGTCAGAAACATTAAAAACTTTGTGGAAATTGTAACGTTATCTTAATAAAGTGACAGATGGGCCTTATTTGGGTCATGTACCATATATTTTGTACTTCGTGTTAAATAGTTACAAGCAAAATTTAACTAAATCTGAATACAACCTGTGCATATCAATAATATTTTTGTAGTATTTATACTACTGTAAGTGGACTTTGTAACTGCCAATAATATTGAACGTAGTTGAAGTAGGCGGAGTAGTTCAATTTATTGGTAGGGGAAGTCCAGACAGTACTCGGAAAACTTGATACAGAATACGCTGACCACTTCAAACATTTTTGTAACATTAAAAATAGTAACAGAATTATTTTCAAAATAAACATAATTCACGGGCACTATATCTGCTTATAATACATTTAATTATAGCTAATATATTATATTAAATATAACACACATTCATGCGGCCCACAGAGAGAGTTATAGCTTGAAGCTGGGGGACCGGATGCTATACAACCCAAGTGACATGCTCGTATTTTATCACTTTTAAGAAGTTTGGAGAGAGTAATGAAGAGCAGTTAAGTAAGTACATTGAAACATTTAACGGAAAATCACATAATTGATTTTGATACAATTTCTATATTCACCTATGACTTACGGTCTGCACAAAAGTAGAAGCGACGTTGATATAACCTCTGCAGTTAGGAGCGTCTTTTAAAAATTAAAAGTTTCTGTATAAGATCTTCAACCAAATAACAAATCTTATTTCTTTAAAAATATCGTTTTAAAAACTTTCCAGTAACACAGCCCAATCTCATAGGTTTACACATGTAATAATACAATTTTTATTTCAACACGTTTATTTTGATGCTACTGCAAATAAATCATGCATATGTCATCCCCTAGAGTGGAACTGAACATATAATTAAAACAAACCACATTGATCTAAAAGCAAAATTCACAGGTATTTTTAAAATTTCAAATGGTGTTTTCATCATATTGCAAAATGACGGGTTAGAGCAGTGTTGCACGGAGTCTTTTATTTGACTTTGACTAGCATACTAACAGTAAATGACAGAACCTGTGCCTCTTCAACTTCTTATTATACGAAATACTAAGGGAAAGTACCATCACGATGCAGAATTCAATTTCGAGATATGCAAGGAGATATAGCTTAGCACTCTGGTCTCTAAAAGTTTTTTATACCCATGATGTCTTTCTATATTTCCTATGTAAAGCTATAGTGGATGGAATTTGTTCACGTCTAGTCAGTTAAATTGGGGCTGATGCACATAAATATAATTCTCGGCTAGTCCTTCCATCAAAAGCTCAATGACCATTTACTCTGAATCTAGCACACGAATTTTATTTTTAAGTATAATAAGCAGACATCGGATTCTAGGGCAAATGCCTATTTTGTTTCTTTAGGAGAAAAGTAAAAATAATTATTAATATTTGTGTTTCATGGAAATTGAAAGGTATTCAAAGAGTTTTATAGTGCCCTAAAATGCCCTAAAACGGTTATTAGAGCCTAATTTGTTAATATTCGCCTAAAAATGCCTAACTCACTGTAAAGTTTCGCATTTTACTCTTACTTTTTATAATTTATACATGCATTCACTGCGAAATTTAAGACATTTAAAAAGTGGAAAGTTTGCTTCACACCGGCCATGAAACCATTGATAAAGGAAACAAAATGTTTTGAATCTCACGACACTCGCAATAGATTTCACCGAATTTAACATGTTTGGAGGCATAAATGCCGACAAAGAACCAACCTTAGCTTTGAAGCAAGCAACAATCACAACATGTGCTGCTACCGACTCAGAGATATACTATAGGCCTACTATAAAAATGACTGTTTTCGGTCTGAAACCGATTAGCTGTACTGCCCTTCAGAGTGTCATAAAATCACAATTTTTGGAGAAAGAGTGTTTTTGAAATATTTATGAAAATTCGTAAAACTGCGAATTAGTAGGGTAAACCGTTACAAAATATTTAAAAGAATGGCCCTCCTAGTGTTAACAATACCAGGAAATGCAACAATAAGTGGAACTTTGAATTTTTGTCCAATTGAATCTCAATAACAACGGTTCATTTGAATGCTCGTTAACAGTTGCTCTTTCCCTCACCTTATTTGTGTTGAGAAGTTTTGAGCGGTAGGACGTTTTCCTGTGAAGTTTAACGCGATAATGCCGAAAAATATAAGTGCAAAATCTACATTGATCCGGCAATGGCTAACAGAATATTCAGAATTCACTTATGATGGAAAAATAATATTCTGCAAGATTTGTAGCAAACAGGTATGTAACAATAGTTGAAATATATAAATTCTATTAATTTTAATGAGTAGGCCTATAATATTTATACATTGACCGAACTATCCTGAGGTATAATTATTTTTAAGACCACTACACTTTAACCTTTTAAATTCCGATAGTTAAAGTATTTGCAGGTCATTAAAATTTTGATTGTTCGAACCCACTAACTTTGTGATAGAAATACGGCAATACAACAATTAGGATTTTATTTTAATTCAGTTTACTTTACATTTTTAGATTTCGCAAGAAAAGAAGTGCCACCTAAAGCAGCATGTGCAAGGAGCGGCTCATAAGGCTAAAGCTCAGCAGAAAAATCAACTGCAACAAACTTTACTAACACAGCCTACTTCATCCAATCTCAGCAGCAATTTCTATGCTGATTTAACCAGAGCGTTTGTTGCTGCTAACATTCCCTGGAATGCAATTGAAAATCCGGTTTTAAGACACTTTTTACAAAAATACTGCAAACAAAATATCCCATCTGAGTCGACCCTAAGAAAAAATTACTTAGACAGAATATACAACGAAACTTTAGCTTCCATTCGGGAGGATATAGGTGATTCTTACATATGGGTCTCTGTGGATGAAACCTCAGATCCTATGAATAGGTATATAGCAAATATGGTAGTAGGAAAACTTAGTCCTGATGGACCTTCGATTCCACACCTCGTATGTGTTAAGGAACTTTCGAAAGTGAATAGCCAAGGTATTGCTTATTTTGTAAATAAAGGCCTACAGTCTTTATACTCAGGTAATATAGACGATTCTAAAGTTCTGTTGTTTTGTACTGATGCTGCCTCATACATGGTTGCTGCAGCTCCACTTCTTAAAACATTTTATCCTAACCTCACGCATGTAACCTGTCTAGCACATGGCCTTCACAGGGTTTCTGAAACAATCCGGAATGAATTTCCTCTTGTCAATTCGTTTATTTCTAACACAAAAAAATGTTTTTGTAAAGCCCCATCCAGGATTTCAATATTCAGAGAGAACTTTCCAGATATCCCACTCCCACCTCAGCCGGTTGTTACACGATGGGGAACCTGGATTCAGTCAGTGGTGTATTATTCTAAGTATTTTAAAGAAGTGGTCACAGTTATTGATAAATTACCTGAAACTGATAGTGCAGCGTGTGTGAAAGCAGTGAAAGATTGTCTGAATGACTCACGAGTGAAAAACGATATTGCCTACATCACATCAAACTTTTCTTTCATACCTGCAAGCATTGAACAATTAGAACGTGAAAACAATCTCTTTGTAGCCAAATAGCAATAGTAAAGGAAGCTCAAGTGAACATACATTCTGCTTTGGGCGAAACTGGGAAAAAAGTTAAAAATAAGTGGGACAACGTATTAAATAAGAATGTAGGATTATCATTGTTGGAAAAAGTATCAAGAGTGATATCGGGAAAAGTGTAAATGTTCCAGTAAGTATTGATGTTTCTATTGTACCTAAATTAAAATTTGCGCCTCTCACATCAGTTTCGGTTGAAAGAAGTTTTTCTGCTTTCAAAATGATTCTCAGTGACAAAAGGCAAAGGTTAACTGTGGAGAGTTTAGAAAAAATTCTGGTGGTGTACTGTGCAGATAATTATAATAAAGTCTGAGCATGGAACTGAATTTCAATAGCTTAAAATGAGTAATCTTGATATCAATAATCATTATTTCATTAGTTTCAATATATTAAATTTGTCCAACTCTGTTTATAAATACAATATAGTATTCTTTTTTAATGTTTAAACATACTTTTTTGTGCGTATTTTAGTGTAGGCCTATAACCAAAAATTTCAGTGAAAAAAATAAGTATGATACCTTGATGTGCCTAAAATGCCTATTTTCATTAAAATAGAGCCTAATTTTACAAATTTTGAGCTTATTTTAGGCGCCTAAAACTGCAATTTTTAGTGCCTAAAATCCGATGTCTAATAATAAGCTAACAATGAAATGGTGAAATTCCAGTCAGAACCCTTCCAATCAGAAGCCTGGTACGACCCAATGCAGGAGATGCGAAGAACAAGAAACCTTAGTCCATGTACTGGGTTTTTGCCGGAAGGGAGAATTACTGAGAATTGACAGTCATAATAAAATTCGATCAATGATTGCCAATGAACTTCGCCGGGCTGATAAGTATGAGGTGTACAAGGAAATTGGGTGCCTTTCCGCTGACGGATCAACTCGAAGAGCAGATATCATTGTTATAGACCGAAAAAAATTGTGGACTTATTATAGATCCCACAGTCCGTTCTGAGAACAGCGAGGAACAACCTAGAGAAGTCTGCAAAGAAAAACGTGCGATTTATCTGCCATGCTGCAGTGATTTGGGGCCCAAATATAACATCAAGACATGGGACGTTATAGGAATTATGATTGGGGCTAGAGGCACAATCCCTCGGAAGTCCTTAGAATTCTTCCGAAAATTTAAAGTTCCTGGAGATGATATCCTGCACTGCACTGAAGTCATCAATTTGCATATTGAATCATCATTTATATTGTTTATAAAATGTAATTTTTGTTGTAGCCTAAATTGTTTGTTGCATTCCCAATAAATGTTTCAATTATAGCCAACCTAACTATGGTTTCTATTAAAGAAAAAATGTAATTAAATATATATATATATATATATATATATATATATATATATATATATATATATATATATATATATATAATTTTAGAAATGATAAGGAGGCCGATTATTAAACCCTGGTTGAGACGGCTATCAAATCTACCTGGAAGTTAATGTAATATGCAAGTTTGTATTTTATTTTCGTTGCTATGTCATCTAAGTAGTGAGTGATGATTTCTTTTGTAAGTATCAATCAAACCTCAATGTTTCTATAAGATCATTAGTGTTTTATAAATACCCGATTTTAGTCAGACAGAATATGGTTCAAATGTATTAGTGGTAGTGACGTAGATAGTAGCGACAATACTAGCAATATCAGTACCCTTTATTATACGACACTTCTCCATTACAGAGGCTATTCAGTGTCCAAATTCAATGTATATGCTCAAATCACTCCAACAGGTAGAGGTTTCTTTTACGTGTCAGAAATCTTCTGCACGGACGTCCAAGCCTTACTTCCCTCTGAGAGGAAACCATGCGACAGGCTTCATCTACATCGGTCGGATCTCCATATTTTTCATTCCATATTGTATTCCATAGATCTTACATCAGCATTGGAGCTTTAAGATGTGGAACAAGTCAAGATAATACAAGATAACAATTTTGTTTGGCGAGATGATGTGAGCCGAGGATTCGTCGTAGATTATCTAGTATTTGCCTCATGATTGGAGAAAACCTCGGAAAAAACGCAATCAGGTAATCAGCTCAAACGGGAGTCTAACCCAATTCCTAGCACAGCTCCGGATCAGCAGGCTAGCGAGTCTGCCGACTGAGCTACGACAAAAAATATACAATACATAGCAAGCAAATGACTCATTTTACAAACCTAAACACTTACTCATCAGTTGATCTATAAAAGTATATATTAATGGGTAAACTTGCAGAAATTCGGCCGCCTATTTAATGTACTGGAAGCAGAATTAATTATTAAACTGTAAAATGTACTAATCTGCAAATATCAATTCAATATTTACTGTTAACTTGAAATATTTCTCTTCATTCTTACACAGATACTGAAAGTTATTTATATCGTAACAAATTATTATATTTGGAAAATTTGTGCAGACAACGAAAAATTTATTCGCATCCCACGTGCGTCAGTTTAGTAAATTAGTCAAAAAATAGACGCAATATTAAAATATCTACACAACTGTATTGTCTATACCTGTTCCCATATCATCAAAAAACGTCACGGTGTGATCAAGTCACTGTCCTTTAATATTAAATGTAGGCGTCCATTAGAATAAGGGGTGGACGGCTATATCTTCGTAATCAATCTACTGTTCATTTGTATGTGTTTATTCAAAGTGCAAAAGGGCAAACACCCGGTGACACTGGCGACATAACTACACAGAATAACTACAGCTGCTGCTGCTGCTACTTACTACCACTACTGCCCGTTCCTCACTTCCTGAGCTGTTTCTTTGCGGGGCGAGACGCAGAGGGGGTTAGTGGGCGGTCCTGGATACCGCATGTGCCTACTACCCTACGTTCAACACATCGGCCTTTTCAGGATTCCTTTCGTCAGCTATGGAGCAAGATCAGCCATGGACAAGCGAATGTATAGGCTGTCCCCTCACAAAATCTAAACACTAATACCAGTGGTAGATACAGTCTCTACTTGAGATTATCGACATAATCGTGATTACGGTTGTCACGTGTACACATCCGTAAACTCTTTCCTCTATGGCAGTGTTTCTCAAACGTTTTTCCACCGCGAAATCCCTTTTAATCTAAAGTGTAACTGCGGAATCCTTGTAATATTTTATTAGTATTTAATAGCCCCTAGTTAACAGACAAGTGAGAGCTAGTATCTTAATAATTCTGTTCAGTGGGACGAACGTATTTGTTTTTTTACGCCTGCAATCTGGTTTTATGGGGGAAAGTTGTAGTCTCATTTATGCTATACTTCTGCATTTTGTCTTTTCGGTATTTTGTTTTAGTGGACACTTACGCAGAGAATCCAGTGATGAAAGTGATGAGTATTACGGGTATTTTCCGTTTTAGATGTTTATTAGGCCTAAACATATTATTATTACGCATATTATTGTAATATTATTACTCATATTCTTGGATTATTATTATTATTATTATTATTATTATTATTATTATTATCATCATCATCATCATCGGTTGTTTCATGTTATTATTGATTCATATTTTCGTAACATTTATATATTTTTATAGTATCCACAAAGTATAAAATAGCCACCGGTGCAGCCCAGTCGGCTAAGGCGCTTGCCTATCGATCCAGAGTTGCGCTCGGACGCGGGTTCACTTGCCTCTTGGGCTGATTACCTGGTTCGATTTTTTCCCCGAGGTTTTCTCCAACCGTAAGGCGAATGTCATCTAATCTTTGGCGAATCCCCGACCTCTTCTCGCCAAATACCATTTCGCTATCATCAATCCCATCGATGCAAAATAACCTAGTAGTTGATACAATGTCGTTAAATAACCAAGTAAAAAAGTATAAAATAAAATTTAAAATCATATAGGGCTCACGAAACCCCGGAACATACTTTGAGAAATGCTGCTCTATGGCAATTCAACAATTGTCCAGACTGAACGAAGAGTGGCCTAGTGTGTACTTACATCGCCATCGCCGTCAGAGATAATAGCGATAGTGATAACCACGATTACAGTATCCAGTATTATAAACAGTAAAGACCCCTGCAATAGCATAGGATAATGTTTTCAGCACATGTAATAAGCTGCCGTGCCACACGCTGGAACTGCCGTGCCGGTCCGAGCAGACCTAAGAGGCGTGATTATAAGCACTACGGAGCCCTCGGCTCAGGACGTGAGACACGGGCAGTACCACCACCACCACTAATAATAATAATAATAATAATAATAATAATAATAATAATAATAATAATAATAACAATAATAATAATAATAACAATAATAATAATAATAACAATAATAATAATAATAATAATAATAATACTTACTTACAAATGGCTTTTAAGGAACCCGAAGGTTCATTGCCGCTCACATAAGCCCGCCATCGGTCCCTATCCTGTGCAAGATTAATCCAGTCTCTATCATCATATCCCACCTCCCTCAAATCCATTTTAATATTATCCTCCCATCTACGTCTCGGCCTCCCCAAAGGTCTTTTTCCCTCCGGTCTCCCAACTAACACTCTATATGCATTTCTGGATTCGCCCATACGTGCTACATGCCCTGCCCATCTCAAACGTCTGGATTTAATGTTCCTAATTATGTCAGGTGAAGAATACAATGCGTGCAGTTCTGCGTTGTGTAACTTTCTCCATTCTCCTGTAACTTCATCTCGCTTAGCCCCAAATATTTTCCTAAGCACCTTATTCTCAAACACCCTTAACCTATGTTCCTCTCTCAGAGAGAGAGTCCAAGTTTCACAACCATACAGAACAACCGGTAATATAACTGTTTTATACATTCTAAGTTTCAGATTTTTTGACAGCAATAATAATAATAATAATAATAATAATAATAATAATAATAATAATAATAATAATAATAATAATAATAATAATAATAATAATAATAATAATTTAAAATAACCTAATTAAAGTAAACCTAATTTGCCATTACAACTTACATACATACATACATACATGCATACATACATACATATATGCATACATACATACATACATACATACATACATACATACATACATACATACATATATGCATACATACATACATATTATATTATATTATATTATACTAAATTCATTGATTCATAATTTGTTGCAAACCCTGCTGTCTCTATTCTTTCCCACACCCTGCCTTCCTCTTAGTCGCGGCATATGATCCATATTATCTTACTGTCGTCTATCACCTGATATTTTCTTCTTCTCCGAACTCTTCTGCCGTTCACCATTCCTTCCAGTTCATCCTTCAGTAGGCAGTTTCTTCTCAGCCAGTGGTCTTTTTTGATAAGTTTCAGCATTATTTTCTCTCTTCACCCACCCTTTCCAACACAGCTTCATTTCTTGTTCTGTCTGTCCATTTCACACGCTCCATTCTTCTCTTTGGTACTGATACTCTTTCACTTCACTCTTATCTCACTCACTGCACTGGCACTATGGCACACTTCACTGATTCTATACGAGTAGAACACATTTCACTGACACTATAAACTTTTCACTGATCAAAACTTTCCACTGTCACTATAAACTGCGGTCATTGCAATCACTGTAATGATTACAGACCAACTAACCAGATGAAAAGGTTACACAGACGATTTTACGGCTGTATTTCTATATCTCTCCGACGGTAGATTCATTCACAACTGAATGCGGAAATTTCACACCAATTTTAATACCAGAATATAAACACTGTTGACTAAAAAAATTCACAAATAGATTTTCTGAAATTCTGCAACGTACAGATTGCGGCTCGATTTACGAGATACGTCGTTCTATATAATACGAGTATAATAAAGTTAGACGCTGTTTTCTGAATGTCACGTGTTACGGTAATCAAGTGATACGTCAGCACTTTTCTCATACGGTTCGTAGTTTCTTCCATCGAAAAGGAAGAATTAAATATCCCGCGATGATAGAGTATCCGAAATATATTTTTTTAAATTACTATGTTTATTGTACTCATTAAAAGACATTCATCTATAAAGAGATTTCCCACAGGGACGTACCCAGTCAATACTTAAAAAAACTTACCTTACAGTCGACGTCGACAGAGCTGGACACATGACGGGGTCGTTTACCTGCAACAAAACAAAACATCTTATATTAGCCTTATACGAGAATACAGGCCAGTTACTTTATGGTGACAGCTCTGGCCTGGCGACGCAGTGGTTTGGGAGAGTTCACTGTTTGTTCGAAGGGGTGTTCCTTTTAGTCTCCCCCTATCTGCGCTAGCGGTCACATGTCGGGAGCGTTAGTGTGGGTGTACAATCACGCTAAGGACGTACTGCACCACCACTGTCTTGTATATTGCAATTTAGTGTGTTTGTTACGTACATTTCATTTAGTCACTTAAATAGTTGTGTGCTTCTGTTTTGTATTGTTTAGTATGTAGTATTTATTGTGTAGATTCACTGCTATTTTCTGTTTGTGAAAATGCTGCCTGTTAGAAGCAAACTGAAAGGTCGGGTATTGCATTCGCAGTCGCGAGAAGTCGTGAGCAACGTGTAGCGCTTTATGAAGATAGCGTCGGAAGAAAAAACGTAACAAATGTTGGAAAACTTGTAGCAGAGTTTACCGCTGTGTCTGAGAGCTGTGTTAGCCAAATAATAAGGGAGACTAAAGACATTGATAATCGGCGCCAAAATCAACTGTGGACAACTTTAATGAAGCTGTCATAAGACGGACCAAACCACGAGATCTAGATTTCACAGAAATAGCGGCCCACACTTAAAATAAATAAATAAATAGATATATATATATATATATATATATATATATATATATATATATATATATATAATAGAAATTGAAAGACTGTCGACTTTCAGGGAGGTATCTCGACTTTGAGGAAAGTTATTTTGAAATTAGGATTTCATTGCAAAAAAATAATCGCCAAATTCTGGTCGAGCATCACAGCATTAGGGCCAAAATTTGCAGCATTTGAGGAAAATAAAGAAGTACAGAGAATAAGGCCGCTCCATCTTTTACATGGATGATGATGGTGGTGGTGGTGGTGGTGGTGGTGGTGGTGGTGGGAAAGGTAACAGTGAAGCACTGATGAACATTACCGATATTTCCGCATGAGTATATTTCATTATTAATTAGTGATTAAATGTTAAATATAGTGATTCTATTGCTTCTCAGTATATTTCTACTTTAGTGTTTATTAGTGACTATTGTTCCGAATTGCTGCTCATTGTATTTCCACATTAGTTTACTTCTTTATTGTTTATTATTGTTCCGAACTCCTGCTCATTGTATTTCCATTAGTTTACTACTTTATTGTTTATTATTGTTCCGAACTCCTGCTCATTGTATTTCCATTAGTTTACTACTTTATTGTTTATTATTGTTCCGAACTCCTGCTCATTGTATTTCCATTAGTTTACTACTTTATTGTTTATTATTGTTCCGAACTCCTGCTCATTGTATTTCCATTAGTTTACTACTTTATTGTTTATTATTGTTCCGAACTCCTGCTCATTGTATTTCCATTAGTTTACTACTTTATTGTTTATTATTGTTCCGAACTCCTGCTCATTGTATTTCCATGTTAGTTTAATTCTTTAATGTTTATTAGTGACTGTTACTTCGGAGTATGAAGTGAACACAGTGACAGGAGCTCAAAATTATGCAGACGCTGCAACGTGACACTTCATTTCTAATATGACTGTATTTCCCTCCCTCCATTCGCTCCGCCTCGGATCGGTCTCCCTCCCACAGTCGAACCTTCTCCTCTATCGCGTCGACGAGCTGTCACCATAAAGTAACTGGGCTGTACATTATCACTGCATTATTATTATTATTATTATTATTTTTATTATTATTATTATTATTATTATTATTATTATTATTATTAGACTAAAAGAGGGGATATGAAATAGGCGGTTTTGGAAAACCAGCAAGTCATCACTATTTGGTTCTTCCATCTCCTGGATACTATCGTAACTCCTTCCTTATTTTTCCTTATGTTTTCAATTCTTCTTGTAAAGGATAAAAGTGTAGCCATTTTAATACAAAATTCACCCAACAATCTAAAAATTCGACAGGGATGTAACATTCTGAATTCCAATAGGAAAAACAATATTTTCAGAAAAGACGGTTAAAGTTCAACTCACATAATCCAAACTATATTTGTCATTTGAACATATATTTTGTGAAATTTTATTACTGTTACATCTTTATAAAATAGTTGTAAGAAACTAAAATGGAAAACAAAATAATTTAATTTTGATTAACTTCGTTTTTCAGCTCTCTTGTAAAATTTACTTTGGCGACAAGAGGCCCAATTTCCCATTCTACATCACGCTGTGAATTGTCTGACTGTGCATACGTTGTCTTGGTAGGCTTCAAATGTGCTTTCAAATAAAGCAGTTAAGGCAGATCACGTCATTGAGTCTTCCAGATATTTCAATGACCTATCTTCAAGAACAACATGCAGTGTGAAACTACAGCGACCAGAGACATGAAAGTAAATTTTCTTTTGCTAAAAATTACATTCTTTCTTAAAACTTACATTCTATCTTCTTAGAAATGACTTCTCAATGAAATAATAAGGCATGTGTACTTACAGTAGTTAAAAAGCATTCTATAGAATATCAGCTACTTATTAGTTATACATTTTCATTTTACTAATAAATTATGTACAGTATTAAGGTTACACAGGACTTATACACCGTTGAAACGTGAAACGTAACTAATAAACTACATATAAGCTATTCTATATATAAGAGGTGTACAATTACATATGATAATCGTTACACAACCTATCCCACTAGTGTAAGTCTTGCACAGAAGGACAAGATGGCCGACTCTGTAAACAGCTGATAGTTTGTTTCCTTACTTTTTTTTTCGAATACTGAGCTAAATATCTTCTGTAAAGAAAGTTATACAAACGAAATGGTAAATTTAAACGATTACACTGGTCAACAACCATTTTGGTGCCAGTCAGATCTGAGTGATTTTAGGTTGACTTTAGGATGCTGATTCAGAATATGGCAACGGTTTTGCTAGATTGGCTCTAGTTTTTGAGATATTGTAAGTCCTACCGAAAAACATAAAAAAAAACAGGAAAATAAACATTAAAAGTATAATCTACTCACAAAAAGTATGAAAACAACACCCAATCATCATAAAAGAATATGAAATACATAGTGACATTGGATTCAGTTCATAACAGAAAGCATCATAGTCTTCACAATAATTATTGCTTGAAAAAACTCAGTTTGTATGATTGTCTCCTATATGAGTGATCAGAGTGGAGATTCCAGCAGTCGTCTTCCATCATGTGGCTGTCTCATCTTTCTTGATAATTTTCCACCATGATTTGGATGTCTTGATGGAACCTCTGCCTCACTGAAATCACTAAGATTGACAATAAATGTATTTAAGTGGCTATGAAGGAAGTGTACTTTTATGCTCATATTAACCTCCAAATTATGACAGTTTGTGAGCATGTTGTGGACCAATTGTTCGTAGTTCTCTGGTTTAAGGTTGCCTAAGAAGTTCCTTACAACAGAGACAAGACTACCCCAGCCAGATGCTTCAATGTCAATCATGATTTTACTCAAATCTGAATCATTGATGAGCTTGCGAATTTGAGGACCATCGAAGATTCCTGCTTTAAGTTTTTCACAACTGAGTCGAGGGAAGGATCTACAAACGCACTTGAACCAATTAGAATTTCTGTCCAAGCCCTTAACAAATTGCTTCATGAGGTCTAGCTTTTTATGGAGCGGAGGGAGAATGATTTTGTCCCTATCAACCAAAGACTCATGTATGGTGTTCGCTGCACCAACTGGCACATATTTTCTTGAAGACCATGTCACCTTTTCCCAATGATCTTGCTTAGCTCTACTATCTCACATGCAGATGAAACATGGGTGCTTTGTGTAGCCACTTTGCTGCCCAAGCAAGATGTTGATCATCTTCAAATGAATACAAATAAGCCACCCGTGCTGATGATAACGAAGTTTCTGCGGAACCATATTCATGTTGCTGTATTCTTCATGAAGTTCTGTGGAGTGGACAAGTTGAATAGATGCAGAGCGTTTCACATAGTGTAACAGCACGCATTTCAAGCTTTCACGAATTTGGCGATAAACAGTCACCAGTCTTCTGGTTCAAATTAGGATATTTCCACTTCCGTTTCTTGTATTTATTGAAGTCTTTTACACTCACAACACAAAAATAACAGTCGTCGTGGTGGTTTCATGGTTCTCTCCATACTATTGGCACTCAAAAGTTTAAACTTTTCTTTTTTCCTTTTGTCCACTTTCATAAAATCTCCACACTGGTTTTACAAACCTTATGGGGAGTCCTAGACTTATGTTGTTCCCCAAGATGAATACCAAAATATGCCAAACATATTTGCTTCACAAAGTCAATTATGTTCTTACTAATTTTCAGCTTAGTTTATTCACCACACATATAACAGAGCTCATCAGAGCAGGTGAGGCAACTCTTCGTAAAGAACTCATATTTCATATTTCATTGCAACAAAGCATAGAAAATGGGAACTTAATATTTAATTTGACACAATATAATGTTACATGACAATAAAACCGAAATTAAAAAAAAAATTGAAAGATTCTCCCACATAAGTCAATGGAAACAGGTAGGTAATGTCAGAATACAACGTTTATTTGATGAACACCCTGTATCTTAAAAACTAGAGCCAATTTGGAAAAACCAATGGGAGATTCGGATTCAGCATCACCAAAATACCCCATATTAATTGAAACTTCCCTGGCACCTCGAAAAAATCTTTTTTTGTTGACCAGTGTTATTTAATAAATACAGAGGGCATTGAAGGCTTTGATGGTATAAATAATTGTGACTATAGAAAAATAGAGAACTATAAAACTCGTTTTTATTCATTTAAATTCAACGATGAGAATTTTAAAGCAAAATATAGATTCACAAAGCAATATACAGAGTGATTCAAAAGTCGCGCGACATAGGACATCTCCGTTATTAGTATAAGTACAAAAAATAGTTTCAAATAAATGTTTTAGATATTTGTACGTGTAGTTCATGTGCAAAATTTAAAGAAAATCGTAAGAGCCATTTTTGAGAAAATTGCAAAAACATATTCGCGTTTCAAATAAAGTACCAGTTTGGTTAGGGAAAACGCATCCAAAACTTAGGTGTCACATCTCTGGAGGGTACGAAACGTAAATTAGAAATGTGGTTTTGGTCGCGCGCCGTAATTAATAAATTGTGTTTTTTGTGTTGATAGGTGAGTAAGTTGAGAGTCACAATGGCAAACTGAAACATTTTAGCACTTGAACTTTCACGACCTGTGTAATTGTTCCACATGCACACTAATGGAGTAAGTGTTCAAATTGGTGGAAATTTTGTTGACGGCACATCCATACACGGTTGAGGCAACTGCCTCGCACATTACATAACACTGCAGGTTTTATTTGTGCACATTCTCTCCTGATATTTTTCTGCAGTTCATCCAGTTTTCGGGGCCTGTTACTGTAAACTACAGACTTGAGATGTCCCCAGAGAAAAAAGTCAAGTGGCGTTAAATCTGGTGACTTAGGCGGCCATTCCACTGGATCCCTGCGACCGATCCAACGCCCAGGGATAACTTCATTGAGAAATTCGCGGACTGTCAATCTGAAATGCGGTGGTGTTCCATCCTGCTGAAAGAAAAACCAACGTCTTCTTTCTAGGGGCAGGTCATCCAAGTAGAACAGCAGTGTAGCCTCGAGATTCTATCTGTACAGTGGAGCTTTCTGTTCAAAATCACGGGACCGATGACGAATTGTTGCTGAAACTGTAAAAGAAGATTTGAAGCAGGTGGATTTGTAAGTTCTGAACTACAAGTTTTAATATCACGTCGAAGTCTTCGCACATGGGGAAGAAATGAAGTATTGACTTAATTTTAATTAGGCCTAGATCTATGAATATAGTGATCATATTATATATTCTGTGTTCTAATTTAGGAAAATGAATGGATCATGCCTTTCTTTTTTTAATATATCTTTCCCTGTCCTCTTGGGGTAGAGAATGGATTAAAGCACGCTTGACTTCGTTACTAAATGCACTTGCCTCTAACTTGAATAATTAAAAATAATGGTGACAGATACTTTGAATCAAATTTTCTTATAATTCTCTGCAAAAACTACACCAAAGAAGTTACAAAATGGTGTCAAGTATTCATGAATATAAGAAAGCAGGGCTCTGGTGCGAGTGGAAATCTAAGTGATTGTAACTGTATATTTAGGACTTGAGTATTATAAGTGGTTAAATGATATTTTATTCAGTATAAAGAAAACATACTTTCTATTTGAAATAAATTGACAGAAAACTTGTCTCTTTCAATAACCATTATTTAGACATTTAGGGTGCTATTCATAGACATTTCGCAGCACGCGCTACGAGCGTACTAAGCTAGCCCCGGCTATCCACTGGTTACTTGTACAGAATTCAAATCATATCCTATCGCTAACACTGGTTTATGAATACGAAAAGCGCTGATCATCCACCGGAAACCCGCGCTAAAAATGTCTATGAATAAGGCCCATAAGCTTTATATCTGAAGTTTGACTTGTGTAATATGTAGCTAGTCGGCAATGCATGCAATGGAGGGGGAGAAGAAACTGGCCACTCTACCCATCATCACTTGACCTAGTTACTTTATAAGTGGCGTCTTCTAGGTATCAGACCCGTCTTCGGACAGTTGACTATACAATCTACAATATCTTCTTTTTGCCCTTTTAGCCAGAATAAGTACAGCATATATCTCGTCCTACTTATGATCAAAACATACGTTTACGATATTGTAAAATATGAGCTGAGTAATTCTTATGGCTGTCCCCGTGGAGTCGCGGTCTAAGGCAGCCTGCTTAGGACTCGCGTTACGGAATGCGCGCTGGTTCGAATCCTCATGGGGGAATAAATTTTCTTATGAAATTTCTGCCAGTGTATGGGATCGGTGCCCACCCAGCATCGTGAGGCACTTGGGGAACTACGATAGGTAGCGAAAATCCGGTTTCGCAAACCAGCTATAACGGCTGGGAGGATCATCGTGCTAACCACACGATACCTCCATTCTGGTTGGATGATAGTCCACCTCTGCGTCGGCTTGTGGGCGTGAGGCCAGCAGCCGGCTGGTCGGTTTTGGCCCTTCAGGACTGTATCGCTATGGATTTTTTAAATGTTTATTCTTATGACTTATTAATATAATGCAGCTATGGGGACTATGAGAAAAGTAGGGAGGGAACGTTCCTACTCACCCCACATTCGTTTGATTGACAGGCGAGGGGTAACGCAGTTGTTTCGCTAAGTCAAGTGCAGTGGTGGATTTCACACACCTTGCGCATCAGTAATTTCTCCGCTCTCATTTCTTGTTTCAAAATCTTTACAGTATTTTGTTTATAGGAAGTACACGTATCATACAATAATTATGACGCCCACCTACTGTCATTAGGCAATCTTGAATTGTATGACCATTCCCTTATCATGTGCACGAAAAATTCTTCAACTGCCTTGTGATCGACATAATAAAGTATTTCTTTTTTAAAAACAATAAAGAAAAAAGCAAAGCTCCATTGTCATTTAACTGCACAATATATTAAAAGATACAATGCTCAACATAGTAAATTGTTTCTTTTTAAAACTAATAAAGTAACTAAGCTCCATTGTCATTTAACTGGAAAATATATTAAACACAATATAATGATCAACAAAATCAATTGTTTCTTTTTATAAATACTAAAGAAAGTAAAACTAAGCTCCACTGTCATTTAACTTTAAAACATATTAAACAAAATATATGATATATGAATGAAACGAAATACTACTGTAAGCCTATAATGCTGGTTTTCATTTTTTTTTTTTTGATTGCCCTGGGAATTTCTTGTCATTAACTAAAAAGGATATATTTGGCTCTAAAATAGAACAACTCAACCGTAATACTGAAACTAAATGCATGTCTGTGATCCTAGACCTGGAGATAATTTTGGTCATATTCATTTTGAAAAGAAAAACAGCTCACAACAGTAAGTTGAGCCAAACATAGATACCATACGCATTGCAAATGTGCGCAGATTAGGGAATTGCTCCTCTGGTAGGTATTTAAAGAGGTATAATACATTTTTTTCCTAAACACTTTATTGGCGTGCTCTTTTGCATCTCTATAGTGGCTCTGATGCTTGGGTAACATCAAATACACATGGATTATTGAACAGACACATCTCCATGTCCATTGCAGTTATTTCTGAAAATCTTTCTTGGAAAGAGAACGCATCAAGTAGGCTTACTATGCGAAGTTTTAAATAAGTTCAGTTCCAGATACTTAATAAAATAATAAGTATCTAAATCCTGAAAATATCGTAAACATATCTTGTTTTGTATCTTTTCACAAATATTACGAAAATTGCATTTAAAATTGTAAAAAAAAAAATAATAATAATAAATACTTGTAAGATCACCGAAGTCCGCTTTATGCTTCCGATCAAAGTGGCGTTTAATAGGGAAGCGTTTTATATGCGCAATTTTAAACTTACATTATTAAGCAACAGACTTTCTTCTTTTTATAAGTAACAAAAATTCTTTCTGCAACTCTTCCTGAAACTGACGTCCCGAGATCGAATCCATACCCGCCACTGAATGAAGCGTGTCTAGAGAAGCACCAGGCGGAGAGGAGGGTCGGTGGAGTGAGGTAAGGCGGCTTTGAGTGCAGTGGCCCTTCAGAGCCATTTTTCCCCATGGTTGATATAATGCCTACCTATTACTTACTTACTTACTTACTTACAAATGGCTTTTAAGGAACCCGAAGGTTCATTGCCGCCCTCACATAAGCCCGCCATCGGTCCCTATCCTGTGCAAGATTAAGCCAGTCTCTATCATCATACCCCACCTCCCTCAAATCCATTTTAATATTATCCTCCCATCTACGTCTCGGCCTCCCTAAAGGTCTTTTTCCCTCCGGTCTCCCAACTAACACTCTATATGCATTTCTGGATTCGCCCATACGTGCTACATGCCCTGCCCATCTCAAACGTCTGGATTTCAAGTTCCTAATTATGTCAGGTGAAGAATACAATGCGTGCAGTTCTGTGTTGTGTAACTTTCTCCATTCTCCTGTAACTTCATCCCGCTTAGCCCCAAATATTTTCCTAAGCACCTTATTCTCAAACACCCTTAACCTATGTTCCTCTCTCTGAGTGAGAGTCCAAGTTTCACAGCCATATAGAAGAACCGGTAATATAACTGTTTTATAAATTCTAACTTTCAGATTTTTGGACAGCAGACTGGATGATAAGAGCTTCTCAACCGAATAATAACACGCATTTCCCATATTTATTCTGCGTTTAATTTCCTCCCGAGTGTCATTTACATTTGTTACTGTTGCTCCAAGATATTTGAATTTTTCCACCTCTTCGAAGGATAAATCTCCAATTTTTATATTTCCATTTCGTACAATATTCCCGTCACGAGACATAATCATATACTTTGTCTTTTCGGGATTTACTTCCAAACCGATCGCTTTACTTGCTTCAAGTAAAATTTCCGTGTTTTCCCTAACCGTTTGTGTATTTTCTCCTAACATATTCACGTCATCTGCATAGACAAGAAGCTGATGTAGCCCGTTCAATTCCAAACCCTGCCTGTTATCCTGAACTTTCCTAATGGCATATTCTAAAGCGAAGTTAAAAAGTAAAGGTGATAGTGCATCTCCCTGCTTTAGCCCGCAGTGAATTGGAAAAGGATCAGATAGAAACTGACCTATACGGACTCTGCTGTATGTTTCACTGAGACACATTTTAATTAATCGAACTAGTTTCTTGGGAATACCAAATTCAATAAGAATATCATATAATACTTCCCTCTTAACCGAGTCATATGCCTTTTTGAAATCTATGAATAACTGATGTACTGTACCCTTATACTCCCATTTTTTCTCCATTATCTGCCGAATACAAAAAATCTGATCAATAGTCGATCTATTACGCCGAAAACCGCACTGATGATCCCCAATAATTTCATCTACGTACGGAGTTAATCTCCTCAAAAGAATATTGGACAAAATTTTGTAAGACGTCAACAAAAGTGATATTCCTCGAAAGTTACCACAGTTGGTTTTGTCCCCCTTTTTAAAAATAGGTACAATTATGGACTCCTTCCATTGTTCTGGTACAATTTCCTTTTCCCAAATAGCAAGTACAAGTTTATAAATTTCGCTATATAATGCACTTCCACCCTCTTGTATTAATTCTGCTGGAATTTGATCGATACCTGGAGACTTGTACTTTTTCAGATTTTCTATCGCAATTTCGACTTCTGAAATCGTGGGTTCGGGTATAAATGGCTCAGCAGTTTGTATTTCAATTTCGTCCCGATCATTTCTATTTGGCCTATGTACATTTAGTAGTTGCGCAAAATAGTTTTTCCATCTGTTTAGGATTGATGAAGAGTCTGCAAGCAAGTCACCATTCTCATCCTTGATCACGTTTACCCTTGACTGATATCCGTTCTTAAATTCCTTTATACCCTTATATAAATCTCGAATGTTTTTATTCTTACTATTTGTTTCTACCTCATTCAGTTTTTCCTTCAAGTAACCTCTCTTTTTATTCCTAAGTGTACGACTTGCTTCCTGTCTTTCATTGAAATAATTATCTCTATTCTCCTCAACTGGATCCTGTAAGAATTTCAATTTTGCCTGTTTCCTTCTTTCTACTACCATGCAACAATCTTCATCAAACCACGGTTTCTTTTTCTTAGTTTCATAATAACCTATGCTCTGCTCAGCTGCAATTTTGATACTATCTCTGATATTTTCCCACACGCTATTAACATCTAATTCTTTCTCAACTTCGTCGGAACTTTCTAAAGTGGCAAACCTATTCGAAATTTCGACCTGATAATTTTGCTTAGCTTCCTCGTCCTTTAATTTCAAAATATTGAATTTAGTAATATTAACTTGTTGCTCTACTCGCTTGGCTACTGATAATCTTTCTCTTAATTCTCCAATCACCAAATAATGGTCAGAATTACAGTCTGCACCTCTGAAAGTTCGAATATCTACTATACTAGTATGTCTCCGTTTATCTATCAAGATGTGATCTATTTGGTTGTGTGTCAATCCATCTGGAGAAGTCCAAGTATATTTATGTATATCCTTATGGGGGAATGTTGTACTTTTGACAATTAAATTTTTCGATGTGGCAAAGTTGACTAATCTAACTCCATTGTCACTACTAATTGCGTGTAGGCTCTCTTTTCCAATAGTTGGTCTAAAAATATCCTCCCGTCCTACTTTAGCGTTGAAATCCCCCAATAAAATTTTCATATGATATCTAGGGAACTGATCAAAAGTATGTTCCAATTCCTCATAGAAGCTATCCTTTAGATAGTCGTCTTTCTCTTCTGTAGGGGCGTGAGCATTTATAACTATGATGTCGCACCATCTACCCTTAAGTACTAAATACGATAACCTGTCACTGATAAATTCGACCTTTTTTACTGCTGAGTTTATTCTTTTATTTACAAAGAATCCTGTTCCTAATTGGTGATTATTGTTTCCTTCCCCATAATACAACAAGTAATCTCCTATTTGTGATATGCCATTCCCATCTAACCTAACCTCTTGTACTCCCACAAAGTCTATTCTATATCTAGCTAGTTCTTTTGCTACTAATGTTACCCCTCCTGTTCTATAAAGACTAGTTACGTTCCAAGTGCCAAATCTCAAAACCTTATTCCTTTGCTGTGGTCGTGCCAGAGAATCAGTCCTATTCCGAGGCTTACTGTAGGAATTCGTAACAAGCTGTTTTTTACGGTGATGGCTTGTTAGCCCTTCGCCCAACCCCCAAGCTGGAGGACCACCCCTTATCGGCTGTCCACGACTGCTTATTCAATATATTCGCAGCTACCCTCCATATCTGGAGGCCGTCTCCTCTATCCGCAACCTGAGGACGCGCCATGCCGTGGTGATAGGGACCCACCATACATGGGCCTACCTATTATGCAAGACATTTATTAATACACACAATGACGTATTAAAGTATTGTAGACCTATATGGTACTTAATTTTTCTGTATTTTCGCAATTTGGAGATCGTATTTTTTTTCCCCACTTCTCATTTCTTTCTGTGTGAGATATGTGCTCTAAACCAGCCGCGATATGTTACGTAAACAGTAAGCACCTATGTAATATCGATTTTAGGGTAATACAAATCGAACGAGATTTAGTCGATATGTGACGAGAAAGAGTTACGACGTAATAAAATGATGGAGTTATGACATACTGTTTAACACTGGTATAATAAAACACCAGCTATGTAGCGTTTATTGGTAAGAAAAATATGCATGGCTTATGCACGTCTTGTTCCGTGTGAAACTATACTATTAACACATTTATAAGCAACTTCTAATTGTAAGACTCAACGTTTAAAATGCCTATAAACGATACTTATGAAGTTATTGCATGTTCAAAATAATAAAAGGATGTGTGTTATAGTGTCGAATCAACTGTAGCAGTACTTCCAAACACATTTCTTCAGTAAGACAAAGTAAATTTCCTCCAATTGTTACCCTGACTGTGTACTCGAAAAATGTAATTTTCTTATATGACTAAGTGCACCTAGTGTTCTGTCTAATCTACAATACAGTCAGGGGTAACAGCTTGAAAATCAAATATTCGGTCGGATGTTCAAATTAGCCGGTTGAATCTCTGACCGGTCGAATCTAAACCGGTTCTAAACCCCAATCTGCAGCTCTCTATTATGGAATACATCAGGAAGCAGAAAGCTACAGAGCCCTCGCAACAAATCCTAACCATCGTGAAGTAAAGTTGAAAGAATCTTGTGACGAAAAGTTTGGAAGCCTACATTCCAAACCACAAGATAGTAATACAAACTGTACATATATTTTGTGGCAGTTAATTGTTTGAAGACACCAGGGGAAACGTTTGCATAATGAGGTATTCAGTGTGAGATGTGGCCTCCATGAACAGTGCGCAGAATAGGAATCATATCCATATATTTGTAATTTGTAATAATATTTTTTACTTCATTCTTTGATAAATTCTTTTAACAATTGTATAATCATCGATTAACGTTATACCTTCTTTACTGTGTTAATATTACAAAAAATACTTGCTTGACTAGTTTTGACATGATGTCCGTCATTGCCCGAAGCCTAGTGACGGACACCACTTCGAAATCAGTCAACTAGGTAATTTTTGTAATAATAAAATTAACACAGTACAGAAGTTGTAACGTTAATCAGTGATATTATTTTTAATGCTTTTGTCATGGGTATTCCATAAACCCATCCTTTTCATATCTTTGGTCTTTTTAAAATTGTGTTCATTGCATGCATCATGTTCTTTCTATGTTTATGTCTAATAAATGTAATATGCATTATCATAAAACTGTCTTTTCATATAAATATTTTAGACGATAGGATTAGAAAACAAAATGGTATTCCATATCCCTGTCATTTGTTCCACTATTATTATTATTATTATTATTATTATTATTATTATTATTATTATTATTATTTTTAGCCTAAGTTAATAAAACTTTGACTGCTAACCTAACAATGTAGTTCCGAGTCGGTTTGTTTCGAAAAACTGTTTCCAGTTACTGCACCTTGCAAGCGAAAGGTGAACATCGATTCGAGTTAGCCTACTATGCATAAGAGTATCTTGAGACAGAAACAATGTAAGATTTACAAGAGGATGAACCTCAAGTAATATCATTAATTTCAGTGTATTATTCTTTGAGATATTTCAAAGAAAAAAGTTAAATACAATTTTTTTCTCTTTGCTTCCTTTTAGAGACAAAAACTGTTTTATATAACACATTTCAATGGGAAAGTCATTGATTTGCAGCAATTTCCAATATTCTCAGTCAATTTAAGAGAACAGTGAATTATGATAATAAATGAATGAAATAATTTTTCAATACATTTTCTCACTTTCACTGGATACGCACTGCAATGTAATTTTTAAAGTCTGTAATATATGCCGAGTTATATGCAAAGAGGACTTCAGTCCTGGACTGAGGTCCTGGACTGAGGTCATTTCTGCACATGTCACTTAAACTAGGAACACGTATTTTTGTATAGACATATGCGACTGACTACCTTCCACCACAGATCGAGTAACCATGAGTAACATACCAATTTTCAACAATAACTCTGTAATGCTCGGGAAAATTGGCACAAGTCAAAAAAGTTAATTTTAAAGGAGAAGGAAAAAACTGTCTTCACACTGGTTTATGTCGATTTGATTTTCTTCCGTATGAATTATTCTAATGGGAGAAATACTTACAAGCGAGCAGATGTTCCGTAAGTTATCAATAAACTAATAAAACATTTTCTGGCAAATTACTAATGCCACTTTTTCCAAGCATTGCAGAACTCATCTATACTAATAACAAATCTGTAGCCGAAATTTTTCTGGTAATTTTCGGTTTTCCAAAAATAATTGCTCCTAACATATATAATTAACCACCCTGAAACCGAAAATCGCTTTTTTGAAATTTTTGTTTGTATGTCTGTCTGTCTATCTGTCTGTCTGTCTGTATGTTTGTTACCTTTTCACGCGATAATGGCTGAACCGATTTCGATGAAAATTGGAATATAAATTAAGTTTGTTGTAACTTAGATTATAGGCTATATGGCATTCAAAATACGTTATTTAAAAGGGGGGGTTATAAGGGGGCCTGAATTAAATAAATCGAAATATCTCGCTTATTATCCTTATTCGTAAGAGCGTAAGAATTATGCCACGGACGGTGTTGCAATGTACAATGCAATGTAGTTGCAGAGCCCAGTCCGTACACTGTGTGTGTTATGCAGTGCAGCATCATCCGAGTAACCGGTGCTTTCACAATTTTGAGCATACCTGACCTAGACTGATCCTTCACAACACATCATGAGGGAAGAGACTTATTGGAAGACCTCACGAAAGATGATTCGAGACTAACAGGTCCTAGGCTTACTATTTGAGAAGATGATAATTTTATCATGCAAGAGGCAGCTTACTCAAGTGTTATAAATAATTTATGATTATATATACACTTGGGATAGTGTGAACCGTTGCTTTCGTTACCTTGCAAGACTAGGAATTCCGCCAGTGTAAGCACATCGAAAATGTCCCTATGAGCTGAACTCTGCCGCTAGGAGCGAAGATGGAACACAAATCTCTGGCAACATGACTAATAGACACCGGCAAATCAGACAAGACTCACGCCCGGTAACTGCCTTCCGTCAGGCTTGGGCTCCGGTGAAGCTACAAAGCAAGTTAACTTTTAAGACTGTACCCATTCAGCCCGAGTTTTATGAGTTCACTCCAGGCGGGACCCAAGAAAGCCTGGCTGTTTGCTCGTATTTTAAGATAGAGTGACTTGCATTCACAGAAGCCAGTTTGCGCTGGTTAAGATGAAACAGTACTAGTTTGAAATCTAAATTCGTTGGCTATTTAGTCACTTCAAAAAATCTTTATTTTATGATCCAACACGGCAGAAAATTCTTGATTAAAGAAATATAGTTTTACAATTTATTGCACTACAGAATTTCATAAAATAATAATATAAATATTTTACGTTTCATTTTTCTGCAAAGTGTGTCTGACTCAAGATATAACGGCAGATGATTCTTGACTAAACAAACACAGTTTTACGATTTATAGCGCTCCAGAATTTCATAAAATATTAAGATAAATATTATAAATTTCATTTTTCTACAAAGTGTGACTCAAGAAATAAAGTAAGATAATTCGTGATTAAAGAAACACAGTTTTACGGTTTATTGGGTTACAGAATTCATAAAATAATATGACAATATTGTACATTTCATATTCCTGCAAAGTGTATCTGACTCAACAAAATAGTAACATTTCGTAACTTATGACTAGTTGAGAGGAGAGGAGAGGAGAGGAGAGGAGAGGAGAGGAGAGGAGAGGAGAGGAGAGGAGAGGAGAGGAGAGGAGAGGAGAGGAGAGGAGAGGAGAGGAGAGGAGAGGAGAGGAGAGGAGAGGAGAGAGGAGAGGAGAGGAGAGGAGAGGAGAGGAGAGGAGAGGAGAGGAGAGGAGAGGAGAGGAGAGGAGAGGAGAGGAGAGGAGAGGAGAGGAGAGGAGAGGAGAGGAGAGGAGAGGAGAGGAAAAAGAAGGAAATATGTTGAAAAGATATTGGTAACAATTATTATGAATATCAACAACTATTATAGAAAAATATTTCATTTTGACTTTTTCCTTATCAACAATTAAAAGCTTCATGAACAGTGGCGGCTCGTGATAAAATATTGTGTGCGTTCACAATTTTGTGTTCCAAAATCGAAGAGAATTTCAAATCCTACGTTTTTAGCCTAATATGAAATGTCATGATTCCAATATTTCACTGTCGAAAAAACCGTATATAAATTCAAAACAACATATAATAATGATGATGATAATAATAATAATAATAATAATAATAATAATAATAATAATAATGATAATAATAATGAAACCTAATTTTTATTTCCAATTTTTCCTGGAAAGCCAGTTTACCCAGTTCTTTACTGTTCAAAATTACTTGAACAGAGTTCATTGTTTACGTTTGTTAAAAATTAATACATAAAACAATTTACAAAATCGTGTATTCAGTAATATACAGTATTTGATTCACAACACACTGATACACTATAGCCTATACCAGTACTGTAATCACATTCGCATACATTGATTACTATAAATTCATGCCAGTAAATATTATTCTTAAATAATATACACCACCATACAGATATTTAAATTCATACCACCATCACATTCAGCCAGCACGTCTTTGAAAGCCAAACTATGCTATATGCCGACACTGAAGTATAGTAATTCACAAACTACACTCTCGTAGCAGCACTGTACACATCCACATGAAGTAAACGTTCCGACAGTGAGATGCTGACACCTGCAGGCTAAAATACAGTCATTAAATTTTCTCCTCGAGATATAGTACGTAAACGATACGCATCGATGCATCAGACATCTGTAGGATAGATTCACTGTTCACTTAATGCTTTGTGCTCTTGAGGCTGCGTTCACAAACTATTACTCAGAGTAGAGTAACAACGGAGAAGAGTATTACGCGAGTAACTTCGACTTTTACTCCTAGCATGCTTGTTTTCTGAACGACCAGAGCACGGCTACGCAGTGTGAGACTTTTGAAATGGACCCGTAATTAATCTCTCGTTTCATATCATTCGATAATAATCACGCACAGAACACCTGTTTCCTTTCGTCAGCTGACGGTAGAAGCAATGTAAAAATGGCAGACAGAATAAAACGTATAAAACCTGTTATAGCATTCACGATATTTTCTTTTGTCAAAAATTTGGTGGTTCAATACGAGGTGATGAAGACATGAAATTAAATATTAATGTATTATGTCATGAAATGGCGTTCTGGATTAAAAAGAATACCCTGAATATTATATTAGAACTGTGCGTCCATAATTTTAAAGTTCTATTTTATGTTATTTTAGGATGACTCGGATGACGAGGAAGATGAATTTACATTTATTTGCACTGGGTTACAGAAGGAAGATACATCTAATAGAATAAATGGATATATGGATAATATAGTGAGCAGTTACGACGAAATAGAATTCCAGAGGCATTTCAGGCTACAGAGATCAACATTTGAAAAGCTGCTACAAGTAATTGCCCCTCTCTTATGCATTAATCAGAGTAGAACAGGTCGGCCACAAGTTGATCCACAAAAGCAATTATTAGCAGTGCTTTGGATATTAGCCACCCCAGATTCATATAGGCCCATTGGATTAAAATTTGGTGTGGCCAAATCTGCCCTCTCAGTTTGTTTCATGCGAGTGATAGAGACTTTGTGTAATGTAGCTCCTACTATGATATTAAATGGCCACAAGGAGCAGATGTTGGAAAATCAAAAGAGTCGTTTACAAAGCTGTCAAACATACCCAATGTTATTGGTGTCATTGATGGTTCTTACATACCCATCAAAGCCCCCAAAGACCACCCAGAAGTTTACATAAATAGGAAATGTTTCCATGCTATTACTTTACAAGGGATTTGCGATTCATCACTGAAATTTATTGATTGTTTCATTCGCTATCCCAGCTCAATAAGTGATGAAAGAATATTCCGAAATTCAGATATTTATAGGGATATTATGTCCAATCCTCGCCACTTTTTCCCACAAGATGAATTTATATTGGGAGACAAAGCTTACCCTGTGATGGAGTGGCTTATCCCTCCTTATGTTGATAGAGGCAATCTGACGAGAATTCAACGTCAATTTAATTTCCAGGTATCACAAACCAGACAAGTGATTGAAAGAGCATTTTCACTACTTAAAGGTAGATTTCGAAGGTTGAAATATCTGGATATGAATAGAACTGATTTAATTCCAGTGACTGTAGTAGCAGCATGTGTATTGCACAATCTATGTATAGATAACGATTTCTTTATTGAACAGTACATAAATGAGGGACTAGAAGTTCAGGATAATGCAGATATTGTCGAGGATGATCATTTACAGAACCAAGAAAACGGCTATGAAAAAAGAAATAATTTAGCACATCAGCTTTACTTTGCAAGAAACATTTAAAGACTATAGATATGATGAACAGAAAATAGTTTATTCATGGTTCACACACTTTTAATACTTGTATGTCAATATGATAAAACGTTAAAACTTGTTAAACTAACGTTTACTTAGTATTGTGTGAACTATTAAAATTTAAGGTAAAATTAAAAAAAAACACTATAATGAAACAGTACAGACAAATAAGTACAGTTTTCTTTACAATTTATCAATTAGTTTGTCCATTTTTTCACTGAATGTTATTATCGCTTCTCTTTGAACTTGTAAAAGTTCCTTATGTCTATGTTCTTTTTCTTCTTCCTTTGTTTTGCTCATTTTAATAAATTCTGAAACAACCTTTTCGAATTTCGTCTTTTTCTTTGGTGGTTCTTTGCCCTCTTTCCTTCCGCCCCTTACCACTTCATCACTGTCACTTCACTAGCCTCAAGGGCTTTGTCATCATCATCATCGTCATCACCCAGATTAATGTTCCCACCTCTACTTGATGATGCTACTGCCACTGGGTGTATATTTGGCTTTTTTCCAAATAGTTCGTGGAACTCATTAAAATATTGAAAATACACGGCTGAAGCACCTGTTTGTGTAGCCTTCATGTTGTCCACTTTTGCCTGGTATTTCTTTTTTAGATATTTGGATTTAAATTCACATTCTTTGGGGGGTGAAATTACCCCCAACAGATTTCACTTGATTAGCAACACATTTCCAGACTATATAATTCCTTACCGAAGAGGATTTAAAGCGTTCAATAGTCTGTCTGTATGCATCTATTAATGAAAGCACATCATTATGAGACCATCGATTTGCATTTGTATCCACATTTTCGACCTCAGGGGGGTCCGTCACCTCCTTCATTGAAGTGGCTTCCTCAGCTTCAACCCCACTTGTAGTAGGGGAATGAGCAACCTCCTCGTAGGTGGATGGGACATACAATAAGTCACCTAGAATAAAGTCAATACCTTAAAAAAACCAAGAACAAGAAAAATAGGCTAATGTTAAAACTTGCATTGCTGGAATAATACGATTACAAGAGCAGATATTAGATCGTAATGGAGGAGATAAACTTACTTCTAGTAAAAAAAAAATAACAAATAACAGGAGTAGTGACTACTATGTATTTTAATTAAATTTTGTTTTCTTGTTATATTACATTTTGTAATAATGTATGTTGTTATTAATCTACGTAATGATAGAATTCGTCGGCCTCTGAATTTCATAAACAGATTACGATTATGAGCTTATTATTTGTTAAACACTTACCTCTTTCATTTTGAACTAAAACATGCCCCTCTTCATTCAATATATTATTTCCTTGTGTATCAACAACAAATTGGAATTCCATTTTGCACTGTTATGATAAATTGCACGATATCAGATTAATAAGCGCGGGAGTTGACTGCGCATGTCGAGTAGGATTTATCCATCACAGCACATGGAGTAAAGAGAGTACACTCCGGAGTGTGCTCTTTGGTATTTATGAATGATGGAAAAAGTAACTCTACAGCGAGAAAATTAGTTTTATGAACGGCTGGAGTAGACTCAGAGTATACTCCGAGTAGAAGAGAAACATTTTATGAACACAACCTGACGAGTCATAGCGGCCAGCGAAAGACAATTTTCTCCCGCGCATGCGTGAAATTTCTGTAATCTTCTTGAAAAGAGCACGGCTTGTACGTGAACGGATGTTGCCAAGTTTACATATGCAGTTTATGCAAGATGCGGGATCTTGATATTATACATCCCCACTACGCCAACATAGTAGTATAAGGTAGAGTGACTTGCATTCACGGAAGCCAGTTTGCGCTGGTTAAGATGAAACAGTACTAGTTTGAAACCTAAGTTCGTTGGCTATTTAGTCAGTTCAACAAGTCTTTATTTTATGGTCCAACACGGCAGAAAATTCTTGATTAGGCCTAAAGAAATATAGTTTTACAATTTATTTCACTACAGAATTTCATAAAATAATAAAAGAACTCCTGCGGGACATGTCAGTGGCGGTGCGTCAATAAGAGTACAAGAGCACGTGAACACTTTGTTTCCATTAATGCACCGCCACTGTTCATGAATACCTGTAAAATGTATAAAAGTTTATCGTTCTTCAGAATATTGATTTGCTATTTAACTTCTGAGGGACAGATTTCTTTTTATTTATGAAGATGCATGTTTGAAGAGTTTGCATTAAATTTATATTACTACGATGAAAAGGAAATTGCAAGTAATTTATAATAACTGTTGGCATTTAGTGGATATTACGTTGACGAGAAATAGTTTTTTTTGTCTTTATTAACGGTACGTTTCAGAAGCCAACTAATTAAGTTTTCAGTAGTTTGTCTATATCTGTACGCTTCTTGTTAGGTTTGATTGACTTGGTTGATATTTATCATGCATCTGAAAGCAGCACAGTCTGGCGCAGGTCGGCGAAACACAACAGTCCTTTCGGGTCACTGCAGAACTGTTTGGCGTCACGTGCAACGACATTGCCTGTCTGCTTGTGAAGGAAGGTTGAAGGCAGGCTAGCGATTCCATGCGTTAGGCCGCTCACGAAGGAAAACGGGTATGAGCAGGCCTGAAAGAGATTTTGCCGGCCTCTGTTCGCCAAGTACACAAAAGACGGATGAAGCGGCATGTGCCATATACTCTGATACGAAACTTCAGTTTTCCTTAAGTCATCCCGCATACATTGTCTGGACTCATTACAATAGAAATGAAAAACAATTTTTAAACGATGGTTTATTTAATGACGCTCGAAACTGCCGAGATTATATTAGCGTCGACCGTGTACCGGAATTTTGTGAAGCAGGAGTTCTTTTAAATGCCAGGTAATCTACTGACATGAGCATGCCGCACTACAATGCAATCGACCTGGGCCGGAATCGAACATGCAACCTCGAACACAGAAGACTAGCGCTAGACCGACTGCTCTACCCAGGCCGAGAGAAATGAAAAATGTTCATGAAAACCATTACGGGTTTAATATTATGTGGCACAGACGAGATACATTATTAGATTCAGAAAGTATTTGTTCACCTGATGATAGAAATAACATATATCGGGAAAAGTGGCAGAAGTCAGAATGTTAATTTTACAAAAGAAGAAAAAAAACTGTCTTCACACTGGTTTATGTTGATTTGATTTCCTTCTGTATGAATTACTGTAATGGGAGAAATACTTATGTCTCTTATCCCAAGCAAGCAGATGTTCCGTAAGTTGTCAATACATTAATGAAAAATGTTTGTGGAAAATGACTAATGCCACTTTCCCCACAAGCACTGCAGAATTTTTATATTAAGGTGTTCGTAAAAATTCCTGTCCGACTTAATTCTTGCAGGGAAAACCTCCCTGAACTCTCTTTATCCCAGGAACCAAGTTTTACCCGCTGGGCGTGCGTGGATTAAAACTATTCTCTTTTATTCTGGTAATTTTAGTGCGATTAACAAAGCTGTTTACGACTAAACCCAAGTGATACTTTCTCGATTCAACGTACACAGAATATTTCGAAAAGTAAATATTGCAGAGAAACTTCAGTTTAATACAGGCACAATTATAAAATCCACTCCAAGCAATACAGAAACTAGAAAAGTGTGGATCGTCGTTTAATGATTCTACATCAATCTTTGAGAAAGTGAAATGTGAACTTAAGTGTGCTGCTCTAAATATAAATATTGAGTGAAAAACTGTGCAGAGTTTTACCAGAGAATCCTTATTTTAAAATTTTATGTACGCTCTGTGAACATTTTAAATTTTTATCGTCTTTAACCGAGATCTATAGACAAGCTACGACATTAGATGAAGTTACTAAAAATATAATTGAGCTTCTTGCAGTAAATTTAAACTCCAAGTGTTCTACGCACACAATATCCTAAATAAAAACCAATATAAATTTGTATGTAAAATAATATTCCTTACCTTTCGTTGTCAGGTCCTCCGTCTTTCCTCCACTGAACCCCTTCTACGTGCTTTCCATGAGCGATGTGGGACACTGAAATGAAGTACGAAAATATTAGTGGTCGCATAAAACTTACAAAACTGGAACATCAACGGCAGAAGTAGAAATATCATTCAATGTGAATAATGATTGGCTACTAATGATAAGAAATATCAAGACTCGTGAGTGATTTTCGAACTGCAATCACAAAGAGACACGTCAGCTTATCATATCAGTGGCAGAAGTGTTCGATGCACTGTAATAATTGAGGCAGTAGCCGGAAAAAGGGCCCATAAGCAAAAGTCATGTTTCGAGGAAACAATGATTGAAAGATTTATTTGTATGTCATTGCGATTTGGATGCACTTTTATCAAGATAGCCATTTTCATACTGTTACCATATTATTTGGCTACAGGATTTTGCTAAATAATACATTCCGATTTTGATATTGTTAATAAAAGAATATTTTTTATTGAAGCATTTTATGGGCCCTTCTTCCAGAGAACAAGTTCATTTTATGAAAATACTTTCAATATGATTATATTCTAGCAGAAATTTAATATCAGCATTGAACGGCGCACATTACAGAGGTTTACAATTTCATAATCATTTTAGTAAAATTATATTTCTTACATATATCTCATACTTACGTCATAAATTGTACCGAATACGTAAAAATGAAGAATATCTGTTGGGTACAGAATACAGATTACAGGTTATTGAATATTAAATCTACAAAGGATTCATACTCAGTGCAGTTTACACTTTAGTGCACATCCTGGATGGACTCGATGGACTCACACCCATTTGAGAATCATCTTCATTGATGTTTTCTTTCAATCTAACTTTGCTCTCTTCAACAATGTTGTCAAGCCAATTATTTCAAAAATATTTGTACTTCACATTCACTTTTTCACCAGTCTTTCTTTGTAATAATCACGGAATAACCCGAAGAGAATCTTGACATTTAGCTTTTGGTGTGGACAATAGTGGATCTTGCTATGTGGAATCGATTGTAGATGTGACTGCGGTAAATCTGATTATATTATTGTTCATTTTATATGGTCTGTTTTCATGAGAATCCCTTTTTTCCTCAAATGTTTCACCTTTTAATATTTTCCCTTGTATTATTCTCAGTCTTTTGACAGAAATTTTGTAGATACACAAAATCATTTGACGACACACCTCTTGCTGAATCCACTTCGACGCAGAGAATATCTCCATATATTTTCACGACTTACTTCTGGATTTTAAGTTACGTTTACGAAAAGTAGATTTTTTATAACAAGCCTGCCACTGTAGCATCCTACAGTAACTTTGTTTGCCCACTTTAAAATATTTCGAAAAAATCTTCTTGTTCATCAGCAGTGAACTTGGCGAAACATTCCTTCTGGCAGCAGAGGTAACGAGTGTAAAAACTTACCTTCAACAATAGCACCTTTAGAAGTTACATACGTAATATGTTGTTTATTCATTTTCCTGTCTTCTCGTTTCAAGTTCATTTTTATGTCCTATCTCCTCTTGTTTCGTTTATGTTCATTTCATTCCATTTTGAAACAGTTCAGATCGCACACAGATCACAACTGCTGCAGTGCCTGCCTCGAACTGACTGTGTTGATGTTTGCTGCATTTCACAACTACGCAAAGGTCGATGGGTTCATTCAAGTAGCTACCCTGCGCTGTATTTGCAAGATATTGAAACGAAATTACGTAAGCAAGTAGATTTTAACACGGAGAATAGAATTAAACATTCTCCCGAAGAAGGGCCTATAGACTCATGGGCCCTTTTTCCGGCTACCGCCTCAACTGTAAGTTTTAACTGTGAATTTAAGTGAAACTTACTGGCTTCAATGTAAATGCTGCACAAAGAATACTTTTCTAATATTATTTCAATATTTTAACAATTCCGCCTTCGGTATCTAGCTAATCATAAATAGACAATACAGCCACGTTAAAGACCACATAAGCTGAATATGAAAGCTTATATGCTTAACACTTCTAGGTTTGAAATCAGTACTTTCAATTTTTCTATTTATGAATTCGTTTCCTAACATTAGATATTTGAAGACATCAAGTAAACATAGGTTTGAAGTGGCATTTTCGTGAAAATTGCGGTTTTACTGGAATACCAACTTACCGTATTTTCTAACCCTTTAACAAAAATAAAAATCTAAATCCAGATTCGTTGCTTTATCGTTTTATCTGGCGTTCGTATACAGCGGACGTGTATTTCCAATAGCTTCAACGTATGTTACGACTCAAGTTCCTCCAAATTGTGAGAGTAAGTCTTAAATCCTTACTTGCTTCAAGTCTTCAATATCATATTGAAATTATATGTTAATAAACTATAGAAATATACTGAATATAAATGAAATTTAGTACCAGTAATGTGGTACCTTTATAGTGACATAAGATGTTCATAATGGAAACAAAATACAGAGATTCGGCCATAATAGACTAATTCATACCTAGGAGTTGACCGAGGTTCACTCAGCCTCCTATAAAATTGAGTACCGGATCTTTCCCGGGGGTAAAAGTAGGTCAGAGCGTGGTGCCGACCACACCACCTCATTCTAGTGCCGAGGTCATGGAAAGAATGGGCTCTACCTCCATGCCCCCCAAGTACCTTAATGGCGTGTGACGAAGATACCTTTTACCTAGAAGTTGATGTCCCTAGGCTATCCATTCAGTTGGACGGGCACTTTCTTTACAAGAAACAATTGAGGGAAGGGGACATGCCACAAATCCTGATACGTATTGTTGTTGTGTAGTCAACTGTTCGAAGACAGGTCCAAATCCACAAGTGACACCAAGAAGACACACCTATAGGCGCGTCTCCACTATTAAACAATGCAGCTATTCCATGTGACTGGAAATCAGCTATAGTGGTACCCATACATAAAGGTGGAAATAAATTAGATGTCGGAAACTACAGACCGATTAGCCTTACATCTGTCGTATGTAAAGTCATGGAGCATTTGATATCGGATTATATTCGTCATGTTCTAAATGCGAAAGACTGGTTTTACAACCGCCAGCATGGTTTTAGGGAAGGCTTCTCATGTGATAGTCAAATTACGTCGCTGGTTCAGGATCTAGCTGAAGAGGTAGATAGAGGCGGAAGAATCGATGCAGTTGTGATTGACTTTTCGAAAGCATTTGATTTGGTGCCACATGACATATTAATAGATAAGTTAAGTAGGCTAGGAATAGATAAAAGAGTGGTGCTATGGATCCAAGAATTCTTAGAAGGTAGAACCCAGAGAGTTAGAGTAGGTCATGAAATATCGGAAATTGGAAATATAAGTTCAGGGGTGCCACAGGGCAGCGTTCTGGGTCCATTACTCTTTATAATATACGTAAATGACCTATGCCAGGATATTACATCAAATGTGAGGCTATTTGCAGACGACTGCATTATCTATAGAAAGATTAGAAATAATTCAGATGTAGATGCTATTCAAACAGACTTGAATAAAATTTACAACTGGGCGTTAAAGCATAGGATGAAAATAAATGGTTCTAAAAGTAAATCTATAACATTTTGTAAAACCCGAGAGGAAACTACTCTTAATTACGAATTCAGTGGTGTTGTAATTCCGCAAGAACAATGTTGTAAATACCTAGGAGTGTATTTAAACTCCAAACTTTCTTGGGGAGAGCATGTTGATAATGTTACAGGCAAAGCATGGAGGGCACTTCACTTTATTATGAGAATCTTGAGAAAGGCTAGCCCCAAATCGAGGGAAATAGCATATCTAACATTAGTGCGACCGTTAATGGAATACGGAACTACATGTTGGGATCCCTATAGAATATATCAGATAAATTCCTTAGAAAGAATCCAGTATAGAGCAGCTAAATTTGTTAAAGGTAAAAGAGAAGATGGGAACGATACGATAAAAGAACTTAAATGGGAAACTTTGGAAAACAGACGTAGGAAAACTAGAATAACATCATTGTATAGAGCACATCTAGGTCAGAAAGCATGGGTAGACATAACGGCTCGGTTAGAAAAGCCAACGTACTATGGTAGGAACGATCATGATTTTAAAATCAAATGTAGGAAACAGAAAACGGATGTAGGTAAATTCTCATTTTTAAATAGAACTATAAATGATTGGAATGACCTACCTGCAGCGGTCTTTGAGGGCTGTCCTTCCTTAAGGAGATTCAAGAATAATTTAAAGAGTTGTGTATAAAGTGAAAATTAAAATTAAGGTGACATTCAACATTTAATTTTTTAAGGTGGCATGTATTTATCTAGCCTGACGAGTTTACTTCCTTGGTTTGAATTGTAAATTATTTAAAAATAGCGTGTAAGAGGGCCTTAGACTAGAAATGTTTAGTTTAAATGTAGTTCTGTTTATAAGTACAGTATGCATAAGAATGCAATTATTTGACTTATTTGAACTGTTGTATCAGTGAAGCGAGGTGAGTCAGTGAAGTTATGGTTTTACAGTGCAGTGAACAGTTCCGATCAGTGATAATTTATAGCGTCAATGAAATGTGTTCTATAGTGTCAGTGAAATGTGTTACAGAGTGTCAGTGAAATGTGTGCTAAAGTGTCAGTGAAATGCGTCATAGTGCCACTACAGGGAATGAGATGAGAGTAAAGTGAAAGACTATTGAAAATTATGTAGGACCTATACATAATCATGTAGGTTGTGTTGTAAAATTAGGTGTTTTATTTTATGTTTTATTATTATTGTGTTAAATTGTATTGTATATTCTTATTGTATTGTGTATAAAATTGTATATGTGTTGTAAATTTTATTATGTATTGTAAATTTTATTATGTATTGTAAATTTTATTGTGTATTGCTTATCATTTTAACTGTGTATTGTTAATATTGTATATACCACTGCCACCGGGTGCTTGCCCACTTGCAGTGTAAATAAATACATACAAACATTTAACAACAACAAGTTAAATATAACATGTTGAATTTAACATGTATATGGACATTTCAAGTCTCAATTGACTTAATATGTTAACCAAGTGTGTTGAATTTAACACTTTCAACATGTTGGCGTGTTTTCCAGCAGAAATGGAAAACATGTCAAGTCAATTCACTTGCTCGTGCGGCGTCGGTACAGTTCGGCAAAGTTCGTACAGTTTCCATGGCAACAACTATAAGTTCCGATTGTGTGGCGCGAATCTTGATCATTTTTATACTATCATTGGTCCCTGGTGTTGCCAGTAAGTTGTTCGAAATAATGGAGTGGACGAAAGAAAATACATTACAATAAAATTAATGCACTAATGGAAAGACCGTGTCTGCAAAAGAATACACGGGCAAAACTAAGAAGACCGACTGTTTTAGAGAACTGGAATTATTATTTAACTGTTCTCGAGAATACAATAGAGAGTTTTCGCACTCTCATCGTACGCTAAACGTTAATGATATGTTGACGTCAGTAATTGTCGTATTTGGTGATGTATGTTAACGTTCGTAAAACTTCGGAAAGAATAATTATGCGATATTACCCACTCCTTTAACATCTATCATGTCGTAGATCCTATGATAATCAACCGCGCTGTAATTTTTTTAATTGGGATGAATTGGCTGCTCTTAAACTGTGTATTTCTTTGATGTAACAGGAAGTATTTTTGCAGCACTATATTAAAATATTGTTTCGACATTCTCAGCAAGTTTTTGAATCCAGATCGATACCGGTAATGTAGTCAACTTTAAGCTCGTTTAGAATGTATCCTGCATAGTGTCTTTTACTAAGATTTTGCCGCATCCACATTCTCATTTTCTTCATTTTCAAAGCCTTGTAACAAGCAATAGAGGCAATTACACAAGCCATATCATCATCTGAGTCCATTGTCCAAGGTTTGAAAATAAACACTATCTATATTAAAATCGCATACACTGTTTATGGTGGACTACGCAAAGAAAGTCAAGTTTAACATGTTTAACAGTGTGGACAAAGTGTTAAATGAAATTAGAATTAACTTGTTCAATCAACATGTTGGGATGTTAACGGTAAACAATTTAACATTTAACATGTTGTTAAATGTTTAATAGTGGAGACGAGCCTTATGAGGCAACTAGGCCAGGAGATAATGGGGTAGGGTGGCCAGTTCCTTCCCTCCTCCATTGCATACAGCGCCGACTAGGTACATATTACACTAGTCAGTCTGCAGATGCATACAAACAATTGTTCTTTCTCTGACACATATCATCAAATGATTTTAATTTAGTAGGTTATTTTACGAGGCTTTATCAACATCTTAGATTATTTAGAGTCTATGTTGAATGAGATGAAGGTGATAATGCCGGCGAAATGAGTCCGGGGTCCAGCACCGGAAGTTACTCAGAATTTGCTCATATTGGGTTGAGGAAAAACCCCGGAAAAAACCTTAACCAGGTAACTTGCCACGACCGAGAATCGAACCCGGGCCACCCGGTTTCGCTACCAGACGCTAACCGTTACTTCACAGGAGTGGACCGTCAAGTAAGATGTACTGCCTAATAATATATGAACATATCAGCCAGAACCTCAATCAGAGGATAGCATATCCTACAGCATAATTCACATCCCTAACATTTGGGATTTGTAACAGCAGAGCTGTACAATTTACTGTGCCTCACTATCAGTCCCTCAATTGATGTGATATTGCAAAGCTGTGTAAACTGCACTTGACTGTGACACACGCATTCATTTAGTTACACTCGTACATGAAGAGCATTACGAAGGAGACACGGATATCACGATTCAAAATGATGCAAACATGACGTGCCTCAATTCTCAGCCAAACTATCAAAGATTCTATTTTACATATTCGGGAAATGTGTTTCACACTTGCGCCACTAGGGGATAAAGTGTGCAAAAATGCTGTTTTCACAATACAAGTCTTTACGTTTTTCAACTAGCAAAGACAAACTCTATAACAGGCGTCGTCAACCGACCGCACAGTCGTGCACAGTGCACAAGTCTGCACGTGAATCAGTCGCTGTGCAGGATCAGGGAAGGGATGCTAGCTGAAACCGGGTCAGTGGCGGTCTACCAGTACAGTCATTCAAGAGTTGTCCGCATCGCTTATACTCTTACAGCCTATTGGTTATGCACAATTCCATGTGTTTCTATTTGAAACATACGTAATAAAATTGATCCTAGAACTTAAAGAATTTAAAACATGCCATCATTAATTTTTTCTGGCAAATTAGTAAACAAACCGTGCACATTAAATATGCTGAAATCAGCCAAATAATGCACTGAGTTTAACGACCCATTTTATTCCTAAAGCTAGACACAGTTTCTTCAATTTTATGTTTAACATAAATTATTCCTTCTTTCGACAACCGCACATTAAATTATTACATGAAAATAAAGGCCACAAATATAAACTAATAAAAATTAATAAACTGCATTCAATATTTATTCTCCATCAAACTACAGTCTATATAAGTGATTTATTTTCCTGTACAGTATATCTAACAAACATTTTTTCTTTCTAGAAACATAGTAAATGCCAAATGAGCTTATTAAACTTACTTTAAAATAACGAAATGCAAAAATTAGTTACTTTTGTACCGATAGTTAGGGAAAGAACGTTTAATATTTAGTTTATTATTATTATTATTACGATGAATATAATACACATTAGTTATTAGTAATTTTTGGATGAGAGTGGTTCGTTCTACTCCCCTATATTTTTCATAATCATTTGAGTGATAGGACGAATAATATCGTTGTGAGTTGGAATTCCTTCTGTTATTCAGAACTTTACCACAAACCATAAACCATAAACGTGGGCACTCCCGACTTTTCAGCAAATAGAAATGACTCTTTCCATAATAACAAATTCAGTGGCGTGGATGATCTGTCGGACATCGCTTCTTCTGACGTTTCGGATCCGCCACTGTGTACTGCAGAGAACGAACTGTGTCCGTGCGCCTGCACAGACATCGCTACACAGCAGGCGAGGTGCTGCACGTAACTAGCGCCACGGTCAGTTGAGGACGCCTGCTCAATAACAACAATGCAAAGGTTCGTCTGTACTTTCTCCGCTTTCCAACAATACAGCTCTAGACCTCATTTCTAAAATCAAGTCCGCATTTCTCTCATTGGACATCTGCTGTATCGTTGGAATGGAAATGCTACTATCACTGTCTGGCCTACAGCGCACGGTTGACCTCTCAGGTCACCAGACCTGACTCCATGCGATTTCTGTCTTTGGGGATGAAGGATGCCGTCTGTGATTGTACACAACAAAACAAACATTAAATTAAGGCATAGGGATATCGCTGTGATTGTATCTATAAAGAGTAAATGTTACTGAGAATGCGACAAGAATTTGGCGATCGGACTGATAACTACGTGATGTGCCAAGTGGCACAGAGTACTTACATCCAGTGTCTAAGGTGCCAGTTAATACATTGAAGGTTTAGCCAACAGATGCACACCATATTATTGCATTCTTCTTTATAGTAAGTGTACACAACAAATTTCCATCATTTTGAATCACTCTGTACTTTCATATTTCAAGAGTTTCGAAGGAGGTCTGATTCATTTGAAAATCGCATCACTATTTATAGTTTTTCCTGACCTATTGGTCAAAATCATATAATTTACTAGGTCTACACAGCAAAATGAAGGAAAAATTAGGTAGGCCTATATTCTGGATTGCACACAAAATTTGATTTTTATTAACTCAACAGTAAAACATATGTTTTGACGTTTTATAAACTGTACGGATTAACTACATACACGCAATTAACATTCCAGTTGGCATTCAGAAGTCATACGCATCTAAAGAAAGATATTAGTGAGTTACAATATTTGAACAAACACTAAGAGCAAATTCCTTTTCACTTGGACATTGTTTCCTTCTATGTAACCTACACGTAACAAAAGAGGTTTGTAACTGCTAGCAGACACTTCTTTAAGAAACGAGAGTTAATTCTTTAATTGGTTATTTTACGATCTTTAACATTTGCTCTCCGAGCCGGCTCACAGCTCAAGAGCTGAATGCAGATATTAGCTGCGCTCTATATAAGGGTGGACTGGAAGAAGGGGCGATCTCGTACAAAATATACACAAAAGGAAGAACTATTACGAGTGTTTATGAAGTGAATTCCTGTTTGCAAATCTATCTTGGACTAATATTAATTAATAAAGAAATATTTATTTTACAGAAGTAATAGAAATTCTATAGCTACTTATATGTACATACAATATCATTTAGATATATTTTTATTTATCAGTACCGTACATCAGGACAGGGTTTTATGCTGTTGGCAGCTGAAAGGAACAGTAGCCTACTGATCGTAATGAAACATCAATTACAGATGTTCGATGTCTGCCTTTATTAAAGTTGATTACAGAAAACAGTTGCTCACAAATATAAATGTTGAGACAAATTTTCACAGTCAGCCTGTGTAGTCGTGGATATTATTGCTAATGTTTAGTCTTGTAAAACTCAACCAAGCTAGTAGTATTATTCAAACGCTCTTTAGCCCTTAGGTCACATTGAAGATCAATAAGTTCGGGCTGTAAATCGTTGAATGTTATGTTCCGTCTTTTAGATTCTTCCATACTGTACTGTAGCAGTAGGTAAGCAACGTGAAACAGTTACTGAGAATAGGCCTACACACTGCACTCCACTAGATAACTGAGTGGTCGTTTCTCACTCCTCTACCTACAGCAAGTCTATGTCATTCTGACGTATCTTCCTCTCCGTTTCGGCGAGCGGTAAATACAGCTCTCCCGCTCCAAAGGAGCGCACGCGCTCATTGAGCGCTATTTGCGCAGGTATGATCTAGAGCAGTCTTGCAATGTAACTAATACTTGCAAGCGAGAGATATTTTATGCCCGCTGCGGACGCGCGGAGCTCTTTTACCTGTAAACATTGCTAAAGGATGTACAGATCTTAGAACACAGCGCATCATGACGGAACGGAAGTACCTTAAAGCTTTCAAGGAAGAGTGGAAGATACAATATTTATCCTTCGAACATGGTGATGAAGTCTAGTGTTTGTTGAGTATAAACATATCATTTGCAAAAAAAGCAACATAAAACGGCATTATGAGATGCAACATGAAAAAAATATATATAGGCATTATTCAGGAGAAGAGAGAAATAAATTTATTTCGGGATTGACATCGAAGGAAATTGATTTACATTTGGGTCAGTAGATTGTATCTAGATTCCTTTTATTTCCTTATTTTAAATGTATTGTTGATGTTTTATTTGTTGCTTGTTTCTGGATATTTTCTTTTATTGGACTACGTGTATCTTTAATTTAGAAATAATATTTTATCTTTGATTGCACTTTAACTTATACTGTTACTAAGCTCAAAAAGCTAATTCACTTTTATTCCAATAACTATTTTCAAGATTTTGAGCAAATATGAACTAAACATTTTGAAAACTTTGATGCAAGGAGCTTTTTTTACTAATGTCAATATAAAATATACATAAAAATAAAATTTCAAAACTATTAGACCTAATTGCACCAAATTTTGTACAGATGATATTATTATAGATGTTTATAGAGGCCAGTTTAAATTTCACAAATTTTGGCCGAAATTGTAGAAGTTTTAAAAGTCATACATATCCCCTTAAATGATTGATCCCAAAAATTACGATGTCTCTCAATATCTTAACTTAATTTGTTTTTTCGTGTTACGTGCATCTCACAAATCGCTCTAAGAAAACTCATTACATAATCATGACTGGAGAGTAAGGACTACATTTTCACAATCACACAATCAATATACTCTATTTAAATCAATATTGCCATTATTATTTTTTCAACAAATACTCAAAAGTACTTAGAGATCACACACGTCGAGCAGGTAGACCCTATTAGTTTCTCCTACCCAATGAAGGGAATTATATACATAATAAATAATTGCTTTTAACAAGAAAATGGTTTACAAACAATTAACTTTTCCTAATTATCTTTTTGTTCCTAAAAAACCCTTTCCTTTGCGATTTGTTTATATATGTACATGTATATTAAATAACTTAGTAATTAGCCCTATTACATAGCCAGAAATTTAGTAACGCAAGTTATTGTAATAATTGCTGCCTTTATTCGCTGCATGTGCATGTACATCCCTGTTGTCTACGTTACGACGCTATGTAGTGGATGCGCTATGCGCTCGTGATCAAGGTCGAGCTCTTCTACCGTGATTGGGAGCAAATATCGTCTCATCCCTGATCCAGAGTCTGAATGAGATGGTGATGATACCAGCGAAGTGAGTCCACGGTACAGCGCCCAAAGTTATTGTTGGTGAATGGTAAATCCGGCCCTGTAACAAATTTCACCCACTCCACTTCTAAGAGTCCGCAAGCTGTTAACAAACACGTGACAAACCCAGGTAGAGGGTAGAGAAGAGACTGCCCTGCTACTGCTACTATTAATAAAGAAAACATATTACTCACCGGTGAATCATAATGGTGTTGCTTCAATTACATTAGCCTCAGAAACCGTTTTAGCTGTATTAGATAACAGCCATCCCATTAACTGAACACATTAACCTGTTCAAAATTTTATTTACTATTAGATATTACTTGCTTATTTTCTGTTACAAAAAAGGGCGCTGTTTAAAAAAAAACAGCACTATATGAACGATTGGATACACTTAGATAAATCACACGAGAAATGCCGAAATTCAAACATTAACCAAAATGACATATTGCAAGAAAGGGACGAATTCACATTGCATATTTCTGACAACAAAATCTGAAGGAAAATAAGTTGGAAAAGATTTCTAAGACCCTGGTAAATTACTACGTACATTAGTTCGCCGAAATTAACTATTTCATCAAACATTTGTGACGGATGGTAATTAAAACATTATTGGAAACTTAGGACTGCAGTGTCCTAAATGTAAAATATCAAATAGCAAATACACATTTAAGCGATTTGAGGGTATTCTTAAAATGACTATAACTATAGCTAAATAGTAAATACTAGTTCGCTATTATGTAGTTTAATTAATAATGGGAAAACGTTATGCCAATCCAGTCGCAGTCCTTTCAGCAGCTGTAAATGAATTAACATACTCCTTTAATAAATTGCGAGTTAATCACACTCTTCAGTAATTTCAAAATTGTTTCGATAAGCTAACTGCAAATTAAGAGGAAGTGCCAGCCAGCACTTTGCTGTAAAAATAGAATAAAATAATACTTTTAAGAAGTCGCGTTGTGAAAGTAGCTAGCAATAAATTTTCACAAGAAAGAAGTATAGGATCCGCAGTTACGACAACGTGTGCTTCCCAACTAGACAGTCCGTGGTTCCATTCCGTTAATCTCTATGCCACAGGACTCGGTAGGTCTTGCACTTGTCCTGTAACGTCTCCACGATGGTCCTGTATTGTGAGAGATGTGTCATCCCCTACATCTCGTTGGCTTGTTGAGTCGGTTAAGGCGGAGATAAAACAAGACAAAGAAAGAAGTTGTGTACGAAGACCTGCCGAAGGATAGCGAGACTCCATCGAATCATTAAGAAATGGACAAAGGCCTAAAGTAACGAAGAAGTTCATTACGCGTCATCATCAGTATTTATCAAATCAGGCTTGGCATTGAAATCAGATTATTGCTTTCAAACTAGGCAGAGGGAGTCGGATGTTAACACCGAATGCGTAAGTCCAAGGCGACATTTATTATAACTAAAAACTTGAAACAATTATAAAGAACACACTAACTAAACTAAATTGTTATAACAAAAACTAAAGAGCTAGTAATATATTACAGAACGCGAAAGCGAAAGATCATCAAAGCAAATGTTTTCAACACGTACAACACACAGGCAACAAGACTGAGGATCTGACCACCTGACAACCATAAACTGACTGACAAACTCTTGCTACTGACGCGTGTGGTGGCTGGGGAGCAATTTTCACCCCTAACTTCTCCAAGTTCTAGGGTCGGATTTACCAGTCACTAACAATACCCAGCATTATATCTTAATGAGTTGAGTAAAAATGCTTAAAAAACCTCAACCAAGTAAATTGTCCCTACCAGGATTTGAACCCGGACCGCTCTTCACGGTCAGGCACGCTAACCATTACTCCACAGCGGTGGACGCGAGTGTTTATAAATAGTGTCCGAAACTTCTTTAAGAATGCTCTTCCCTCACACTATCCATGCAGTCATTTGGTTGGACGAACTGGAATAAAAACAGGCACTAAATTCGCTACTGCATACAGAAATTCTATACACAATAATTAATTAATTCTCGGAACATCGTCTTTGTTCGGGGTGAGCCAGAGAGTTTCTAATTATAATTATCAGTCAAAATCGGAAACTCGTACTACTCCAAGACATCACCCCAGCCTAGTTTTACTTCAATTTTAAATTGTTTAATTTAACGACGTTTGCAACTACCGAGGTTATATCAACATAGCCGGTGTGCCGGAATTTTGTCCTTTACATGCCAGTAAATTTGCTGACATGAACCTGTCGCATTTGAGCACACTTAAATGCCATCAACCTGGGCTGGTATCGAACTCGCAAACTTGTGCACAAAAGACCAGCAATATACCGACTGCGCCACCCAAACGACTCCTATTTTTATAACTATTACTCTCTTAAAGATATATATATATATATATATATATATATATATATATATATTCAGGATTGTACAGCTGCTGCCGTCTTCCTGTGCCAATCTTCCAAAGCCTTCTGTCTTGTGCGTTTTCAGTCCTCAACCCCCTCTTGTGCATGACCACCATTACTTCGTTGTCCCAAGTTCTTTCTCGTCTACCTTTTCCTCTTCTTCCTGGAGGTTTCCACTGGTAAATTTATTTAGACCATCTATCTTCGCCCATTTTCATCAGATGACCAAACTCTTATTTTCTATTCTATTTAACACAGTCTCTTCAGCATCCTTTTTATGCCTAATTTCTTGATTTTTAATTTGGTCCAAGCGGGAGACTCTAGCACTTCGTCTCAAATAATCCGTTTCTACGGAAAAAATTCTTTTTCTATAATATGCATTCGTTACCCATATTTCGCTTCCGTAGTTTAATAGAGATTCAACTAACATTTTGCCAATATATTTTTTGGTATCCTTCCAAAGATGTTTATCCCACCATACAGAATTTAAACATGTTACAATTTTTTACTTTGTTCAATTCGGTTTTTTAATTCCTCTTCGCCAATACCTACTGCTTTAGGTACCTAGGTATTTTGCCTGGTTAACTTCTTTAATTTCAATTTCATCATCTATAACAATTTTATCACTATTTTAGTATTAATGGCCAAATATTCTGTCTTCTTATAATTCATAGAGGGACCCCAGGATTCATAAAATTTGTTTAATCTTTTGACCATAAATTCAAAACAAAAAGATCTTGGGCAATCACTACTTGATCGTCTGCAAATTGTAAATTAAACAGGAATTTATCATCTATTTTTATTCTCATTCCTTGACAGATTTGTTTCCATTGTTTCAATACCTGTTCGATATATATATTGAACAGTATTGGTGATAAGCTGCAGCCTTGTCTCAACCCTTTGTAGGTTTCTATTTGTTGTGAAAAGATTTTTCCAATTATAATATAGGATGATAAACGAAATTATAGGACATGGAAAGTGTTGGTGGGATGAAAGAAGTAAATGGGAGTGCCCAGAGAAAACCCTGTGCAATATCTCTTTAGTCCACCACAAATTCCATCAGACCTGAACAGGAATCGAACCCGGGTCGCCTCCTAATCTCATAGATTACCTGCAGTATCTAGCATTAATCTTCAACAGTGAAATAATAATAATAATAATAATAATAATAATAATAATAATAATAATAATAATATTATTATTATTATTATTATTATTATTATTATTATTATTATTATTAAGTTCTAAAAAGCCTGTTTCGCCCATAAAAAAGTCATTTCACCTTCAAGGGAACTCAACCTACCGAGCCTGCCTTCAGTTGATTCACTCTCCGTCCAGGTTGAGACTGTTCGATTAAATAGTGTGAACATTCTGGACACAGTGAGTGACATATTGGAATACGTAAAGAGTCTCCAAAAGGAGATGACAGAACTTAAGAATGAAAATGCGGCTCTGAAAATTCAGATGGCCGAAATTTTGGTGAAGACTAATTCTAACGTACTTACTAATAAGGGAAATGTCCCTTCTGAATCAATTCAATATGTATCTGTGCAAGCTAAGGGCCCTAAGAAGTCTTACACTGAGCTTTCAAATGAAAATTCTATCCTAAATGATCAAATGGCAGACTTGTTATCAAAGGGGTGCTGCCCCCCTAAATCATCTCAAAGTATTTCTTCTGTGGGTCAGTCTAATGACCCCATTAAGAAATCATATAGCAAGGTAGTGTCTGTGAACAAAGCTGCTGACAACTCGCATACTTGCAATTCTGATGCGTCAGCAACAAGGAAGTCTGTGTCTACAACTCCTCCTGTTACAGTTAGACATAACAATCTCGAACTGAATCAGGCCAATGCTTCAACTTCTGCTAACGTATGTGATGGTTTTCAATTAGTTACTCGCAAAAAATATAAAAAAGAGAACCTAAAGTTGGAACATTGGCCATGAGTAGCATTGAAATGGCCCCTGAGAGAATTAAAACTAAATCTCTGTTTGTTTCGAGATTTAGTTCCAAAGTCAACACAAACAATATAGAGGACTCTCTGAAGAATCAACTTCAGCTAAGATCTCTTGCTGTAACTAAACTAAAAACCAAATATCAATCATATTCTTCCTTTCACATCACTGTTGATGTGAGGGATTTTGATTCCATTAACAATCCTGAAGTTTGGCCTGCTGGTTGCCTAATTGCACCTTTTTATGGTAAATTAAAGATTGAACAGCATTTTGCGCATTCTGCCAATTCTAACTCCGTTGATTCTCAGGGAAATGCCTCTTAGTCTTAGTCTTGCTTGCTCTCATTTTCAATGTTCAGTTCTATTAATCATCTTGAGATTTTCTACCAAAATGTTCGTGGACTTAACACTAAAGTTGATGAATTTTTTCAGAATATAGTGAGTAATAATGATCTCATTATCTGTCTCACTGAAACATGTTATCTGAGTCAGTAATTAATTCTAATTTATTTCCAAATAACTATACTGTGTTTCGTGCAGATAGACTGTTTGAAGACACTAACAAAAAAAGAGGTGGTGGTGTCCTAACAGCGATTAGCAACCAGTTACCTTTTACTAGAAGGCGTTTTGACTTATAAATTATTAGTGAATGCTTTTGGGTTGAAATTAGAATGACTGATGGTTTTAATCTGTTATTAGGTAACCATTATTTCTCTCCTGATACAGATCATATTCACTTAAAATCTTATCTTAATTTTCTTCAAAAAAATCCTGACACTCATAATTTTAGAATAGTAATCCTTGGTGATTTTAATACTCCTGGTATGGACTGGACAACTGGTTCTAATCTTAATAACACTCATTATTACTCTAAAATTAAGGCTAAGGATTTATATTCCTCGTCCTGTCTTCTTGGATTAATTCAAATTAACTCTACCGTTGCGAGTAAAAAGCTTCTTGATTTGGTTTTTACTAATGTCAAAAACAGTACAGTTAAACTTGCCGATCACTCTCTAGTTTTAGAGGATGCTTATCATCCATCTATCTCTATTTATATTGAAGTAAAATTATCGTTACCGGGACACTCTCTAATCAGTTCTTATTTAAATTATTCTCAAGGTGATTATCTGAATCTTTATTCTATTCTATACAATTATGATTGGACTAGCATATATCAGACTACTGATGTAAACACTGCTGCAAATTCCTTGTCTCAAATTATAAACAATGCTATATCCCTTTGTGTCCCTGTCACTTTTGTTAAAAAATCGCACTATCCTAAATGGTTTTCAAACGATTTACGTCAGCTTATAAAGAAAAAAAAATAAAGCTCATAAAAATTACAAAAAATATAAAACTGATCATCATTATCAATTTTTTTCTAATTTTAGAAAACAAGTCAAAGCCAAGATTAAATCTGATAAATTCAAATGATTGCAATCAATTGATGATAACCTAAAGCATGAACCAAATAAATTTTGGAAATATGTAGAAACTAATAGCAATCCCACAGAATTAATAATAAATGGCGTTCACATCACAGATGAAAGAGATTTTGCAAATGCATTTGCTTGTCAATTTAAATCTGTTCAACAAAATTGTAACTCTAATTTCATTACTTATGATTCTAATATTACTGACTGTTTGTCCCTGCCTAATATTACATTCGATGATGTAAATAAAGCTATTAAAAAGCTAAAGCCTAATAAATCTAAAGGTACTGATAGCATTCCTAATTTTATAATCAATGGTTGCTCTAATATTCTCATGCCTGTTTTAACTTTTTTATTCAATCTTAGCTTAAAAACAGGAATTTACCCGTCACTTTGGAAGGAAGTATCCATTATTCCAGTTTTCAAAAATGGTAATAAAAACAGTGTTACTAATTATAGTCCCATTTCTATCCTAAACAATTTTTCTAAATTTTTTGAAAAAATTATTAACAAACACATTTCTTTTTATGTCAAAAATAAGATCAATTCTGCCCAACATGGATTTACAAGAGGAAAATCTACTACTACTAATTTAGTTTCCTATCTGAATCTCATAATGCCTATAGTTGAAAATCAAGGTCAAATTGACTCAATTTATTTTGATTTTACCAAAGCATTTGATGTTGTTCCTCACAAAATTTTATTATAGTACATTATGCAACGAGCCTATAATGAAGGTAATTAAGAAGTGAGTATGGATATTTATGAAACGAGCGCAAGCGAGTTTCATAATTTTCATACGAGCTTCTTAATTACCATTATAGGCGAGTTTCATACGACTTTTTATGCTCGACCATATTTCTAACTTGATATTATTAATTTTTTTAGCAATGTCCCGTATGTTATGAGATGTGCGCAGACGCGAAAGTATTGATTTTTTCCGAGGAACAGATGTCCACATTGACCTTGCTAGGCCATAAGAACCTACAGAGATAACATTGAAATTAAATTAGACATTGAAAAACGAGATGACAAATTGAATTTATTTGAATATTATTTACAATTAACGCTAATTATTATAGTAACAGAACATAACCTTCTGCGACAGTATTGGATTTCCAGCCTCCGTGACTTTTCGCTAATTCTCTTTCGATTGCATATCCGAGAATAATCGATACTTGCGGTTTTATAACGGTAGAAAGCTGACCTGTCATTGGCTGAACAGTTGTAACCTGAGTCGTCATTGGCTGAAAGACCTGACCTTTAATGAGTAGGTGTACTTTAATGACATGCATTAAAGGACTGCTACCAGGTGTATAATTACTACATTTCGGCATGGTCGAGCATAAAATAAATTAAGTAATTTTGATCTCTCCACTAACTATGTTAATTGGTTTGAAAATTATTTAACAGATAGACAGTATTGTGTTCGACTAGGTAATTCTCTCTCGGTTCCATTTAATAGTTTATACGGAGTTCCTGAAGGGTCTTCATTGGGACCTCTCCTATTTTTATTATTTATAAATGATATAAGTAAAAGAATAAGTTCTAGCTGCTTTTTATTTGCGGATGATCTCAAAATCTTTCGTAAAATTAATAGTTTGGTTGATTGTCAAATTCTTCAAAATGACATTAATTCAATTTCACAATGGTCTGTTGAAAATGGAATGAAAATTAATCAATCCAAAACTTTTGTTATTTCCTTCTCACGGAAAACTACTTCCCTAAAATTTAACTATTCTCTCAGTAATGTCGTAATTACTAAGAAAGACTGTATTAGAGATCTTGGTGTCCTACTTGATTCAAAATTATATTTCCATGATCATGTGCAATATATTTATATCAATTCATTAAGAATGCTTGGTCTAATTAGGTCTATAACTTATTCTTTTTCCACTCCTATGTGTTTATTAATTTTATACTATACGTTGGTTAGATCCAAGCTTGAATATGCATCTGTTGTATGGAACTCCATTACTTCCACTGACTCGGCTAAATTGGAGAATATTCAAAGAAAATTTATTTCCTTGTGCTCTTATAGATTTTTACCAAATTCCGATTATAACTATGAGATTAATTGCAAATATTTCAATTGCGGTAGTTTGTTCACCAGACGTCAAGATCTTGATTATTTATGTTTTTGTACAGTCATTAAGGGTGATATTGATTGTGAATCTTTCATAAGCAATATCAGTCTTCATATTCCTGCTAAGGGTTTAAGATTTCATAAATTGTTTTATAATAGGAATCCTAAATCTCTCTCTCCGGTCTGCAGATGTATTAAATATGCTAATTCATGGATTCAACTTGGATCCATTTAATGTGTAGTATATCTTTGAGTTTTTATGTCAGTATTATTAATAATGCCATTTGTTAAGATATGTATCATACTATTCTTGTCAATTGCATATCATTACAATACTCATATTATTCAAGGCTTCATTTTTTAATTAACTCACTGATCTAATTTTAATAATTAATTGTCCATTTATTTGTTGCATTTGGTCAATTGATTAATGTAGACTATTCCATTATTTACATTATCTCATTGTACTAATTTTATAATTATTTATGCTGTTCTACTCTGTTGCATTTGATCAATTATTAATGTAGACTATTATATTGTTTGTACTTCATCTCATTGCCATTTTCTATCATTCATGCTCATCATTTGTTGTTTTGTTCTGTTCTGTATCGTGCTAAACTGTAATTGGCCTTGTGCTGTTGTTTTGCACATTAATATTCTAAATAAATAAATAAATAAATTATTATTATTATATTATTATTATAATTATACTTAGTGGCTTTTAAGGAACCCGGAGGTTCATTGCCGCCCTCACATAAGCACGCCATTGGTCCCTATCCTGAGCAAGATCAATCCAGTCTCTATCATCATATCCCACCTCCCTCAAATCCATTTTAATATTATCCTCACCTCTACGTCAAGGTTCTCCCCAAAGGTCTTTTTTCCTCCGGTCTACCAACTAACACTCTATATGCATTTTTGGATTCGCCCGTAGGCTATGTGCTACATGCCCTGCCCATCTCAAACGTCTGGATTTAATGTTCCTAATTATGTCAGGTGAATAACACAATGCGTGCAGTTCTGTGTTGTGTAACTTTCTCCATTCTCCTGTAACTTCATCCTTCTTAGCCCCAAATATTTTCCTAAGCAACTTATTCTCAAACACCCTTAACCTATGTTCCTCTCTCAAAGTGACAGTCCAAGTTTCACAACCATAAAGAACAATTGGTAATATAACTGTTTTATAAATTCTAACTTTCAGATTTTTTGAGAGCAGACTAGATGATAAAAGCTTCTCAACCTAATAATAACAGGCATTTCCCATATTTATTCTGCGTTTAATTTCCTCCCGAGTATCATTTATATTTGTTACTGTTGCTCCAAGATATTTGAACTTCTCCACCTCTTCAAAAGCTAAATTTCCAATTTTTATATTTCCATTTCGTACAATATTCTCGTCACGAGACATAGTCATATACTTTGTCTTTTCGGGATTTACTTCCAAACCTATCTCTTTACTTGCTTCCAGTAAAATTCCCGTGTTTTCCCTAATCGTTTGTGGATTTTCTCCTAACATATTCACGTCATCCGCATAGACAAGCAGCTGATGTAACCCGTTTAATTCCAAACCCTCTCTGTTATCCTGAACTTTCCTAATGCCATACTCTAGAGCAAGGTTAAAAAGTAAATGTGATAGTGCATCTCCTTGCTTTAGCCCACAGTGAATTGGAAACGCATCTGACAGAAACTGACCTATACGAACTCTGCTGTACGTTTCACTGAGACACATTTTAATTAATCGAACTAGTTTCTTGGGAATACCAAATGTAAGAAGAATATCATATAAAACTTATCTCTTAACCGAGTCATATGCCTTTTTGAAATCTATGAATAACTGATGCACTGTACCCTTATACTCCCATTTTTTCTCCATTATCTGTCAAATACAAAATAATAATAATAATAATAATAATAATAATAATAATAATAATAATAATAATAATAATAATAATTATTATTATTATTATTATTATTATTGTTATTATTATGAAGATAAAATACAATATACGTGACAACAATAACAACATAATATTTAATGACTTTGAATACATTTTTTAAATTTGTCATCCCTCAGATTTTAGGCCATCCTGTGCTTACCTCTGTTCTTTATAATACTGTATTAATATTCTGAGCAATAAACAAAATCAGAATTATTATTATCATCATTTATTACTATTATTATTATTATTATTATCATCATCATTAAAAAGCTTGCATTACATTTTGGCACTTCTCTGTTTTTAGCTTTCAGAATTCACATGAATGTTTCAACACCGCCTTGTACTGTCCCACACAGCCGTTCTCGAGTTACGAAGCACAGGCATTTCAACCAATCAGAGAGCCGTGTAGTCTACAAGCGGTTTGAAAACATTATGCTACTCAGCCTATAAAAAACTACAGTGTCTGTCTGCTTCCTCAGTCTTCTTACTCTTCCTTGCATTTATGTCAGCAACGAAAAGAAATGTAGCCCTACTGAAAATATTGAAGTATTACAGTAGGCCTAGTAGTCTAAATATTAGAATACAAGGAGGGTAGTAACTTCATTATTAAATTGTGACCATTAAATTTAATGCCAGACAGCGGCGTAGCTCAGGCAGTAGCGCGTTTGTCTAGTCATCCGAGTTTGCGTTCTGACGTGGGTTCGATTCCAGCATTGGGCTGATTACCTCGTTCGGGTTTTTCCAAGGTTATTCCCAACCGTAAGGCGAATGTCAGGTAATACATGGAGAATCCTCGACCTCATCTCACCAGATACCATCTCGCTATCACCAATTCCATCGACGCCAAATAACCCAGCAGTTGATATACAATAGTTAAACAACCAAATAAAAAATTAATATTGTACATTCGAAAAACAGTGTAACAAAAACTCACAATGAATTTTAATTTTAAATGAAACTCAAAATGTAGGCTCCACCAATGGTTGTTTCTAAACAAAAAAGTTCCCTGGCTCTGGAATTTCAAATTTCGGTAGATGTCTTCACCACCACCACCACCACCACCACCACCACCACCACCACCACCACCACCACCACCACCACCACCACCACCACCACCACAATCATTTTCCTAGGAATACTTGTGGAATGTCAGAAGGAAATGCACGGGTTCAAATTTAGATAAAGTTGTAGTTTACCCTACTTTGAAATTAACTTAAATATGAATAAAACATGACTTTTTAATATAATTGCAAAATCTTATGGTAATAGAAAATCCGTAAAGTGCCCTGGCGCGGTCAGACCTTGAAAAATAGTACCACAGTCTATGTATATACAGTAGCGAAGCTCAATACGTAGTAAATATGCAAACATTAGGTAGTTGCTCACCACTAGGATCGCTAATATCGTCTCATTACAGGCAATGCAAAATAGTACCGTCGCAGTCTATTGTTTCTAGCACCCTCAAAACTCAAGCTTCGTGACTGTATATAGTAGACTGTGATAGTACGGTACTAAAAAGAATACGAAAATGATATCCAGTTCATTTAAAGTTTGCTGGGAGTCAAATTCGACGTCGCTAGGTTCCGCAGACACTATTTCATTAGAAACCATGTTATTTTTCTGTGTAGGTCTACCGGTAGGCCTATTTAATATTTTTGTGATTTCATTTACTCCAAGGCTGATAACTTAGTAACTTCCATTGACATTATATAGAAAATATTAACAGTTTGGAGTTCCGCAAATAATTTTGAAGATTACAACAAGCTGATATTGTATAATGTAGCATTTATAGCAAAGGAGACAAGGAAAAAACTCTGTTAGAAGAATTCGCGTCACGCTTTTAAAGCATTGAGTATTGCCACCTGTTTAATATACACATAGAGTTCACTGGGCGGAACTGATCAACTGACACAATCTCGTAAAAATTTGTATCATACGGAATCTGACTATAATAATAATAATAATAATAATAATAATAATAATAATAATAATAATAATAATAATAATAATAATAATATAGTATGAGTGAATGTTAATATGGGCATAGTCTGTAAACAATATAGCTTTTGCCTATGGTATAAACCATAATCATGATTTCATGCTAATAAATTTACAGTTACAAAGGAGAGATGCACGGACAACCTCTCATCAGCTAATAATGTCTCGTAATTTACAGAAATGTTAGGCCTACATAAATCAGAATGTCACAGTGTAGTAAACAGTACAGAAAAATAGTGGGGCGTGTGGTTCACCCGAACTAAGAGTTTCAGATAATTTTTTTACTTCGTTATTTAACGACGCTATATCAACTACGAGATTATTTAGCGCCGATGGGATTGGTGTTAGCGAGATATTTGGCGAGATGAGGCCGAGGATTCGCCATAGGTTATACGACATTTGCCTTAGGGTTGAGGAAAACCTCGGAAAAAACGCAAAGGTAGTCAGACCAAGCGGGAATCGAACCCGCGCCCGAGCGCAACTCCGGATCGGCAGGCATTCGCCTTAACCGACCGAGCTACGCCGATGGTTTTCGGGTATTAGTCTAGTATCAGTAGGCCTAATAATGACGCGGAATCAGGCCTACTTCAGTTTATGCTGATGACGTAAATATGGCGAAAATTAATAGTGATGCTATTTCTGACAATTCTACAAGGTAGATAATAAAATTAAGCAATTCAAAATAAGGAGACTGATTTTAAAATTTCAAGCAGGTAATATTTATTTTCCCAAATATAATTAAGTAATTACGAAAGCCAGCTATAACGGCCGGGGGATCATCGTATTAACTACACGATACCTCTATTCTGGTTGGATGATCGTCCACCTCTGCTTCGGTATCTGGACGTGAGACCAGCAGCCGGCTGGTCGGTGGTGGTTCTCAATGGGCTGTCGTGCCTCGGATCATTATTATAATGAAGTAAAAGTTTGTTCTGTGAAACTGGCGTTAACTGAGGGAGTAAGAACTTGCTGCCTTGCGACATTTTATAAATGCACGAACACTATAAATCGCGTTAGAAATACTCACACAGCTACATTAAATTTAAAACTTAACTCAAAATAATTCACCTCCATCAACACAAAATAACTACGAGAAGAATAGCCATGACAGAACACCAATGCTTGCTGTAAAACAGTACCGATGATTCGATACTTCCGAACAAAACAGCTGACTATCACGTGCTAACGTGAAAAAGTCGCGACTTGTCAGCATGGACTCTGGGTGGCTGGTTTCAGCGGTTGCCAGGGTGACACCTTGAAGCCGTTTAACTAGCGAATAGGGATTATAAAGAATGGACACTTCGCGTCGGTACCTTTGATGTAGCCGGACTGATTTCAATGACCTTCAAGCCAACTAAAGCGTCAGATTCTGCTTTCTCCCTATAGTTGGCGCTGACATCACACCAGCTAGCAGTCGACACAGCGGAAATATAACACATATAATTAATACATCTAGGTACATTATGTACTCAAAATAAATTGGATCCATAAAATAATAAATCCGTCATTAACTGTAATGTCTAGACTCTAGAGTTCCTTTATAATGAGAGTTGAGACGTTAACCCCAACAACAATTAAAATATGTAATGATTTGATAGCGCTGAAAATGGAAAAACAAAACTCTTACGAGAAGTAAAACCATATACCTATATTATATTATATACAAATATTTAACGAATTCGATACTTAATTTTATAATGTATTATATTATTTTATACTATAATTTATGATATCTGAAATATAAAATATTATTATTACAACTAGTTTGTCACTGATAAATAAGGAAAAGCTGTTAACTTGAATTTATTTGAAGCAAAGCGTTACTGGATTATGCAATAAGGTAGGCGATGTTTGGATCCTGTGTCTCAACCGTTGCTTACGATATTACACATCTCGTAAGCAACGGTCTCAACTCTATTCTCAATTATTACCTTAGCGTACGCTCGATTACACTAACCTCTAGCGCTTGAAAGTGGAACTATACGCTGGCGCACAGAGAAACAAAACACAGGAAAATTCGCTCAGTGTCCATTCTTTATAATCCCTATTCGCTGGTTTAACTGTCAATATGTTCTAGTTCTGTATAGAATAGGCTGTATGTACGAAAATCTGGTTTCTATTCATAAGAACTTCAGGTTTACAATGGGCGTCGAAAAACTTGACTGTATCGTCAAAGGTTTTATGAACGCCGGACACTGAGGCTCGAAAGCAATCCTACTTTTCTACGGACATATGGTGGCCTTAATGAAGCCTTATTAAGAGTAACTATCTCGTAACAAACACTTGAGCACCAAATCTAAGTAAATATTCTTTATAATGAGTATAAAATACTAATTAAAAGATACAATTTAAATATGGACATAATTAATGAATAAACAGTTCAGTCCACACCTGTGGAGTAACGGGCAGCGCGTCTGGCCGCGAAATCAGGTGGCCCGGGTTCGTACCCCGGTTGGGGCAAGTTACCTGGTTGAGGTTTTTTCCGGAGTTTTCCCTCAACCCATTACGAGCAAATGCTTGGTAACTTTCGGTGCTGGACCCCGGACTCATTTCACCGGCATTATCACCTTCATTTCGTTCAGACTCTAAATAACCTTGATGTTGATACAGCGTCGTAAAATAACCCAATAAAATAAAAAAATAAACAGTTCAATAGTTAAGTGACAGCTGTGAGTAGTGTGGGATGAAGATAAATGCAAATAAGACGAAGACCATGGTCATAGGAAGAAAAGTAAAGAAGTTAAACTTGCAAATTCTAAATGAGACAGGCTGTAGAGCAAATGGACAGCTTCAAATACTTCGCGTGTACTAGGACTTCAAGCTGTGTTGGAAAGAGTGGGTGAAGAAAGAATGATGCTGAAACTGATCAGAAACAGGAAAAGGAATTGGTTGGGTCACTGGCTGAGAAGAAACTGCCTACTGAAGGATACACTGGAAGGAATGGTGAACAGCAGAAGAGTTCGGTGCAGAAGGAGATATCAAATAATATACGACATTAAGATAGGCCTATATGGATCACATGAGGGCAGAAAGAGGAAGACAGAAAATAGAAAAGACTGGAGAAAGCTGGGTTTGCAGTAAAAGACCTGCCCTTGGGCAGAACACTAAATGAATGAAACAGTTCAATATGAAATAAACCTTGCATTTCGAGGAATGACGCTTAATAGGGTTGAACGAAATACAGCGGTATCAAAAACATTTTCCTTACATTTTTATTGTAGGCCTACCTTGTTTGTTGGAATAGTCACGAAACTCAATACGTACTAAATATGCATCCATACATAGTTGCTAACCATTAGGGTCGCTAATATCGCCTCATTACAGACAATGCGAAATGGTGCCGGCACAGTCTATTGTTCCTAGCACCCTAACAACTCAAGTTTCGTGACTGTATACACTAGACTATGGCTATACCATGCAGGCTTTGCTTAAACATAAGTTTTAGTTGCCATGGTAATATTTTACACTGCATATAGGTACAATTAGGACATTAGGCCTATTATGTAGTTAAATATGAAAGGAAAATATTTTTGACGTCACTTTACTTCATTAAGACTTTTTTTATTTTAGTTGGTTATTTAACGACGCTGTATCAACTACTAGGTTATTTAGCGTCGTTGAGATTGGTAATAGCGAGATGATATTTTGGCGAGACGAGACCGAAGATTCGCCATAGATTACCTTGCATTCAGATTACGGTTGGAGAAAACCTCGGAAAAAACCAAACCAGGTAATCAGCCCAAGCGGAGATCGAACCCGCGCCCGAAAGCAACTTCAGACAGGCAGGCAAGCGCCTTAACCGACTGAGCTACATCGGTGGCTCACTAAGATGTTAGGGTGAAACGAGCGCATCTCGAATAACAATTGCATTATATTTTACAAATAGAATGTTAACTACATAATATATACACGAGTAGTAGGCCAAAACCACAAAAATTATAATTAACTCGTTTGAATTAATGTGTATCTTTTAAAAATATATCAAGATGAAACCTGGTACAAAATACAGGCCTAATTTTATTATGGCTTCCCTATTTTCGTGATCAAAGGATATTCCATCATAAGCTATCTGAGGAAGCCACATTGGAACAATAAACTGACCAATTAACTGGTATTTCATAATACTATTATCATCTCTTACACAAACGCAAAACTGGCTAACGAAATTTTTTAAACGCTACATTGTGCAGCAAAGTAATGCAATACGTGATACTGAACTAACTTTACCATCCTACCGTATCATAGTTCTCGTGAGATTTTAAGAAACACTCATCTTCAGAAAATATCAAATATAGAGTACAATAAAATGTGTAACTAACCTTTCAACTCACGAAGACATTCTCAGGCCGTACATTTATTCATATCCTCCATTATCCAACACAAAAATTAAACCACGCACACAACATTTCACCGTCACAATCACGAACTGCACATCCGCGATTCTCCCTCGTTCGGTATGACATCATTCAGAAGTACCAATAATGTCATGCTTCTAATAAAATAATAAAATGGCTCTGCGCTGCACTCATATGAAGCAAATTAGTATAATGAGCACAGTTAATTCCATTTATGTATGTTCCTATTCCTTTAAACATCCAAGAAAACTTGATAATTTACTAACTGTCTAAGTTGTTTTCAAATATATTAAGTTGGCCATATCGTTGCATTCCCTCTACTGCATTCCATCTCCAATGAGGTGCAACTGTATACTCGTTCTGCGTTCTGCTTTTTTGTAAGGAAAAACATACGCAATAGCCTACAGCCAATATTTTAAGAAGTGGAACTTAAGCACATCATTAATAGATTAACCCAGTAAATACACAAACTTTAAATTAAAATGTAATAGCTGGGCATTCATTTGTGACGTTAGATACGATTGTTACGAGCGTCAAATCATAGCAGCTGTAGCGTGCAGCATTTAACCTGTTCGCAGCTTCTAAATATCAAATGATAGACCAATCATATAATAAATAGTATATTTAATTTACCTTTCAAGGCTATAACTATGAACGTTTCATTCTATTTATTCGTTCAAATCGATGCTCAAATAATACAAACCTTTCTTATCGCATATTATCACTAATTGTCTGCCGTTGTGCCTATATCGATAGCGCATGTGCTTCCCAACATAGGACTGGGTGTTTATCCGTTGTCTTGTGATTGTTCTGTGATATCTCTGCGGTGGTGGCCCTGCGTCACGCCGATACCATTTTCAGGAAGGTCCGAATTTGTGAACCTACCCGCAGTGGTGTGTAAGTCGGATATAAGGGTAGGTTTAGCAGAATAAAAAATAAGTTTATCTAAGTGAAGGTATTCCGCGAATTGCGATAGGCGACTTCTTTACACCAAATCACGACAGCAGGACTGCAGGTAGACTGAAAGGTGAAAACCCGCCTGTCTGCCAGTCTAGTTTCAGTGCAGAATGCAATTATGGCACAATATTATGCATTGTACGTGAAGCAACATTCGGGTTCGATACCCGGCTCCGGAACAATTTTTCCCTCGAAATTATTCAACATTCTTGAAGTTGAAATATTATGATGTATCAGTATTGTTCACGTGCAGTGTATAAAGTAACTAATATATAGTAACTAGAAAATAAAATGACCTGGGCGGACTTTAAGCCATTTGGACCAATTTATCTCAATTGGGCTCCACGCCTATGGAGCCCTCGTACCTAAGCACAATGATTTTTATTTTCAGGACCAATCTATGGAAAATTAAATTATGGTTTATTTAACGACGCGACGCTCACAACTGCAGAGGTTACATCAGCGTCGCCGATGTTCTGGAAATTTTGTCCCGCAGGAGTTTTTACATGCCAGTAAATCTACTGACATGAGCCTGTCCCACTTAAACACGCTTAAATGCCATCGACCTGGGCCGGGATCGAACTCGCAACTTCGAGCACAGAAGGCCAGCGCTACACCGGCTACGCTACCCAGGCCAACCCAATCTATGGATACTATAGGAAAATGCGTAGCAGATCTGGAAATGGCAATGACAGATGTGAGGATAGAACAGAAACAAGAATAAGTGAAGTCGCCCTCGGTAGCATAGTTGATATAGCGCTGGCCTTCTATGCTCGAGGTTGCAGGTTCTATCCCGGCGGAGGTCGATGGCATTTAAGTGTTTAAATGCGATAGGCTCACGTCAGTAGATTTACTGGCATGTAAAAGAACTCCTGCGGTTCAAAATCCAGCACACCAGCGACGCTGATATAACCTCTGCAGTTGCGAGCGTCGTTAAATAAACCATAATTTATTTAAAAGAATAAGTGAATACCATAAAGTTGTTAATTTAAATTATTACAGCTTGTGGAATGAGGTACTGAAGACAATTCTTCCAACAGAAATTAAAGTCCATATGAAAATACTTGAGTATCTCGCTTGCAATAGGTTTGGTACTACATTTCAAATTTTCTTTTTTCATTGTTCTTAGGATCCTCCTGACTCCTCCATTAGGATCCTAGTGACTCTTGCGTGAGAAGAAAAGTTTTTCCATGTTTAAATGGATCAAAATTTATTTCACATCAAAGAAAAGAACCACAATCCAACAGAGATATCATTTTGATATATCGTATTATTGAGCAAAATTATAGGTCTAAATAAAGAAAATTACAAACAGACAATATTAAATAATAATAATAATAATAATAATAATAATAATAATAATAATAATAATATTAATACTTATTTACTGGCTTCTAAGCAACCCGGAGGTTCATTGCCGCTCTCACATAAGCCCGCCACTGGTCCCTATCCTGAGCAAGATTAATCCAGTCTCTACCATCATATCCCACCCCCCTCAAATCCATTTTAATATTATCCTCCCATCTACGTCTCGGCCTTCCCGAAAGTCTTTTTCCCTCCTGCCTCCCAACTAACACTCTATATGCACTTCTGTATTCACCCATACGTGCTACATGCCCTGCCCATCTCAAGCGCCTGGATTTAATGTTTCTAATTATGTCAGGTGAAGAATACAATGCATCCAGTTCTGTGTTGTGTAACTTTCTCCATTCTATATATTATTTTAATGTACCGAAGTACATATGATATTTCCATGCAGATATTCTGCGTCATCATACGATGAAAGAGTAATGGAACGGAGAAAAATTCTCTCCGGCGCCGGGATTTGAACCCGAGTTTTCAGCTCTACGTGCTGATGCTTTATCCACTAAGCCACACCGGATACCACCCCGGCGTCGGACAGAATCGTCTCAGATTAAGTTCCAACTCTTGGGTTCCCTCTAGTGGCCGCCCTCTGCACTACGTCATAGAGTCTATGAACGTAGGACCGAAGTCCACACATGTGCTGAGGTGCACTCGTTATGAGTGACTAGTTGGCCGGGATCCGACGGAATAAGCGCCGTCTTAAATCACGAAGTGATTTACGCATATCATATATATTATTTTAATGTACCGAAGTAGGCTACATATGATATTTCCATGCAGATATTCTGCGTCATCATACGATGAAAGAGTAATGGAACGGAGAAAAATTCTCCTCTTTCCATACTTAGCGCTTGCTGCCCGCGCACGAACCTAAAGGTCAGAAAAATGCGCTTGCTTTGACATCACTAGCCTTTGTATTTCCACATAACAACGAGATAGGCTTGATCGTCGAGTAATTGAGGACTGAATATGGTAAACGATGAAAGTGTCACAATGTCAATTTCTGTTTCTTTCCATCAAACAATAGTAGGCTTACCTATGTGCCGTGCTTTGCAGCCTGATAAACGTGGAATGTGCCAGATCCATCCGGCTTAGTCATAATTTTTGTCGTAAGATTTCCCTGATGATGAAAAGGCCTATCTCAGTCGAGTGACACTGGGGAACGCTGGAAGTGCCTCTGCTAGGCGCGATGCCATTTGTAGTGCCGGCTTGTTTTTATTTTATTGTGTGATTGATGTTTAAAAAATCCAGCGTTTCCTACATCCTTTATCCAAATTTTGTCGTGTTTGGTTTTAAGGGGTTTCTGTTATTTTTTTTTTAATGTAGCCTAATACAGAATTTTTAAGTCTAATATAAAATACAAATTTGTAGGCCTAATAAGGTAAAATAAAGGTTTCGAAAAGTAAAATAACAAAATTTTGTAGAATAAATCTTGGTATGTAGGCCCTAATTCATTTATCCCTAATGCTCATTATTTTTTCACAACAATTAGCCTATACATTAGCCTAATCCTACCAATACACAGCAGGCCTATAAGTTACACGCTATTATTTCAGTGCAATAAAATATGTGGTAATGGTGAACGGTGAAAGTGCCTTAATAAAATATGTGGAAATGGTGAACGATGAAAGTGCCAAAATTATGGAAAAATACTGTTTGGCAAGATTTCCACACTTTTTTTTTGAGGCAATTTAATCGTTTACCGTATTGAGTCCTCAATTATTGTATAGGCCTACAGCCTATATAATTAGATCTAATATCAAGCATAAATGATTGTTATTTGAACTTACATTTCTACCTGCTAGGAGAGACACGAAAATTTCTATTCCGCCGAATGTGCCGAGGTCAGTATTCTGTACGGACATGACTTTCTCAGTAGCGTTTAACTTATTTAGGTTATTTATTTATGCCTATTTATATATTAAGCGAAGCCGTCCCGTGTGCCCCGTCGTGCAGCAGGAATAGGTAGAGAGCATACCCGCTAGCGACTACGAACGCACCATAGTGCGGTGTGTTCTCCGCGGGTAACAGACGCTAGCCCCAGGGTGCTCTGTGCTGATGACCGCTGCTCTAGAGCGAAGTTAAAAAGTAAAGGTGATAGTGTATCTCCTTGCTTTAGTCCACAGTGAATTGGAAACACATCTGATAGAAATTGACCTATAAGGACTCTGCTGTAGTTTCACTGAGACACATTTTAATTAATCGAACTAATTTCATGGGAATACCAAATTCAATAAGAATATTATATAAAACTTCTCTCTTAATCGATTCTTATGCCATTTTCAAATTATAAATAGGCCTAACTGATGTAGGCTACTGTAAATTTATAGGCTAACTTACTCCCATTTTTTCTACAATATCTGTCGAATACAAATATTTGGTCAATAGTTGATCTATTACGCCTAAAACCATACTGATGATCCCCGATAAATTTCATCTACATATGGAATTAACCTCCACAAAAGGATAAGTTATTCGACAAAATTGTGTATGACAACAAAAGTGATATTGTCCCCCTTCTTAAATTTATTTTTTTATTGGGTTATTTTACGACGCTGTATCAACATCTAGGTTATTTAGCGTCTGAATGATATGAAGGTGATAATGCCGGTGAAATGAGTCCGGGGTCCAGCACCGAAAGTTACCCAGCGTTTGCTCGTATTGGGTTGAGGAAAAACCCCGGAAAAAACCTCAACCAGGTAACTTGCTCCGACCGGGAATCGAACCTGGGCCACCTGGTTTCGCAGCCAGACGCGCTGACCTTTACTCCACAGGTGTGGACCCCTTCTTAGAGATAGGTACCTACAATTATGGACCCTTCCATTGTTCTGGTACAATTTCCTTTTCCCAAATAGTAAGTAAAGTATCACTATTGATGTTAAGGAAACCGAAGTAAAATAACAGTAGCTACCAGGGATGAATCAGCCGATATGTGTCTTTTACTTCAATACAATTTCCGTAAGCTATGCAAATAAATACATTACGTTATTGTGATATACCTCTTTATAATCATATTTGTTAATATGACTAAATCTGCATTAACGAACAAATCATTTCTGTGTACGATGACAGAGAGAACTTTATTTATGAAAATAGAAATATAATGCAACTTAACAAGTTATTGTCTTGCGATGAAGACTAAATGCCTGGCAGTTATCCCTAGGCTATCCCAGTAGTTTAGAAGTTGCACCACAGACAGCGAAATAAGACGAATCCAAGTTGTGCAAGCTGCAAGGTCAACTTTTCCCATAAAAACTAAAAGGCAGGAAGGGAGTTTCGTATGTCAGGAATTATATTGGCATTCTCCTCACATCTATATCGTGTTCGGTGTGGTGCGCGGAGTGTTTCATTATTCTTAGAATAACTGTGCTTGTAAAGATTTGAATTCTGTGAATTTTGTAAGTAAAATTATCCAGTAGCAATCTGTGATGCGTGTGTCGCCATAAAGGATATTGATTTGTTATGTGCTAGATATCACAGGCTGTTCTATGTGTATTAATATTTGAAAATGGAAGGAACGAAGATTCCGGATCTTAAAAGGTAATAATGCAATGCCTTGATCATTATGCTTATAGATAAAAATTATATTGAGTGTTAAAATACAGCATAAAAATGTTGTGTCATTAGGACATAGGCCTAGTGATTGTAGTATTGTTCATGAATATCATAAATAATTACGCTGCAATTTCAGTATTGCGTTTATAGACAGATACTGCGTCCGAATTTTAGAACCAAGCATTCTAATTCTTCCACATGTAATACATTGCTAGTGGTTTCAGAAAAGCGACGAATATTTTTTTAATAATATAATTCTTTGTATCATTTATTAACTTTCGTTTAAATTTTTATCTCTGTATTTTTACGAAAATAAGATGAGTATTGCAATGTATTGCAATTTTCCATTATTAACGATAGATGTGTAGAAGTTTAATGTGTCTTATTATGTGATATATTCTACAAATGTTTTCATAGTTTGTTAGCAATTCGTAACATGTTACGTTGTAGGTTGCACTATTCTATTCACTGTTTACGTGGAAATATGAGATAATATTGGGTAGCGCGGTGTGATGAAATCTAACCATAATAATGTTCGCTTTCATACGGTAAACACAGAGTGTGTCATTATTTTAACTGATGATTATTCATGTTATAAGGAAGAAAAGATGTCCTTGCAATTTTTTTTTTCTAATTTCAATATTTAACTAATAATTATTAAAGTTTGCAATAATAGACGTTTGACAACGTTGTTGGATGGGGAGGAGGGAGTTTAGAAGCACATAGTACAGCTCAAGCGGGTGGAAGGTGGTTTAGAAGTACACAGTACAGCTCAAGCGGGTGGAAGGTGGTTTAGAAGTACACAGTACAGCTCAAGCGGGGTGGAGGGGGTCCAACAGATGCTCTGTTCTAATGCAGGAGCGACCGTGACAATACTGTTGTTTACATAAAACGAGCAGCAAATACAAACTTTCAATGTCGTTAATAGAACATTGTGGTAAATTTACATTTTATGTAACAATGTTGCTCCTTTTTTTATTGTACGTCTAAAAATAAACAATAATGATTTTCTGGACAAAATCACAAAACATTTTTTCTAATGCAACATTTTAATCTCTCCCGCTTCCGTAAATCAATATCATTTTTAAACAAATTCCTGGTTGTGTGACTTTGGAAATGGGGTAAGCAACTCCTAGTTTCGAAAAATCGTTGAGAAACTGCGACAAAAGTTCGCCGATTAGGTAACCTTCTTTGAGGAAAACGTTGACGGTATATCTTCTTGCCTCACTTGAATTACGATGACTTTCTCCATAAATTAATAGGCCTAACATATGATATTCCTGAACTGTGAATGACATTGTAAATTGTTTATGGAATATCCTGTACCGAACTGCCATCCGCTCGGCAGCAGAGCTATGGACAGGGAGCTTGAACTCAGCTGACTCGTACGTACGTCTGTGCAGAGTACTGCCTGCTGAACTCGTTGCCACGCCTCTCACGCCAGAATATTAACAAATTTAAGCATGCATTTTTATTTAATTTCACGAAAACGTAATGGAACAAACAAATATTTATTTAAACTAATATCAACTCTTTGCTAGATATACCTACTGATGTAGCCTATTTGTCTTCGTAATTTTACTAAAGATGTAAGCAGCATAATGCAAATAAAATAAAAAAGAAATATTTTTTTCTGGGAAAAATATCAAGTTTTGACCCTATGTTGTATGGACATTTTTTGATCCTGTAAACCAGCGGTCCTCAGCGCAGAGCACCCTGGAACTAGAATGTCTTACCCGCGGAAAACACAGTGCACCATGGTGCACTCGTAGCTGCTAGCGGGTATGCTCTCTACCGCTTCCTGCTGCACGACGGTGCACACGGGACGGCACCGCTTACCCTTTGCACATTTCAGCGAGTGCTGACGACCACTGCTGTAAACTGTCCACAACGACTGTGAAAAGGACAGAACTTATACCCCTTACACTCTGTATAGATATTGCGTCCGAGGTTTAGAACCAAACATTCTAATTCTTCTCTTCACTGTTTACGTGGAAATAGCCTATGAGATAATATTGGGTAGCGCGATATTATGAAACAACCATATTAATGTTCGCGTGCAGTGTATATGTACATGACACATTACACACAGGCTCGATTGACATAGACTAACAAAATCGCAAAGCAAGGAGTAGAACTCTTCTAAAAAAACCTGGCTAAAGTGAAGACTTCATATGACGAATGTAATGCAGATACGCGGAAAGTTTTAAAATCATAATTGTTGTTTTTGTATAACATTGCTCGACGTAGCCTACATTTTGACAGCGAAAGGTTAATATCGGACAGCAGCAAAACTTGCTTTCATGAGTATCTTTTTAAAATACTTTCTCATAATATTGTCGTGAGATTTCTTATGACTAGGAGTTTATATCCCGTACTAAATTTTAAGTTTTACTACTAAAAAGGACTGTAATGCAGTTTATTGTAATGATGTCATTTTGCTTGAAGTGTGATACTTTCCCAGTAATTTTGTACGAAGTCCGAAAATAAAATACTGGTACCTTTAGATCAAAGTAGGCTTAAGTGCACAATACCGGAGCGGTAATTGCGTAGAAGACGCCAGTGTTCACATGTGCCACTTTTCAACTACTCCTAAATGTCGTAGGCATTAGTTTTTTTTTATTACTGGGTTATTTTACGACGCTGCATCAACATCTCAGGTTATTTAGCGTCTGAATGAAATGAAGGTGATAATGCCGGTGAAATGAGTCCGGGGTCCAGCATCGAAAGTTACCCAGCATTTGCTCGTATTGGGTTGAGGGAAAACCTCGGAAAAATCTCAACCAGATAACTTGCCCCGACCGGGATTCGAACCCGGGCCACCTGGTTTCGCGGCCAGACGCACTGACCGTTACTCCACAGGTGTGGACGGCATTATTGTTAACTCTGACAATTTTATCTATGTTTGTTATGCATTATGTTGGTTTTTGACGGTCTGTATAGAAGGGTTATGGCGAAGGTATCTTGGGGGCAGCGGAGGCTACAAGCCCCCGGCTGTATCGTAAATGCAATGAATATCGTCTTTGCAAGTATGTGGAAGCATTGACACACAAATATATAGGCCTATAGATAATATGTAATTTTGGTGCCAGATACTATGTAGTTTTAGTGCTAGGTAATATGTAATTTTAGTGCTCACCTTGAATCTAATTCACGTCTTCATTCGTACTTTTGAATTGTCGATGTGATGTTTTGTAGTAATAAACCACTATTAACATTAACCTATACGGATATCGTTCGTAACATTGAAGTAGGTACACTGCACTGACGGTTCACTGCTCTCTGCTTACTGTTGATTTCACTCAACGCTGGTTAACTGTGTCGTGTTGAGGGAACGTCTGCTTAAACCCTGTTTCAATGCTCGATTAACATCGTTGTTGATGCCATCTAGTGTGGAGTTTCTATTACTGAAGGTGTATTTATGTAGGAGATATAGAGCAGGGTTGGGCAGAATTATGCACTCTGTGCTTGCACCACAGTCTACTATATACAGTCACGAAGCTTGAGTTTTGAGGTGCTAGAAACAATAGACTGTGACGGCACTATTTTGCATTGCCTGTAATGAGGCGATATTAGCGATCCTAGTGGTGAGCAACTATGTAATGTATTGAGCTTCGCGACTGTATATACTAGACTGTGCTTGCACGGTGCAGGCCCTGCTACGAGAGGAGTGTGCTTATAGAGTGCACGAAAACCGGTTTATTCAAGTTGCGTACGTACTGCATGTTTCAAAAGAAAATGTTATTCTACCAAACTGAATAAGAACACAAAGTAATGAAACACTTCCTTAAACACAAAACAAAACATGTCTGTTGCACATTAATTCATATTACTCAATTTCTCAAGATTTGGAGAAACTGTATTAGCACAAGCTATGCGAAGAACTGCCGTTAAAGCCCATCATTTCTTGTTTGAGATTTGTTTAGTTTCGTAATAGAAAATAACTGTTCACATCTGTAAGTGGAACCAAATAAACACAAAGCATTCTCACACAGCTTATGCAGATACTATCAGTCCGCAAGCAATGATACGTATTTATTTATTTAAAATAACAATACAGTATGTAAAGAAATCCACTCATAAAAAGTATGTTTTTTATTTTGCATAATATGATTATGTTTAGTTTTTAGGTCTTCATGTTACCTATTATTTGCAATGTATTAGGTACTGGTAGACTACTTTTTATAATTGATAGCATTCCCTTTATTAATTGAAGAATGACTTATAAATTCAATGTAATTTGGCTACCTTTGCGCATTATATTTTGCGTGGTTACTTATGTCCTGTGGTCTAAAAGTACCGGTAATATAATTTTCGATTCTCTAAAACTTAACAACAGGTCTATACTGATTATCACATATTTATTTCACTTAAGAATTTGATTATAATAAGAACTTGTGTAATCAAGGTGCATGTATTTACGTCTTGTGATCTAAGAGTAATGTATGTTAATATAATTTTTGATTCTCTGAAACCTAACAATATGCTGATTAACGTAAAATTATACATTCTACTGGGTGTTCAGTTCAAAGCGTGTCATGGCTCGCTGTATGCCGTCATGTGGCTAGTTGATGAGCCTAGAGAATTCAATCTTCCTACACTTCCGCAGAGGTGTATTACATATGTGCCAGAGAAGTTGCCTAGCAAGTACGGCGTTCATTCAGAAGAATACTTACCGATACGTACGGTAACGCCGGTAGTGGCAGGAATGTGAACTGTTTCGAAACATGTACTGAGGTGAGTTTTTTCTTACTGTCGGGATATGGGGAGAGGGTTAAGACGACTATTTACGTATTTGTTGACATTAATTTCGACAGTCAACATGGACACGGAGCATTTGATTTGTGTTGTGGAATGTTGCCGTACGCAACCGATGATAACAAATGCCCTGCGTACGACTTGGCCGCGAAAAGCACAGTTCGAAAGAGGTTATGGTAGCACACCTTACAGACCACCATCTGTTGCTACGACGTTCAAGTTATACCGTACACGTTATCAAGTACAGATTGAACGCCTTGATTAATAGGCAACTTCTGTGACACAAAAGCTGAAACTCGCTTCAAATCGCTGACTCATCAACAGTGACGTCATGACACACTTTGAAATGAACACCCAGTATAATGTGTATTGTGTAGGCCTATTTATGGACGTATGAGCATGTTTTCTATCAATTGCTGCGTACGTATTTTCTTTCCTTTAATGCTCTGACCCACATCAATGAAACTTTGAATATATTTATTTTGTCCTAATTTTACATTAAACGTCGAAAATGGCCATAATCTGTCAATTTTAGATCATCACAGCGTTAAATTGTGTGATTTATGTACTGCTATTACGCGTCTGCTCTTCATCATCATGGCGACAAGCGCAGCGTTAAATTTGTCTCGGTTTCCTCGTTCCGCGCAGCCGAGACTGTAGGGACTTGACTTAAACTAATCTGTTGTCAAGCATTTCATATTACTTCCGTTGTGTGAAGTGAAGCCTTCAGTGGAATGAGGGATGGACTTCAGAGTCTATTCCAAACTACAAAACTCAAACTTCACTGTCATTCACTTATTCAGTAGGTAATTACTACTGACCCATTTGCTTAGAAAATGAATTAACAGACCTATCGGTAAAGAGGAAATTAAAATGCATTCCAAATGATCTAAAAGTTCTTCAAAGTATTAAAAATGACCAATAAATTGCGAAAAAAAAAAAATATAAAATTGACTTATCAGTTCAAAAACATAAAAAAATGCAATATAAGAAATTATTTTTTACGTTGATATTAACATAGGAAGGATTTCTATATTAATAGACATCGCCCTAGTGTGAAAAATAAGAGGATGACTTTTCATCAACATTCGCCCCTACTTATATTCCATGATCACAGACTACTACTTACTTACTTACTGGCTTTTAAGGAACCCGGAGGTTCATTGCCGCCCTCACATAAGCCCGCCATTGGTCCCTATCCTGAGCAAGATTAATCCAGTCTCTACCATCATATCCCACCTCCCTCAAATCAATTTTAATATTATCTTCCCACCTGCGTCTCGACTTCCCCAAAGGTCTTTTTCCCTTCGGCCTTCCAACTAACACTCTATATGCATTTCTGGATTCGCCCATATGTGCTACATGTCCTGCCCATCTCAAACGTCTGGATTTATGTTCCTAATTATGTCAGGTGAAGAATACAATGCGTGCAGTTCTGCGTTGTGTAACTTTCTGCATTCTCCTGTAACTTCATCCCGCTTAGCCCCAAATATTTTCCTAAGAACCTTAATCTCAAACACCCTTAATCTCTGTTCCTCTCTCAAAGTGAGAGTCCAAGTTTCACAACCAAACAGAACAACTCGTAATATAAATGTTTTATCAATTCTAACTTTCAGAATTTTTCATAGCAGACTGGATGACAAAAGCTTCTCAACCTAATAATAAAAGGCATTTTCCATATTTATTCTGCGTTTAATTTCCTCCCGAGTGTCATTTAGATTTGCTACTGCTGCTCAAGGTATTTGAACTTTACCACATTTTCAAAGGATAAATTTGCAATATTTATATTTCCATTTCGTACTATGTTCTGGTCACGAGACATAATCATACTCTCTGTTCTGTAGTAGTGATAAAAGACCTTTCGTCTTCTGTTCACTTACGGGCAATTTATGGCTGTACTTTGATTTCAGAGAAACATTAGACCAATTCACTAGGTTTATCTCCTGCAATCTTCTTCTTTTTTCTTTGGCTTATGTCAATTTAAAAAAATGTTTCTTCTGAGAGGTCATATTTGAACTGAATAATCTCTTTTGCTCTTCTGCGTTCTGAGCCATTTCATTTTCATCCAGTTTACCTTTTTTACCATCAACAGTTTCTGTAACAGTATTTACTACGTTCCTTGTCAGCTCCTTAAGCTCACAGAAGTCATCTTAGTGCATTACAGTAACTTCATATGGGGAAGGATTTCTTTTGCTGCTGAGATCAGAAACGCCCATTCACGAGTGGTGTACACTTTCATGTGCTTCTTTTTACGTTCATTTGTTGCAGGCATAGAGTCGACTTCCAAATAAGAATGTCCTGACTCCATAAATTTTAAATCAATGGTATCCAAAATTTCCTTTCGGTTTACCACATACAACATTGCAGTAGTGACGAACTGAGTCCTCTTCCGTCCTCCGCAAATGTCACTGGATGTTGTTAAGTCAGTAATAGACACAGGCAAACTGTAAATTTTTTTCAGGAGACAACAACCAATCTCTACCCTGTCTTTTCTCCCAATACACTAGTCCTAAAGGAAACAAAACCCACCATTTTTTACTGGAATCCATTGTGGTGAAATTGTAAACATTAAATTTACATTTATAGTAATTGTCACGATCACCTGCATGAGGTTCACTGAGAATAGCTTACATATCGAAAGTGATGGATCTGAAGGTTATACCATCTTCTATGGCTCTTTTCTTGTCCTCGGATTTCATTTGCATGGACTGATTTTCTCGTTTATTTGGGTTGCCCCACTCTTCTTGTAAGGGCTCTTTAGTGCTGATTGTCTCTGTATAACATTCAGTAACACTGCACTAGAAATAAAGCTTAGAACTGAAAATGATCAACAATGAATGAAAATGCCACCAATAAAATCACAAATGTTGAAAAAGTGTACAATGGTTTAATATTAACAACACAAATGTTGTAACTGTGCACTTAACACATTTGTCTATTGGTTCTTAAATGCACAGAAGTGACAAGCGCATTTGTCACATTTGTGCACGTGGGCTACATTAAATACAAAATCTTGCCAACACAAAACTATAGGAAACTCTTAGAATTCACTTCCCACATTTGTACACAGTAAAGATACACCTCAGAAGACTCCGATTTTGTACTTAACTCAATTTGACCAAAAAATGTACTTAACACATGTGTGCGCTAAGCCATCGAAAAATGAACAAGAAAATTAATTTCTAAAATATATATGTCAGTACTGAAATGGAGACAGCTGAGTCTCTGATAGCCTCGACTCATAGAGTAATATGATGTTACCAATATGTGAGTCTTAATGGGCACTGGGACTGAATTTGATATTTTATATAGTTTTGGTTCAATTTTGGTTTCAAATTTTGTGATATACAAGCATTTGTATCACATTTCAGCAAATTTCACTTATTAGGTCCTTGAATTTAAATTTTTTCTTATCTTATTAAACTAAATCATGCTTAAATTCAAAATGTCCCTCGCAGAACTATAATTTAAATTCTATTTTCAATTTTTTGTGAAGGATTTACATTCCGTGACGAATAAAACTACGCATTGATTTTAAAAATTGAGCACTGGTGAAGGACATAAATATTTTCATGTGTGATATATTGTTTTCGTTCACTTTCCATATTTTTAAATTAAAAATTCATTACACGAAAAGTATTTAAACAAGAGCCAATTCCATGCACAGTTTTGTGTATTTGTATAGAGATATTCGTGCAAAATGTCATGCAAATTGGAGCAAATGCAAACCACTATGGACCATTTGTATGATGAAAGATGGCGTTTTGAGAAAATGCAGTTTATTAAAAAAATTTTGATTTTTCTTTTCACATTCAGTGTTAATTCCCTAGCACCATTGCTTTCCTCTTCTTCTTGACTTCCTCCTTCCTCGGGTAAATGAAAAGCACAGGACCGCCATTTCGTAGCGCTATAGCAAGACTTGTGGCTTCTGTTGCATCAAACAAGTAAAATACGATCATTTGGTCCAGGGAGCATCCGTTTTTGGTGCAAGGATAATTCGTTTGGAAATTTGGGAAAAGGAAATTGTACCAGAACAATGGAAGGAGTCAATATTTGTACCTATTTTTAAAAAGGGGGGACAAAACCAACTGTGGTAACTTTCGAGGAATATCACTTTTGTTGACGTCATACAAAATTTTGTCCAATATCCTTTTGAGAAGATTAACTCCGTACGTAGATGAAATTATTGAGGATCATCAGTGCGGTTTTCGGCGTAATAGATCGACTATTGATCAGATTTTTTGTATTCGACAGATAATGGAGAAAAAATGGGAGTATAAGGGTACAGTACATCAGTTATTCATAACTTCAAAAAGGCATATAACTCAGTTAAGAGAGAAGTATTATACGATATTCTTATTGAATTTGGTATTCCCAAAAACTAGTTCGATTAATTAAAATGTGTCTCAGTGAAACATACAGCAGAGTCCGTATAGGTCAGTTTCTGATGCTTTTCCAATTCACTGCGGGCTAAAGCAAGGAGTTGCACTATCACCTTTACTTTTTAACTTCACTTTAGAATATGCCATTAGGAAAGTTCAGGATAACAGGCAGGGTTTGGAATTGAACGGATTACATCAGCTTCTTGTCTATGCGGATGACGTGAATATGTTAGGAGAAAATACACAAACGATTAGGGAAAACACGGAAATTTTACTTGAAGCAAGTAAAGCGATCGGTTTGGAAGTAAATCCCGAAAAGAGAAAGTATATGATTATGTCTCGTGACCAGAATATTCTACGAAATGGAAATATAAAAATTGGAGACTTATCCTTCGAAGATGTGGAAAAATTCAAATATCTTGGAGCAATAGTAACAAATATAAATGACACTCGTGAGGAAATTAAACGCAGAATAAATATGGGAAATGCCTGTTATTATTCGGTTGAGAAGCTCTTATCAACCAGTCTGCTGTCCAAAAATCTGAAAGTTAGAATTTATAAAACAGTCATATTACCGGTTTTTCTGTATGGTTGTGAAACTTGGACTCTCACTCTGAGAGAGGAACATAGGTTAAGGGTGTTTGAGAATAATGTGCTTAGGAAAATATTTGGGGCTAAGCGGGATGAAGTTACAGAAGAATGGAGAAAGTTACACAACGCAGAACTGCACGCATTGTATTCTTCAACTGACATAATTAGGGACATTAAATCCAGACGTTTGAGATGGGCAGGGCATGTAGCACGTATGGGCGAATCCAGAAATGCATATAGAGTGTTAGTTGGAAGACCGGAGGGAAAAAGACCTCTAGGGAGGCCGAGACGTAGATGAGAGGATAATATTAAAATGGATTTGAGGGAGGTGGGATATGATAATAGAGACTGGATTAATCTTGCACAGGATAGGGACCGATGGCGGGCTTATGTGAGGGCGGAAATGAACCTCCGGGTTCCTTAAAAGCCAATTGTAAGTAAGGAAGTAAGTAAGTATTTTATAATGGTAATTACGAAATGGCATTCCTGTGCCTAATATTTGAATATGAGAATAAACAAATAAATATATTACTTACAATTGGGGAAAAGTTGGCGCTTCACATTTTAAACCTCTTCACCTCTTAAAAAATAACCGCCAGATCTTTAAAACTGGCGGATGAAGGCTAACCATTGACCAAATCTTAGAGAAATGTATAAAGGCATCATTTAAGTAAAAAACAAAAACTGGACTTTTTTTTTCCAGTTTGGCCAAAAATTCAGTCCTAGTGTCCCTTTAGAACTAGAACCATTCCATTTATAATTACACCGTTATCATTCATGTTGATGTCAATTTTGACTGCAACAATAAATCAAATATCACAATACGTTTTTCAATACATAATGTACTTATTTCCTTTAAAGCGTCCCCATCTTCAACCTCTTTTCTTTCTACCGAATAACCATTTTACATCTCTCGGAATGTCTTACCGTTATTGCTCCTTGTCATGTAATACCGGTACTATAAAGCAGTGACGACCAAGTCTCCTTCAAGCGTTAATGGGAAAATGATTTTTCCCTTTCTTGGTGTTAATTTCTAATTTTGTCGAATCCATGGAAGCGCAACCTACGTACAAAGATATCAAAATCATAGCATTGTGTCTCAGCTTCAACAAGTTGCTTATTATTAATATTATAGACTTTAAAGTTCCTCTTACACGCCCATTTATTCTACCATAATTCGTTTGAAGAAAACCTGTTGAGATCTGTGGTAGGAATTATGGTAGGTATCTGACCTTCAAAAGGTATCTCTAGCTGTCTCTGCAACCGATATCTTCGTGCTTATTGGTATGCATACATGCCACTTTACTCAACTTGTATGGGCATGTAAACCGTAGTAATTTGTAAACTTACTATACACTTATTTGAGGCACTCAGAAGCAAAGTGATACAAGTGACATTTTTTCAAAAAGTGAGATAAGTGTATATTCTAAATTTTTAACGTTAGAAGAAGTTATTTAGTCGTTAAAAATATAGGTACCAACATATACAGCTGTAAATTTGCAGCAACATAATCCTGTAAGAGATTTTAAAATTTCCTTTTCAACTTCAAAGTGATTTATCTCAAAACTTACTAAATGTCACTTGTATCACTTTGCTTCTGAGTGCCTCATTTGTTAAAATATACGCAGCAGAAAGGGTTCAAATTCAGCGAATCTATTATGATGCTCACAGAGATAATTGCTACTCAATCAATGGCAGACGGCTCAGTCCAGGCTTATCTCGACATTGGGCGGACAGATTACCCAACTTCTAGATAAGCGTGGGATGTGATCTCTGCCATTTTGGCCGGGTACAGTTTTTCCCTTGCAAATTATTCAAACCTGCTTCACAGGGAGGTTCTACTTGAAAGCCAGATTTGCATAATATATTTGTTACTATAGATACGTTAATAGAAAGCCACAATTTAAGTCACACAGAACTGTGTGCACTCAAAGTTGGGTTTCTGGCATCTTCTCAGCCCATTTGTGTAGTGTGGATATAAAGTGAAGAATTGTGACGGTGTCGTGTGGTCCCTGGGGTAGCTCAGTCGCTAGAGCATTTGTGCGGTAAGCGAAGGGTCCCGGGATCGGTACCCGGCTCCGGAATAATTTTCTCTTGAAATTATTAAAGCCTAGTTCACAGGGAGCATCTACATGAAAGCCAAATTTGCACACTATTAAATAACAATTCTTGTACGTACATTTAAATTGAAAATTTTAATTTGAAAAGCATTTATTTGAAAATATAAATAAAAGCCGCTCCACTGAGTAAAACACGACTTGAGCTTCAGTGCGCCACCGCACGCATCCCCGCGCCCTCGACCACTTGCTGTCTGCACCCTTGCCCTGAGAGCCAGTCCGGCGCAGCTTCCTTGAACCACGGAGCTACGGTGCGTGACATATATACCGTATATATATATATATATATATATATATATATAATTTGAACTGGTAATTGAAATTAAGGGAAAACGGCTGAACACATTTTAATATTTGAGCCCTCATTTTGAAGCTTGGAAATCAAAGTTTTTCGGAAAAATTGTAGTTTTGAGTGAAATGTCAATTTTCCTACATCATTTTCCTACTTTCCAAAATCTATCTGTGGTCAGTTTTGAGAAATAATGGGTTTTCAGAATAAAACAGAACACAAACACACTAAAATAAACATTATCACACGAAGATTAAGACCTGCAGAATTGCTGATATATTTAGAGTTCAGATGACTTAGATTCTCTCACATCATAATTCCTATATGTCGATCTTTTAAATTATGGTTTATTTAACGACGCTCGCAACTGTCGAGGTTATATCAGCGTGTGACGGAATTTTGTTCCACAGGAGTTCTTTTACATGCCACTAATTCTAGTCACATGGATGGGGCTGTCGCATTTATGCATACTTAAATGCCATCGACCTTGGCCGGGATCGAATCCCCAACCTCGGACATAGAAGGCCAGCGCAATAATAACTTTGCTACCCAAGGTGACTGTCGATCTTCATTTGTGTAAATTTTTCAGAACGTTTCTGTAATGTTGATAATCAAAAATTTCAAGACTTACTAAAATGAATTTACAGGTCAGATTCTCTGGTGTGTAATTTTCTGAGTACAGCTGTCTGTGTATTGGATATTAAAAACTACAAAACTTAAGAATGTTTGATGACATTATCATTAAAAATGAAATATTATTATAGTGAATGCCATGATGTATTTGTCACTAATTATACAGATTAATGCTTTACTGATGATAAGAAAGTGAAATCTTTTGGGTTCATATAAGTAGGCGTACAGAATATTTGAAGTTAGATATTCATTTCTATGCTATTTACTGAGTGACGGCTATATAGTAGTCTATAGCCTACAAAACGTACGTAATATAACAATACTGTTATTGAAATGAAATATTTTTATAGTTATTAATCAAGTGGTATGGGTCTTTTCGATAGCATATTTAATGGTGGCGCGGTGTAGATATTTAAAAATGAAATAATTTATAAAACAGTTATGCTACTGGTTGTTCTTTATGGTTGTGAAACTTCACTTAGATAAATTTATTTCTTATTCTGATAAACCTCCCCTTTTATCCGACTTACACACCATTGCGGGTAGTGTTGACACATTCGGACCTTCCTATCACGGTATCGGCATGACGCAGGGCCACCGCAGAGATAACACAGAGCAATCACAAGACAAGGATAACACCCAGTCCTGTGTTGGGAAGCACATGCATGCGCTATCCACACAGCTACAACGGGAGACACCTATTGATAATATGCGATAAGAAAGGTTTTTATTACATAAGCATCGATTTGAACGAATAAATAGAATTAAACGTTCATAGTTATAGCCTATTTCTTGTTGAAATGTGAATTAAATAAGAAATATATAATATTATATTATTGGTTTCCTCATTAGTCTATATACAGTATTAAAAGCTGCGAACAGGTTAAATGCTACACGCTGCTGTTGATTCCCCTCTCTCTCCCTTGCCATGATTTGACGCTCGTGGTAGCCACAGATGTTCCGTTAACTGCTCCCGCAATATATCTACGAAACAGTTTTATTTTTAAACTTCTAAATGTAATGAATAAATGCCCAGCAAATACATTTATCATTTAAAATTTGTGAATTTTGGGTTAATCTTTTAATGATTTGCTAAAGTTTGACTGCATTATGTATGTTTTTACACGTAAGCAAACTGGTTTTACTTGCAAGAAATAGAACGCAGAGTGAGTATAAATGGTTGCTCCTCATTGGTTAAGGAGATGGAGTACAGGGAGTGGAAAGATGGCCAACTAAATATATTTGAAAACAATTCAGACGCATAGATATTTAATAAGTAAACTAATAGGAACATACATAAATGGAATTAACTGTTCTAATTATACCAATCTGCTTCATATAAACATACTAAGCGCATGGCAGTGAAATTTAATTGTTTTATTAGAAGCATGACATTATTGGTACTGCTGAATGAAATTATACCGATCGCTCCTCATTTTAATTTCGAGCGGGAATCGCAGATGTGCAGTTCATGATTGTAATCGGTGAAGTGTTGTGTGTGTGATTTAATGTTTGTGTTGGATAATGGGGGTATGGATAAATTTACGGCCTGAGAATATCTTCACGAGTTGAAAGGTTAGTTACACATTTTTATTGTACACTATATTTGACATTTTCTGAAGATGGTTGTTTGTTAAAATCTTCCGTTGGTATTTTGAAAGGTGAGGTTGTTCCGTGATTTCGGAAGTGTAAATCGTTTAAATTAGAAGTTATTTTTGTGGATATTTGGTTGATGGTATATAGGACATAGCAAAAGCTTAAACTAACCAAACGTAACTTGTCACAGATTCATATATACAAGGTGTATAATCGCGAGTACGAAGGGAACTACTTCAGCGCTAGTTTAGCTATTCAAAACTATGATAAATGGTAGAACGAGAAGGTTAGTTCAGTATCATGTATTGCATTACTTTGAATATAATACAGCCGTTTAAAAGTAGAGCTGTTTGAAGTTAAATAAAGGGGTATAATATTGTCTTTTAATTAATTTATCGACGAATATATACTAGTTATAGTTGTTATGCATGGACACATGTCTGTGTAGGTATGCGTGTGAATGGTAAAATGCAACGCGGTATGACTGGGTGATTTCCAAAACCAAAAATACAGTAGGACTACATAGAGTGCGTACAGTTGCCTGGAACCTATATTCTGCTAAGTATAAATTTGGGTTGTAATATCATAGCAGACTATATTCTTTATAGTGTAGCTTTCACACCGCTTAAGTTACTAATATCACACAATGTAGCATTCATTCATTCATTCATTCATTCATTCATTTATTGTATTCCATGGATCTTACATTAGCAATGAAGCTTTAAGATGTGGATCAAGTCAAAATTTTTACAAGATTAAAATTTTTAAGCGAAATGTATTGAGACGAGGCCGAGGATTCGTCAACTGATTACCTGGAATTTGCCTAGGAAAAACCCAACCAGGTAGGCCTAATCAGACCAAACGGGGATGAAGTGAGGTGAGGCCGAGGACTCGCCATAGATCACTTGGCATCCACCTTCGGCCGAGGAAGACTTAGGAAGAAACAAATCAATCAGATCAAACATTTAAGAATTTTCGTTAATCAGTTCTGCGTTTGTGTAAGATAGATTATAATATTATGAATTACTAGATAATTGGCCAGTTTGTTCTAATTTGTCTTTCTCAGATAGGTTATGATGGAATCTTCTTGGATCACGAAAATAGAGGACCCATAATAAAATTAGACCAACATTTTGTACCAGTTTTCTTCTTGTTCTATTTTTAAAAGATACACATTTTTAATTCAAACTAATTTATTATATTTTTTGTGGTTTTGGCGTACTAAGCTTACTGGTGTATAAAGTTAACTTTCAAGTTCTAAAATAAGTATAATGCAATAGTTATTCGAGATCCGAGGGTAGCTCCGATTTTAACGATGTCTTAGTGAAGTGCTTCGTTTAACCGTACTAAGCGTCATTCCTCGCAATGCAAGGTCTATTTCAAATTGCTTTCTCCAATCCTTCCTGTTTCCTGCCTTCCACTTTATCTTCTCATATGATCTATAACTTAACGTCGTCTGTCATCTGATACCTTCTTCTGCTCCGAACTCTTCTCTTGTTCATTTATTTCAGCGCATCCTTCAGTAGGCAGTTCCTTCTCAACCAGTGACCCAACCAATTCCTTTTCCTCTTCCTGATCAGTTTCAGCACATTCTTTCTTCACCCACTCTTTCCAACACAGATTATCTCACGTAGTACACTCCAAGTATTTGAAGCTGTGCGCTTGCTATACTGCCTCATTTAGAATTCGCAGGTTTACCTTCTCTATTTTTATTCCTACGACCATGGTCTTCGTCTTGTTTGCATTTATCTTCATCTAATACTGTTCACAGATATCATTTAGCTATTGAACTCTTTATTCATTAATTATTTACAAAAGCGTGCTGGCCTATTTAAATATTTCAATTTTATTTTTTGTTAGTATTTTATACTCATTATGAAGTATAAATATATAGATTCCATACTCCAGTGTTTGTTACGAGATAGTTACCCTTAATAAAGCTTCATTAAGGCTAACATTCGTCCCGTAGGACTGCGTTCATAAAACTTTTGTTGGTACAGAGAAGTGTTTCGACCTTCGTTGTGAACCTCAAGTTTTTGTGAATATAGACAGGTTCTTGTACATACAGTATACTGTATTGGTATTGGCAGTTAAACGGTTTCAAGACGTGACCATGGCAACCGCTGAACCTGCCACCAAGAGTCTATGCTGACATTCGCGACTTTTTCACGTTAGCACGTGGTAGCCAGCTGTTTTGTTTGGAAGAATCTAATCTTCGTTACTATGTAACAGCAAGTATTGGTGTTCTGTCATGGCTATTCTTTTCTCAGTCGTTTTGTGTTGATGGAGGTAGAATTATTTTGAATTTAGTTTTAAATTAACTAGCTGTGTGTGTTTCTAACGCGATTTATAGTGTTCGTGCATTTATAAAATGTCGCAAGACAATAAGTTCTTACTCCCTCAGTTAACGGCAATTTTACAAAACAAACTTTAACTTAATTATACCTCGGAAAATCAATATATTACCTGCGTGTATTTTTAAAATCACTCTCTTATTTTGAATAACATAATTTTCATTGGCGATGTGATCGCGAAGGGATTAATTTTATTATCCAACTTGTAGAATCGTCAGAAATAACATCACTATCATCTGTCGCTGTATTTACGTCATCAGGATAAACTGAAATAGGCCTGATTCCGCGTCATTATCAGGCCACTGATACTAAAGGCTGGTTCACAATAAACCGGAAACGAGAATCGGAACGAAAACGAAAACGGTGAAATTGTTAAAATGTGTACATTTAAATGTGAGCATTCACAATTAACGAAAAGCTTGCCGGAGCCCGGGATCGGGAACGGAGAGTTGGCCAAGTTTCCGATCATAGCCCACTAGATTCATTCTATTGCCATCTGAAAGCTATTTTGTCGTCATATATTTTGTAGCAAGAAGATCGTGACATAACCTATGCATTATTTTGTTCTGTGCTGTGCATCATGGAGCAAGTTTTATTTGACGAGATTCTAATATTGAAATCCTCACATTTACGATAAGCAGCGCGCCTCGTATAAAGATGAGAAAATGAAGGAGAATACGTGGTTCTCTTTGAACACTGATCGTAAGTGAATCATATTTTATTACTGTATTGGTTGTATTACACACTACTTATTCATGCTTCAATTCAATAACTACTGTTGTGTTCATATTTGTTCCATTGCAAATGTTTCTTCTCTAATTATTTCACGTTATGGTAGACTTAAAATAGGTTGTGATAATAAAGATGCATGGGCACATTTATAGTACCGTACCTAATTAGGTAAATGTTTCAGTTGAAATTTCGAAGTTGGTTAACCTGTGTTTATGTTGGCTGCCTTGTAAATGCCATGTAATAATTTGGCGAATCCTCGGACCTCATCTCATCTCACTACATCTAGCCATAATGTAAAAAAAAAAAAAAAAGTAAAAATGTAAAAAATTGCACAAGAGTGTAAAAATTGTAGAAAATTACTAAATTGTAAAACTATAAAAATTTTTAAAAATTGTAATTGTAATATTGTAAAATGTTGACTTGTTCCACATCTTAAATCTTCATTGCTCATGTAAGATCTATGGAATAAAATGAATGAATGAATGAGAGTACGCCATTGGTCAATTATACACAAAAAAACATCAGAATGCGTAATATCGTTATTGACATGCATATCGATATGCATAGTCGTCTACGTTCTCGGTTTATTGTGAATAAAAAATGTTCATATTCACGTCCTCTGCTTCTCGTTTTCATTCTGGTTCTCGTTTCCGGTTTATTGTGAACCAGCCTTAATATCTGAAACGCCTAGCTCAGGTAAACCACACGCTCCACTATATTTCTGTATTGTTCGCCACACTGTGACATTCTGATTTATGTAGGCCTGTCACTTCCATACGAGACATTATTAGCTGATGTAAGGTTGCCCGTGCATCTTCCCTTTGTAACTGTAAATTTATTAGCATGAAATCTTGATTACGGTTTATACCTACTATATATTGTTTGCACACTATGTAGTTCTACCATATTGGCATTCACTCATAGTTTATTATTATTATTATTATTATTATTATTATTATTATTATTATTACTACGAGTTCGTGTCAGCTGTTCAGTTCCGACCAGTGAGGTCTATAGTAATTGGAGACACTACTGAATGCTTTAAAAGCGAGACGCGATTGCTGAGCGCCTGAGCGTATTGCTATCTCTTTCTAACATAGTGCTGTCCTTGTCTCCCTTGCTGTAAATGTTATCGTACACAATATCAGCTCGTCGTAATCTTTAAAATTATTTCCGAAACTCCAAACTGTTAATGTTTTCTATGGATGTTACTAAGTTATCAGCCTTGGAGAAAATGAAATCACAAAAATGATATTAAATACCGGTAGACCTACGCAGAAAAATAACATGGTTTCTAATGAATTAGTGTCTACGAAACCTATCGATCCCGAGTTCGACTCCCAGCAAACTTCTAAGGAACTGGATGTCATTTTCGTAGTCTTTTTAGTACCGTATTTTATTGCCCTCAGGGAAAGGCCTGGCATAGGCTAGTGTTTACACGGCAATTTTGATGTAAAAATATGTGGAAAAGACAGTGGCGTACGCAAGACTTCTTGTTAGGGGCAAGGGTTTATATAAGATATTTGTTTGTAATCATGAAATTATATAGTTCTCGATGCATTTTACCCCAAAAACATAGCCTATACAATTTTTACGGTGTCATTGTTTTCCTATTACGTTTAACACTTTTTCATTAATAGGGTTTTTAAAGAACGTTACTAATACTTTAACACTACGAATATCAGATTAAAGTTACATGTGATAAAGATCACTCAATTTAATATCATAAAGTCTCTCCACGGTACGCCAATGGCAAGAAGTCTTAACCTCTGTACAGACGTAAAATCTAGGAGGGAAAATGATTAAAAAAGAAACGATAAACATTTTGGGAGTTAAAATAGGTTCTACAATTAATTGCCAGATCAATATACCAATTTAATATTCCACTTAGCAAAACTAATAACCATGGAAATAAGATTGCATGCTATAAAAGTTCAACACAAAGATGGATAGCAGTTCTATGGATAAACAAAATTCCTTGGTACCAACGAAACGAAATTGGAACACAACAAGGTTAAATCAATATTGAGTACAACCCTCTTCAGATTATATAATACATAGTAGGCTTAATAGCCGAAAGAAGTGCCAAAAGCAAAATTTGAGCTGTCTAATGACGAAGAAATGCAATATAGCAGCGTTTGTCAAACGTTTTTGAAGTGGGGACCACTTTCTTAACTCGCAACAGTTCCGCGGACCACCTTACTCTTGGTCCCTTCGAGAGCAAATTTATCATTTTTGTAGCATATTTTAATAGTCTACCAGTATACTTATATTTTGAAATAGAATTAATTAATTAAATTAAATTAATTTTATATTAATATTAACTAATTAAGCTAATGTTAATAGAATATAATTCAATTTTGTTTCTTTAATAATTCAAGGCTATAAGAGTTTGGATAAACTTTAACTTATTGACAAAATAAATAAATAAATAAATAAATAAATAAATAAATAAATAAATAAATAAATAAATGTTGGTACTCACATTAATGAGATGGATGAGCCTGCCGATTCTTGCACAGTTGTTCTATATTTGCACGTATGCTGGTAAGCTTAAGTCGGAGATCGTCACATCGAGTCGATTTCGGTAGCCTACTTTGTTTTTATTAGAGTTAGTGATGAAAACCCTTTCTCACACAGATACGTGGAAGCAAACTGAATTACAATCCCTAAAGCACCATTGTACAGTTCACTGTATTCTCTTTTCATTTGTGATGAGGTCCAGAAATTAACCATACCTTCCGCTTGGAATTTAATTTTAAGTTCGGTCTCATTCGAGAGTTCAGTTAACTGTTCTCTTTCACTCAATGAAAGTTTGCTAGTTTCAATATCGCAATGAAAGTGATCAAGAACCTATGAAAATTCGTCATATTTACTTGGAAAATAAGTTTCAAATTGTGACCTCAGAGTTGTATTATTGGTGTACGTGCCCATTTCAATGTGCAGACGGGTGTCGGCAGAACTATTAAGAAAGTCATCAATACATGAAAAGGTTCGGTCCTCTGTTACGAATTCGGGTGGTCCCTGGCTAGATTGCAGGGGCGGCACCAGATGTGCATGGAAAAGATGGCGAGAAACATATATTCATAGTACGTACTTTAAGTACCTCTTTTGTTGTTTAGAGTAGAGTGGGAAGTCGGTAGACAGATAGGGTAATAAATTTCATAAAATGTCAGTAAACATTTATACATTTAAAAATAAACGTGAAACACACATTATATTTCACTTAGTACAGGGACATCATTTTATTTTTACTTCAATTTTTATTGTACCTAAGTTTTTTAATGTACTTCACTCCCACCCCTTCTACTAATGAAGTTCAACCGTCCTCCACACAGATTTAAGACCGCATATACAGTCACAGTAGCCTTACGGTCATAGTAAACAGTACGTTCCAAAAACATGTTCGCGTTTTCCAGAGACGAAAGAGCTTTCAATATTGAATCATTTTCCATTTGCCTACGTCGCATCCCGGTTTCCCCCACCTGCTTCTATTCGCCTCTCTGTAAATACTAGTGGCTGGGCTACGTCCTACAAGGGAGTTGGGGCTGTGTAAACCTAAATATGTGAGCTCCAAGCCTTTTGTTCACTTGTCTCACTTCGGGTTTGGCCGCTGGGCTGTCTTAGCTCTTTTCTGTGAACATTAATTTCTGTTAGGAATTGGACGTCTACGTAATATTATACCCATACAATTGTTTCAAATAACTTAAATAAAATGGCCTCGTTAAGTATTAACTGTCACGTGATTTCCGCCCTTTCTACGACGCTGCGCCATAACCACTTGGACGGACAGTAGATAGCATGTCTGAGTAATTTTATCTTTTCGGATCGGGCAGAAGTGAAGATTGAAATTAGAGTACGTAAGGTCTCTTTTATAGAGTAGGTACAGAATTATTTCAACATGACTTACTGATACGAAGTACGAACCTGGTAACTGGAATTACGTACAACAGTCTATAGTGCGATAATATGCACATTAGAACTGAAGCCTGTATCGAAATGATCGGCCACCATTTTCAAAAATGTGTTTAAATATCCATAGGCCTATTATGATTATTTTTTAATTTAACTTCATTCTCTATATTGTACGCTAATGTGCTGTAGACAGTATAATATACACTGCATAATGAATACGTCCACATGGAAAGCTCAGTTCGTGAGCAAAACACTGATTGTTAATGTTGTACTGTATTTTGATTAAACAAAAACCTAATGAAAATTATCAAACTCAAAATCGTGATATTTCTTAGTTTACGTAAATGGATGAACTACTTTTCTTCCCTTCTATACCTAGTAAAGTGATTTGTTTGTATGTTACGCCAGTATCATCGAACTTCAGTCGTGGAAGGGGGTAGCAAACGGTGTTTCCGGTTCTTAATCATTGATCCAAAGGTATAGCCAGGTTAATATTAGAAAAGTTAGTAAAAATAAAATGATGTCCCTGTATAAGCAAGGCATACAGAAGGTATAAACTAACCCAACCTAACCTACACAAGGCATACGAAAAGCCTAAAGTAAGCTAATGTAACCTAACCTCTCTCCGATACCTGCACCGGAGAACCTACAAATATTCAAGATGGAAGTTTCAGTGTTGCGTGCTATAGAAAAGCCTTTTTCTTGGTCACAGTGGCATGTTTGCTAGCTTTGTCTAAATTATGGGCATGAATAATTACGCTAAACGCACTAGCTTTGCGCAGTATGTAATCGCATTATGGAATACGTTTTTTATAATTTTACAGCTGTGGAATGACAGCCCAGTATGTGCGAATATTTTTATTATAGCGTAACAATCTCCCTGCTGGTCTGTTCTTCATTTAATTATAAGAAAGGGCAGACTTTGGTCGGAAAGGTGGACACATGGCCCACAGTGCCTTCACAGTTTGTTGGAATGATTACGTGACATTTTCCGTGTGCCGCGTTGGTGATTACACGTAGGCCTACGTATTGAACTTCCATGTTATTATTGGATGAATTATCTTTTGCGATAATTAAATTACCGAGTCCTTCCATATGTTTAGGCCTACATTATTTCATTTTTACGTTTTCAGTAAACTGTTTAAATAATATAAAAATAAAAATTAATAAGAATAAAAGATAATTTTAAAGATATGATTGAAACACCTTGCATATACGAATCTGTCCTTGCATATACGAATCTGTAAGAGCTTAGGTTTGGTTAGTTTAGGTTAATGTTATGCCGTGCACATATGATCAATTGCAAAAAAAAAAAAAAAAAAAAATTCACAATGATTTTCACTTCCTAAATCACCGAAAGTACTTCAACCCTGGTTTCACCAATCATATCTTTCCATTATATCTTTGAAATTACCGATTAAAATTTTAACCAACTTAAATCGGTAGTTATTACAAAATGAACACACAAAAATAAATAAAATAGAAAGAGTCATCATTGATAATGAAGGATTTGCGAGTGCCATTTAATATTCAAATTTATTTTAAATTTTTAAAATTATGTTTTAGTAGATCATGTGCAGTTTTTGACACACACACACACACACACACACACACACACACACACACACACACACAAACGATGTCGTATAGCGTGAATTTGTCCAAGTCCACTTTGGGCAGCGCCGAATCCACACGACTACGGAAAGAAGTTATTTTGCACCTAAATTATCCTAAGTGTCTATATAATAATAATAATAATAATAATAATAATAATAATAATAATAATAATAATAATAATATAAATTATTTATAATACTTGAGTAAGCTGCCTCTTGCATGATAAAATTATCATCTTCTCAAATAGTAAGCCTAGGACCTGTTAGTTTCGAATCATCTTTCGTGAGGTCTTCCAATAAGTCTTTTCCCTCATGATGTGTAGTGAAGCATCTGTCCAGGTAGTCTGGGCGCTCCATTTTTTGCACATGTTGAAGTAATTTGTGTCCGCATTCTTATATATATTGTACAGTTGGTGTTATTTCTAATTCGTCTGCAATGTCAGTGTTCTTCTGCAATCTAGAAGACTATAGCCAGCAGTTCTTCGTAGAAATCTCATTTCTGCAACTGTGAATCATTGGTCATCTTGGAGTCGAATAGCTGAGAACTGATTGTGCCAAAATTTTATATGATTTGAGTCTTCTATGTCTTTGTACTTTTGTGACTGAAAAGACTTGGTTAATGATTCTCAAAGATTTATTATAATTTTGGATTTTATTAGACGTATCACATTCTTCAAGGTATCTTAGGATGTAACCTAAATATCTGAAGGAGTTGGTTGACCTGCTCCAGTATGAAATTATCGATGTACACCTTACATCTCACGCGGTGTTTACTCTTAAAAGACATTTTTTTCTTGTTGAAATTTCTAAATTTTAAGTTTTTGTCATAAGATTTAGGTGGTGAATAGAGTATTGCAATTGATCTTCGGTATAGTCAAAAAGGACTTGTTGATTTGCATATAACAGAGTATCTAGAGCAGGCCTGGGCACTAGTAACTCATTTGACACGCTGCAGATTTCCCCTTAAGTCTCCACTCCACCTTCCCCGGCTGAGACGAGTACACAGGAAAGTAAGCATTGTTCAATGACGGATTGTATAAGGCTTTTATGAACTTCGGCTTTCACTGATCGCCTGAAATCCATCACTGATGCACAGTGCCCACTATGAGTTTGTTTATAAGCCAGTGTAAGCGGAAAGCACATGGGCGGAGGTTTCTGAGTTCCTTTTCACTTCTCTTTTGTGCCCAGGGCTGATACAGAGTGTTATTTTCTTGCAGTATGATAGATTCATGTACCGTCAAACGCCAATGTCGAATGATTGAACTGATTATTAGACATCGGATTTTTAGGCACTAAAAATTGCAGTTTTAGGCGCCTAAAATAAGCTCAAAATTTGTAAAATTTGGCTCTATTTTAATGAAAATAGGCATTTTAGGCACATCAAGGTATCATACTTATTTTTTTCACTGAAATTTTTGGTTATAGGCCTACACTAAAATACGCACAAAAAGTATGTTTAAACATTAAAAAAGAATACTATATTATATTTATAAACAGAGCTGGACAAATTTAATATATTGAAACTAATGAAATAATGATTATTGATATCAAGATTACTCATTTTAAGTTATTGAAATTTAGTTCCATGCTCAGACTTTATTATAATTATCTGCACAGTACACCACCAGAATTTTTTCTAAACTCTCCACAGTTAACCTTTGCCTTTTGTCACTGAGAATCATTTTGAAAGCAGAAAAACTTCTTTCAACCGAAACTGATGTGAGAGGCGCAAATTTTAATTTAGGTACAATAGAAACATCAATACTTACTGGAACATTTACACTTTCCCCCGATATCACTCTTGATACTTTTTCCAACAATGAAAATCCTACATTCTTATTTAATACGTTGTCCCACTTATTTTTAACTTTTTTCCCAGTTTCGCCCAAAGCAGAATGCATGTTCACTTGAGCTTCCTTTACTATTGCTATTTGGCTACAAAGAGATTGTTTTTCACGTTCTAATTGTTCAATGCTTGCAGGTATGAAAGAAAAGTTTGATGTTATGTAGGCAATATCGTTTTTCACTCGTGAGTCATTCAGACAATCTTTCACTGCTTTCACACACGCTGCACTATCAGTTTCAGGTAATTTATCAATAACTGTGACCACTTCTTTAAAATACTTAGAATAATACACCACTGACTGAATCCAGGTTCCCCATCGTATAACAACCGGCTGAGGTGGGAGTGGGATATCTGGAAAGTTCTCTCTGAATATTGAAATCCTGGATGGGGCTTTACAAAAACATTTTTTTTGTGTTAGAAATAAACGAATTGACAAGAGGAAATTCATTCCGGATTGTTTCAGAAACCCTGTGAAGGCCATGTGCTAGACAGGTTACATGCGTGAGGTTAGGATAAAATGTTTTAAGAAGTGGAGCTGCAGCAACCATGTATGAGGCAGCATCAGTACAAAACAACAGAACTTTAGAATCGTCTATATTACCTGAGTATAAAGACTGTAGGCCTTTATTTACAAACTAAGCAATGGCTTGGCTATTCACTTTCGAAAGTTCCTTAACACATACGAGGTGTGGAATCGAAGGTCCATCAGGACTAAGTTTTCCTACTACCATATTTGCTATATACCTATTCATAGGATCTGAGGTTTCATCCACAGAGACCCATATGTAAGAATCACCTATATCCTCCCGAATGGAAGCTAAAGTTTCGTTGTATATTCTGTCTAAGTAATTTTTTCTTAGGGTCGACTCAGATGGAATATTTTGTTTGCAGTATTTTTGTAAAAACTGTCTTAAAACCGGATTTTCAATTGCATTCCAGGGAATGTTAGCAGCAACAAACGCTCTGGTTAAATCAGCATAGAAATTGCTGCTGAGATTGGATGAAGTAGGCTGTGTTAGTAAAGTTTGTTGCAGTTGATTTTTCTGCTGAGCTTTAGCCTTATGAGCCGCTCCTTGCAAATGCTGCTTTAGGTGGCACTTCTTTTCTTGCGAAATCTAAAAATGTAGAGTAAACTGAATTAAAATAAAATCCTAATTGTTGTATTGCCGTATTTCTATCACAAAGTTAGTGGGTTCGAACAATCAAAATTTTAATGACCTGCAAATACTTTAACTATCGGAATTTAAAAGGTTAAAGTGTAGTGGTCTTAAAAAGAATTATACCTCAGGATAGCTCAGTCAATGTATAAATATTATAGGCCTACTCATTAAAATTAATAGAATTTATATATTTCAACTATTGTTACATACCTATTTGCTACAAATCTTGCAGAATATTATTTTTCCATCATAAGTGAATTCTGAATATTCTGTTAGCCATTGCCGGATCAATGTAGATTTTGCACTTATATTTTTTAGCATTATCGCGTTAAACTTCACAGGAAAACGTCCTACCGCTCAAAACTTCTCAACACAAATAAGGTGAGGGAAAGAGCAACTGTTAACGAGCATTCAAATGAACCGTTGTTATTGAGATTCAATTGGACAAAAATACAAAGTTCCACTTATTGTTGCATTTCCTGGTAGTGTTAACACTGGGAGAGCCATTCTTTTAAATATTTTGTAACGGTTTACCCTACTAATTCGCAGTTTTACGACTTTTCATAAATATTTCAAAAACACTCTTTCTCCAAAAATTGTGATTTAATGACACTCTGAAGGGCAGTACAGCTAATCGGTTTCAGACCGAAAACAGTCATTTTTATAGTATAGTATATCTCTGAGTCGGTAGCAGCACATGTTGTGATTGTTGCCTGCTTCAAAACTAAGGTTGGTTCTTTGTCGGCATTTATGCCTCCAAACATGTTAAATTCGGTGAAATCTATTGCGAGTGTCGTGAGATTCAAAACATTTTGTTTCCTTTATCAATGGTTTCATGGCCGGTGTGAAGCAAACTTTCCACTTTTTAAATGCCTTAAATTTCGCAGTGAATGCATGTATAAATTATAAAAAGTAAGAGTAAAATGCGAAACTTTACAGTGAGTTAGGCATTTTTAGGCGAATATTAACAAATTAGGCTCTAATAACCGTTTTAGGGCATTTTAGGGCACTATAAAACTCTTTGAATACCTTTCAATTTCCATGAAACACAAATATTAATAATTATTTTTACTTTTCTCCTAAAGAAACAAAATAGGCATTTGCCCTAGAATCCGATGTCTGGTGATGAGTGATGGGCGTCCGGGTCGAGTTTCATCGTGGACATTTGTTCGCCCATTGTTGAACATTTCGCACCATTTTCTCACATTTCTTTCATTCATTACAGTATCACCATACACTTCTTTCAATTGCCGGTAAATTTCTGCAGGTTTCAAATGTCGGGCATTCAAAAATCGAATCACACCCTCACCTCGCAGTCGGCGGGATTATCAATCACGTCGTTCATTTTGAAGTAACACAAAATGCACAATGGCGACTTGTTGCAACCAGTACTCACAACATTATGAGAACACATGTTAAGGAAGCCAGTTGACCTTCAAACAAGGAAGGGGAGTCAGCTGCGCGGCGGGTATGCGCGAACGGTCGTTATTTCCTGGATCCCCCTCGTATAATAGTGAATTATTCTTACATGATCATGTGATGTTACAGGATATGGTCACTTACATTCCGAAGGAAATAGCGAAGAAAACGAAAGGTCTGATCAACCGTGTAAACGGAATGTAGGACACAGTGAGACCTCAACTTACAGCAGGATTTCAGCAACTCCATATTATCTTACTAAAGTTGCTAATCTCTATAACAAAAACGGAAATTCCACTGCAGAGATTCTTGACGGCCGTATTCGACCAACTGAAGATTATACAGACGACGATCAACATCATAATAACGTATCTACAGATCAGAATAACGTTGATCATCAACATGTTAAATCGGATGATTCGAGGACAAATTTCAATGATCCAGAAGGTCTTACAGCCAATTATAAATGCATTGCAGATTGGTGAACAGACATTAATGAACAACGTCCGGAATGTAACAGACAAGATGAAGAATACACTTGCTTCTATAGCAGTAAGTACGCAAATTGGCATTATTCTCTCTAAAGATGTATTTTATTTCGCTTACTATTTCGCTCATGCAATGTCACCAATCACATATAAGAATTCGTCCAGTTTCAAACAATCACGGCCATCTACCACTACAACATTGCCGAAATAATCGTTTCATTCGCAATTGTTCCTGATTAGTAGCACAGTCTAGTATATACAGTCACGAAGCTTGAGTTATTGAGGGTACTGGGAACAATAGACTGTACCGGTACTATTTCGCATTGTCTGTAATGAGGCGATAGTAGCGATCCTAGTGGTTAGCAACTATCTTGGATGCATATTCCCTACGTATTGAGCTTCGTGACTGTATATACTAGACTGTGTTAGTAGCTTACATGGAATATTTAGAATGCAGTGACAGCAAATACCTTACATAATAATACCGGACAGCTGTATACTACTGGGTGTTCATTTCAAAATGTGTCATGACGTCACTGTTGATGAGTCAGCGATTTGAAGCGAGTTTCAGCTTTTGTGTCAGAGAACTTGCCTATTAATCAAGGCGTTCTTCAATCTGAACTCGAGAACGTGTACGGTATAACTAGAACGTCGTAGCAACAGATGGCAGTCTGTACGGTCTGTGTGCTACCATAACCTCTTTCGAACTGTGTTTTGCGCGGGCAAGTCGTACATCGGTTGCGTATGGCAACATTCCACAATACAAATCAGATGCTAGGCGTCCATGTTGACCGTCGAAGTTAATGTCAAGAAATACGTAAGTAATCGTCTTAACCCTTTCCACATATCCCGACAGTAAGAAAAAACTCACCTCAGTACATGTTTCCAAACAGTTCACATTCCTGCCACTACCGGCGTTACCGTACGTATCGGTAAGTACTCTTCTGAATGAACGCCGTACTTGCTAGGCAACTTCTCTAGCACATAAGTAATATACCTCTGCGGAAGTGTAGGAAGATTGAATTCTCTAGGCTCATCGACTAGCCACATGATGGCATACAGCGAGTCATGACACACTTTGAACTGAACACCCAGTATACTAAAAGCCAGGTTATGAACCGACTAAACAGGAAGTAGTTGGCAGGGCGAGAGGAAAGTGCCGGTTAGAGGGGTAGCCTCTGCAGCGATGCCACGTTGAGTGTGGGGGGTTCGAGGGGAAAGGGAGTACGAAGCTTTTCATTGGACCTCACGTAAAAATGTCGTCCGCTAACGAAAATCTGGCAACGGAATCACGGAGACAGTGTAGCCAAACTTCCCAGTTCATTTGCAGTACCACGTGCATTACGAGTCGCATTTCGTACCAGCGTCATTAGCTCGTGCTTTCTTAAAACAGTAATTTTAATTACTAATATTGTTGATAGTGTTATCGAGAACTATATACAGTAGTTATTTTAAACATATCGGTGACAAACGCTGAATACGCTTTGAATCTCGCGCCACTATGTGGCAACAGAGCTTATAAGAAGAGCAACAGAACGTTGCTTCCGGTTTAGTCGGTTCAAAACCTGGCTTTTAGTAGCAGCATTAACGAGAGAGTGCGAAATATCGTGGGCCTGACATCTAGCGAAGCGGTGTGGTATTACGTCCACAAATACAAATATTAACATAGCGGGAATCGGACTATGTTTACAATGTGATGTACTAATGTGGAATAATATACAGTATGGGACACTTAAGAAAATGTTGAATAGTATTTAATGTAACAATATTATTTTGTATCAAAGCTGGTTATTATGAGAAATATTGCATACTTCCCATTACTTTCTGTAATTAATTGTTACATATTTTTTCTTTGCTTTAGTGAGACAAAATTAATTTCGACATTAAGAATGAATTTACAATAACGTTTTATATACTCATTGCTAACAGCTGCAAAGATAAATTTGATAGTAATATGATGCTTGTAATAATATTAGTAAAGGCATGTAGACAACAATAAAACTTAATTTGATAAAACCTTAAAATTTCCAATACATTTTAACTTCTATTCATTTATTAGGCCTAAATAAAAAAGCTAATTTTATTGTTCTATGAAAACAGAGACGAAGGCATTAGGCCTACTAAAGAATTTTGTTGACTCACGTTTTATGATCCCTCGGAAATCGAAAGTACGATTTGGAGCAGTTTGTAATGCTGTAATTGTAGCAGTTTTAAGTCGCCAGCATGGTTTAGGTATTAGCGAGCGGGATCCGTGTTTAAAGTCTGTGCTGCAGTGTGGATTCCGACTCCGCTCGGATTGACTACCTGACTGGGTTTATTCGAGTTGTTCTATCGGGCCAATTTCACATAATTCTACGGCTAATCATCGCACAAACCTTATCAAGTACCATCTCGTTATCAGCATTTACATCGACGCTAGATAATCATGCAATTGGTACAGCGTCGTTAAATACTCGATAAGAATAGGTAACAAAATGAATAGAACAGTTTATAGTCTTCCATCTTATGGCCAATCAAAAACCCTCGCACTTCGTAACTTGCATAAGTTACACAGTTATTTTTCTTACTTTTACGTTAAACAAATAGCCACTGCATTATACAAACAGTTAACTGGTGAAAACATTTAGTAAGCAAACTAAACTCACTCCACTGACTGAGGGTCTGGCTGATATGTACATTTATTATCAGGCAGTACATCTCACTTAACGATATGTGTCAGAGGAAGAGCAATTGTTTGTATGCATCTGAAGTTTGATTAGTGTAATATGTAGCTAAGGCCACCGGCGTGGATCAGTCTGTTTTTCAGCTTCTTTCTGCCTCTCAAATACCTCCTCCTTGTTTTAACTTCAGGTGTTGAGTGGGGTTTTTTTTTTTTTTTGGCATTTTGTCCTTATTTTCCATTGATGCAACAAATCCTGCGATGGTGTTTGTCCCAGTGTTTATTCCCATCCTCCTCAGAATTTTAATTTCTACTTTTGGACTCTTATTAAAATGACGTACAACATCACTGACACACAAATTTACAGTTTTATGACTAACAGTAAAAGATTATAAATTACTTCATCATGTAAAAACGTGTTTTCAATCTAATGATCATGCCCTGATATCTGTGCATCTATTTTGGGACTAGAAAGAAGTTTATTTTACAAGCAATGCTGGACGAGGGGATTGACAGCTACGAGGATCACTCCAAAAGTAATCCAGAATATTTATTTAAAAATTACATTTTTATCCTACAGCTTTGCTGTTTTCATAGAATGTAGAGTCCACACCTGTGGAGTAACGGTCAGCACGTCTGGCCGCGAAACCAGGTGGCCCGGGTTCGATTCCCGATCGGGGCAAGTTACCTGGTTGAGGTTTTTTCCGGGTTTTCCCTCAACCCAATACGGTGCTGGACCCCGGATTCATTTCACCGACATTATCACCTTCATCTCATTGAGACACTAAATAACCAAAGATGTTGATAAAGCGTCGTAAAATAACCTACAAAAATAAAATAGAATGTAGATACAGCCTTCAGAAACAATACATCACTTTTCCACATAATCCCCGCACCTTTCAAATGACCTCCATAAAATGTAAAGGTTTAGAATAAAAAATACATTTTTAAAAATGTTGTGCATTGCTTTTGGAGTGATCTTCGTAGAAGTGATCGTGCCTGATGACGCAGAATTTTGGAAAATGGGACTTATCTGGAAAACCATAAGGCATAAATCGAAAATTATTATATCAAATTAAAGGGGAGAAAATTCTCAATTAAAATTGTTATATTTTGAAAATTCTAATTTTTCATCATTTTTTGCGTTTTGTGGGTGTACATATACCTTAAGTATTGCAATCGATGTCTGTCGATCACAGATTTTTGCAAAAGAAAGTCAAGAGCACCTAGACGTTTGGTAATCTTCGGAACATTTCACATGACTGAAGGCCTATCTCTGTGTTACATATTACATTACTTGAGTCTGTAAGTGAAGTTAAAGCAGTAAAGTTCAATTATGTTTTAATGCTAATGTTTTATGGTTGCGTTACTAATTATATTATTTTTCGATATGTACAGAAACAGCTTGGCATGAATTCTGCAGAACCCTTAACCACTACGGCAGCAATGATCAACATCAATGTAACAACGGCGACACCATCACAGAAGTTGTAGGCCTAGCAACCAAGCACAGCAGGGTCCGATACAAATTCGACTGATGCAATGTTACAACTACTGCTTGGTCATGTATGACTTCTGAGTATCAAGAATATGAGAAACTGAAAGATGGAGAATAAAATAAGATTTGAATTTTATAAAACAAAATTTTCACCATGATCCTTTAATTTTAATATGGTTAATTCTGCACATCAACATAACAGATTTTTATGAACTTTTAGGATTATAAGGTTATAAGTAGAGAGAGTCCTGCGTTCGATTACTTTGAGTACAAGTTAGATGCACATGGATCATACTAGCTTCGCTTGCAAAGGAGGGTTCTGACTCTTTTGCCTGCACCTTTTCATGTGATACATCTGTTTATTCGTATAGGGCAGTAGAAGCACTGAAGAATGAAAATGCTACCCACGTACAAAATATACTGTTATGTGTATTTAATAACAAACAAAATATTTATTTAAAGCCATCTTATGGACAACAAAGGTTTATTCTCACAATAAGTAAAATGCATCTAGATTCTAGATAGGTCTACTTTTTTTTCACAATATATTTCATCCAAAAAGTGAAAGCCAATACTCATTATTTTTCACCTATTTACAGAGCTTTTAATATTGATATTGCACTTTTTAAAATAAACAGATATATTTTATCAAAGTGAAATGAGTTTAGAAGTAAATAATATAATAATTTATTGAAAGTATTGAAATTTGAATATTCACAATTAAAAATTAGTTGATATTGAAACATATTTATTATTATTTATTTTCTAATTGCGAAAATTGACGATCATGTCATTTTCTCTCTAGCTTCCCAGTACGATCGAACAAGGTCCTCAGTGGATTTAAGGCTGGGCAGAACAGAAGGTGTTGTTTGTCCATGATTTGGTCAGAGTTGTTGTACAAAACACATCTGTTGGATTAGTATATGCCCGGGGGTGTAGTCGTAATTAAAATACGAGTAGTACCAGGGTGCATTGTAAAAAGTTTGATTATTATTATTATTATTACTACTTATTAAGATAAATCCCTACAAGGTTCTCTTCAACGAACCGCTTGTAAATCGCGTATTTATGGCAACTGCGTTTTAAGGGGGCAGTCTGATTTTGACTCTCATGGACAGTGATGTACATACTCCATTATGTAATACGTCAGAGACATTTATAATATCCAGTGCTTTTTTTTCTGGAAAAAAGTTTACCGGAACTCTATCACTCGATCACATTATTCAACAAAAACGTAGGTTTAAAAATATTAGGCCTACATACCTTATATTACAATAAGTTCCAAACGGAGCTCATTGATTTTAAGAATAATGGAAATTTTGCGATTTCGAGCTATAGTTTCAGGATCAATAACAGAAGATGGCAGCACTAGATTGCATGAGTTACTTTTGCACCAACGATAATAATGAGAAAATGTAAACTCTTGAACTCGGCTGTGGCGGCAATTTTAATTTTCAATTTCGCTTATAAAATATATCTCGTTGGAATTTGTAATGGCAAAAAGTTTACGGAAACGCGTTCCGGACCATCCCGGCTGAAAAAAAGCGCTGACAGTATCTATATATACTTTATTATTTCGAAAGAAAAAAAGTATTTTATAGTTGTTTTTCTTCGTACGTCAACCTTTACAATTAACAATCACATTTTCCAAAATGATTTAAATAAAAATATACGCTGAATGACATATCATCTGAACACTCTACCAATGAACAAGTCATACGCCTCGGCCAAGAAATAAAAGACAGTTTTAACAAGAAAGAAGATACCTTGGCAATATTTATTGACTTTCAGTTAGCATATGACTCTGTTTGGAGAAATAAATTATTACTAAAACTCCAGAAATTAGGTATTTCCAGCAATATGTTCAGATGGATATCAGAATTCTTTAGTCAAAGATTCATTGCCACTAAATTCAGTAACTCACTTTCTAGTTACAGACAAACATATCGAGGTCTAACTCAGGGCGCTGTCCTCAGCACAACTTTATTCAATATTTATATAAATGACTTACCCTCCCTATTAGAGGAATCAAACATGAAAACAGCACTATTTGCAGATGATATAGTTTTGTGGACTTCAGGATCTTACAGACATAGAGACAAAATTCAAAATTCTGCTCTTAAAGCTCTAAAACAACTACATGAATGGAATACATCAAATTTGATGACACTCAATTTAAGCAAAAGTAACTACCAAAATATTTTCACCTGGTAAAAAAAAGAAAGAGAATTCAAAATCCAATACAATGGCCAACACCTTCCTAGGACTTATGAATCCAAATATCTTGGAGTTATTTTCGATAGTAAGTTAACATGGAGCAACCATTTGAAATACATTTCTGAAAAAGCTCGTAAAAGATTCTCCCTTCTAAAAAGACTAGCAGGAAAGAAATGGGGATTCTCTAGGAATACTTTGAACACTACATACAAAATGTTTAAACAGCCAATGCTGACATACTGCGGAGAAATTTTAATTACTTCACCTTTCATAAACGAAATAGAATATGTTCAAAACCAAGCTCTCAGGCTCATTACTGGTGGAATCAAAACAACTCCAATAGATTCCTTACTAATACTAACAACATCAAAACGACAACAGAAGAAAAATCACTGATTCAATATGAAAAACTTATCAGATTACTAGGAAACAATTGGCATTCATACATTCCTGTCTGTAGATTGAAAACTCAAAAAAGTTTCATATACATGGTTCAAGAATTAAAACAGAAAATCAATATCCCGAATTTAAAAGAAAACTTATAAATTAAGCCAAACCCTTTGACTCTATTAAATATAGAAAATAACCTAAATTTAACAGAAGAAATACTGAGATCAGAAGTAAACACTGAAATAATGAAACAATTGTCTTTAGAGACAATTAATATTAGGTATCCTCCACAAAATTGGCTTCATTTATACACCGACGGATCCTTGCTCTCCAGAGAACAAGGTGCCGGTGCAGGTGTTACGTGCTGTCTCTTCTCACTTTATAGATCTCTTGGATATGGAACAACAAGTTTTGATGGAGAAATCATTGCAATAAGTGAAAGTCTCAGGAATCTTCTATGCCACATCAATAAATTTAAGAATGCCGTTATATTGTCAGACTCCAAAGCAGGTATTCTATCAATAGTCTCTAAACACACACCTTCAACTCAAACAGCAGAAATAACTAAAATGCTCTCTCAATTAATATCACTCAATAAAAGAATAAATATTCCAATGGATACCATTCCATTATGGAATCCTGGGAAACGAGAATGCGGATGCTTTAGCAAAGAAGGGCAGCACTGCTACTTACAGACCTGTTACTAAATCTACGTATTATTCTGTGAAAAGATTTATTAAATCTACATACTTAGACTTCAACAAACAAAATTTCATAACACAATCTCAAGGGAAAAAATGGAACTCTCTGCATCATAATCCACAGTTAATTCCCGATTTACCATGAAAATCGTCTGTAGCTGCATTTAGATTGGCAACAAGCCATGATTGTTTGGCAAAACATCTGCATAGAACTGGAATATATCAGTCCCCTAACTGCCCATTGTGCAACTCAAACCAAGAAATGGATTTGGAACACCTCAAAATCTGTGCTTCAGTGGCCAGCCATGATAATATTGTAAATTTATTCCAACTCAACAATGTAACTTTTATTCAAAGCAACAATAATAATCACTTTCTACAATTTAATTCTACTCCCGTCAACAATGGGATTTGCACTCCACAGAAAACAATGACAATTACTTGGATTATTGAGAACAACAATGAACTGTTAATTTTAACTAATGTTCACAAAGCACTATTTACAAATCAGAACTGTAGGTTCTCAGTTCAGAGTTCGTTTGCCTTGGCTAGTTCTTCTAGCTCAGTCACTCGAGTTCACAGTATCTCGAACCCCAGACCCTCAGAGACAATCCGCTGAACTTCGAACTCAGGTCCCCCAACTGCGGTCCACTGCACTCAAACTCAGGACTTCCGGCTCCACCCAACTCAAGTCGAACTGCTACACAAGACTGGCTGGCTTGCTGTCCACTGACTATAACAACACTGCTCGAGTTCACTCGCGTCGTAATTTATAACCACACCATAGTTACGAGAAAGTACGATTGCTCGAAATTTTCAGAAGATGGCGCCTATCTAGGCTTCTCTGGATTTCTCTCCTCAGTCACCAGCTGCTTTACCCCCCCTCTCTGCCACGGACTAGAGTGCCATTGCTCCTCTTACGTCTCGCCCCTCCAGACAGCTACAGTTTCATTTTGGAAGATGGCAAAGAAAAAAATTTTAATAAAAACATATGCAACCCTGACAGCAAGCTATGTTAGCTTAGACTGTATGCAGTACTTGTAGGAGTCCCTGAAGTTTACGACTGCATTTTACAATGGAACGATACTTGGCCTACAGTAAACTCTCGATGAACTGGGCTGTTTATTATCTAGGACGATCCATAGTGAAAAAAAAAATAAAGGCCTATAAATACCTAATATTGTCTATGTAACTTATTGAAACCATGTTTTAACTTCATATTTCCAAAATCACCATACATAGAACGGTATTCAAAACTTCATTTCCTTAACCTACAAAACGCACGAATAATCGTGATACTACTGCGATCATATTGTATCATCCTATTAAAAATTGCATTTCTTCTTTCTGCAATTAGAGAAAAAAAAATACGAGTAATTCAAGCCCCATAGTCCCTTCCCTATAAAGAAAGACATTCGGCGCTACATATCCTGTTTATCGTGTACGGTACCTACTTACAATACTAAACTTATGGTTAAAGAGCCACTATTCACCTTCGACAAAGATCCTTCTTTTTTTTTTTTATTCGTGCACCTCGTTCTCAGAGTTCTCATTTAGGTTCATGAATATTCAGTTTACTCGTATCTATATTCTGCATACTGCAGATTTCCCCACCCATCTCTTAAGGGGAATCGCTCAATATTATGCAACTTTACGCTGTTATTTATTGTAAACTGAATTAGATTATGAGGTAAGAAAATATTGAATTATATTAAATTATACTAGCTTATACAAAATAATCTATACTAATAATAAATCTGTAGCCGAATTTTTTCTGGTAATTTTCGATTTTCCAAAAATAATTGGTCCTAACATATATAATTAAACACCCTGAAACCGAAAATCGCATTTTTGAAATTTTTGTTTTTATGTCTGTCTGTATTTTTGTTACCTTTTCACGCGATAATGGCTGAACCGATTTATATGAAAATTGGAATATAAATTAAGTTCGTTGTAACTTAGATTTTAGGCTATATGGCATTCAAAATACTTTATTTAAAAGGGGGGTTATAAGGGGGCCTGAATTAAATAAATCGAAATATCTCGCTTATTATTGATTTTTATGAAAAATATTACATAACAAAAGTTTCTTCAAAAATGATTTCCGATAAGTTTTATTCTTTACAAAATTTTGATAGGACTGATATTTAATGAGATAAATGAGTTTTAAAATTAAAATAACGCCGTCTAAGACGGTGCAATGAATTAAGAACAAATGACTTCGTCTATAAGGGGCCTTGGACAACAACAATCGAAACAGGGGCCTTGGACATCAACAATCGAAAGCTATTAAATATTGCCTACAGAGAATGTTTCTGTTTTTGTATGAAGTAATATCAGAAGCTAAATTAACCGATTTGTATAATTAATTATTATTTCACCATTGGAAAGTGTAGTTTCTCTAGATGGACATAATGCTATAATGTTATTACAGTAACGTCTGAGTAAATCGAGGAAGGTAAGATTAAAATAGCTTCTTATACACAGAAAATTTGATAGGCTATTTTGTACATTCGTTTTCTGTATTTCTTAAAATAATATTTATGTACACTCATTTTAATCTCAGAGAATTAACGAACAACGAGAGTGTATTGATTTAGTATGCAGTAATAGTACGTTAGCTTAGCAATCCATTATTTTATAATTCAAATTTTAACTATGCTCAATTGAATAGTGTTAAAATTCATAAAATATATATGCAATAAATGCAATGCAAAAAAAAAATTGAGTAATGAGCGAAGCAGATTATCTTGCGCTGTTGTAAAAGTTGTTCCCTGGATCATATGTCCTATTTTAATTATGTAATTACTTTATATTTATTTCTAACAGGTGCAGCGGAGTGCACGGGTACGGCTAGTTATAAATATAATTTTGACACACACAGAAAACAACAAGCAGGAGAACATAATGAACTGTAGAATATGACATAATACAGCCCTGTGCCGCATGGAATGCTCCTGCCATCTAACCCAGAACTTAATTCAGATCGTCTTTTTCGAATTAAAATTTGCCAATGATAAAATCTAAATAAAGCACTTTTGATAAAATAGCCTAGTCGCACTATCACCCGGTTTATACGTATATACTGAATCTGACCAATGTGTTCTAAGTGGGAAGAGTAAACGAATTACTAAGCATTGTTTCAGGTGTTCACTTTCATTCGAATTATCGCCAGGCAGAAAAAAATTAAACTGAGCATTGTTTCATTCGTAAAGTCTGTCTCAAATAAAATTATCATATCAAAGACTTCGTTGTAAATAAAAAATGCGTCCCAATACTTTACTAAGGACAGAAGGAAAGCAAGTCTCTGTGCCTTTCATCCCTGAATACTACTATTTACAACCTACTGTACTTTCAAATACTTCCTACACAAATTTTGAATTTCTCTTTGTTGATTGTAAATCACCATTTGTACAGTTAGATTAATGAATAAATACATAATTCGGCTTCAGGAATGGTTCCTAAAATCAAAGGACAAAAAAAAGAAAAACAATATATCAGCACAATAATCCATTAAGTATTCTTGGAAAGGAGATGTTAAATTCTCTTTAAATTTCATCCGATTTTCTCATTTTATGATATATCTCAACGAATATCCAAGTTTCGACAATAAGACAAAAGCCAAAAAGTGGTCAAAACAATGGTGATTTTGCAAATCAAGCTTTCAGGTATAACTTCCTGTAAAGTTGATTTTAATAATTTCGAGGGAAAAATTGTTCCGGAGCCGGGTATCGAACCCGGGACCTTTGGTTTAACGTACCAATGAGCTACCCGGGAACTCTCCCAGACACCGATCTAATTTTTCCCTCTATATCCACAGACCTCAAAGTGGGCTGACAACCGTCAAGCAACCAACATTGAGTGCACACTAACTCTGTGTGACTTAAATTGTGGTTTTCTGTTAACGAACAGTGACGTGTATTATGCAAATCAAGCTTTCAGTTATAACTTCCTGTAAAGTTGATTTGAATAATTTCGAGGGAATTATTTTTCAAACCCCTTATTCATTTTTTTCAAGATCCTGTTCAACCTATGTTCAACATTGTTGTCAATATAGCCTGCGCCTCCTATCTGGTTGCATAGAAATAAAAACGATAATACTACAGTATACATTAGGTTTTAAACAGTATCTTTATTCTTTACTCTGTTTGGAAGTTGATTTATTATTGATAAGATTTAAACACTGTTATCAAGAATTTTTTCTGTTTTGATCAGGATGTAATATATTTCCAGACTTTGTCAATAATTCAAAGGGAATTTCATAATCAAGCAAAAATATAACAAAATTAAAAGTTTAGGTCCTATATAATTAGTTCAAATACATAAAATGGATAAAATCAGTTGAATTACAAACTGAATTAATTCAAATGTGCAGTCATGTTAAGGTACGCAGTATCATCACTGTCCTGGATTCCTGATGAGAGAATATGGCAACCCTGATTTCATGCATGTGTTCAACCTCACACAGTTCGCAGTAGATATGATCTGGTTAAACTGTGACAGCAATGCGACTGCTGTACTATATTGCCTACTACATTACAATGCATCTGGTTTACTGCATGTTTGCTAATACAATAATAATAAAAATCCGTGGCACCACAGCTCTTGAAGGCCCCAGACTGACCAGCTGGCTGCTGGCCTCATATTCACAGGCCGATGCAGAGATGGACGATCATTCAACAAGAATGGAGGTATCATGTGGTTAGCAACATGATCCCCCCCAGCCGTTACAGCTGGCTTTCGCAACTGGATTTCGCTACCTATTGTAGCTCCCCAAGTGCATTACAATGCTGGGTGGGCACCGGTCCCATACACTGGCCGAAATTTCATGAGAAAAAAAATCCTTCCCCCATGAGGACTCGAACCAACGCGAGTCTAGGCAGAACGCCTTAGACCACGACACCACGGCGCGTGACGTGTTTGCTAAAATAAACAAAAATATTCAAGTACTGATGTTTTACCAATACATTTTAATGCTATATAGTATACTCTCGATTGTCCATGTGTGATTTGTCTGGTTTTCAAATTACTGTGCATGTCTTACGCTCGAAAATAATTTATTATTTATTAATATAAAGTGACAAGAAATCATGAAAAAATAATATGAACTGCAATAAAAAAACGAACGATCAGAAGCAGAAAAGTAACAGACTACTTCAGGTCATAAATTATGTAAACAACAAATTTACCTTTGTTTTCTACAGCCTTAAATTGTAAGTGAATTTTAATCTCATGTGTAAAATGATATGTATATTTCGTCACAGCACTTCTTTACATGTAATGGTGTACCTCACATTTCTGTACCCGGTGCCACCATTAACATATTATTACAATAACACATTATTTGCAGTACACGTCTACACCAATACTCCCAATTACGCTATGTACCTTTTTTGTTACTTGGTCAATCTCCCCTTCATTATTTCTCCTACATTTCCTTTGCTATTTTCTATTTGTTCATTAATCCTAATATATCTAATTTCATTTTGTTGAGAATTTGACCGATAAGCAAGCTATAATAAGATAAAATTGAATGGGACCATCAATGCTTAACAACAGATAAGCATTGACGGTCCCATTCAATTTTATCCTACTAATATATCTAATATTATATACTCCTTTCAAACCACCCTTTTTCCTCTAACTACTATTCACTAAAATCTCAATTTCAATTATTCTCTACAAATCATCGTAAATCTCTCACTTTCTCAAAGGTATCCATCTCTTTTTCCCAGCCCCTTTCTTCGACCCCGAAAATTATTAAGTTGTTTTTCCTCATCTTGAGATCGTAGTCACTCATTTTCTTCTTTAATTGGTTATTTTCTGCCATCAACTCTTCTATCTTTTCACTGATGTTTTCTACCTTTAGTCTTAAGTTTTCTAAAGCCTGGTTCTTCATATCTACTTCTGCTTGACTCAAGCCTGCATTAATATTCCTTTCCTCTCTAGTTAATTCACTTACTTTATCATTTCCTGAAGTCTCTTTCTGTAACCACTGTTCCATCTTCCCTTACTGTATTCTTCGCTTCTTCCTCAGGCCAATAGCCTTTATATTGTGTTAGCGAGTTCTGCACACGCGACATAAAATGATATACACATACTGTGTATATTATAGTAAATATGAAGTTACATATAAATTTAAAAGCATTTCACTGATTACCTTTATAACTTCTTTACTGTGTTAATATTATAAAAATTACCGTTCTGACTAGTTTCGAAGTGGTGTCCATCATTGTCCTAAGCCTAGTGAGGTCCAGTCAAGCCCCTACAGTCCCGACTGCGCGGAACGAGGAAACTGGGGCAAATTGAACGCTGCGCTTGCTGCCATGATGTAGGAGAGCAGACGCATAATAGCAGTACGTAAATCACACAATTTAAGGCTGTGATGATCTAAAATTGACAGATTATGGCATTTTCGACGTTTAACGTAAAATTAGAACGAAATAAACATATTCAAAGTTTCATTGATATGGGTCAGAGCATTAAAGGAAAGAAAATATGTACGCAGCAATTGATAGAAAACATGCTCATACATCCATAAATAGGCCTATACAATACACATTATAGAATGTATAATTTTACGATAATCAGCATATTGTTAGGCTTCAGAGAATCGAAAATTATATTAACATATGTACATTACTCTTAGATCACAAGACGTAAATATATGCACCTTGATTATACAAGTTCTTATTATAATCAAATTTTAAGTGAAATAAATATATGATAATCAGTGTAGACCTGTTGTTAAGTTTTAGAGAATCGAAAATTATTTTACCGGCACTTTTAGATCACAGGACATAAGTACCGGTAACTACGCAAAATATAATGCGCAAAGGTAGCAAAATTACATTGCATTTATAAGTCATTCTTCAATTAATAAAGGGAATGCTATCAATTATAACAAGTAGCCTACTGGTACCTAATACATTGCAAAAAATAGGTAACATGAAGACTTAAAAACTAAACATAATCACATTATGTAAAAAAAACACACTTTTTATGCGTGGATTTCTTTACATAATATATTGTTATTTTAAATGAATAAATATATATCATTGCTTGTGGAATGATAGTATTTAATTTTATGCACATATGTTATATCAATAAGATGACATTCCCTGCTTTTTAAATACAGTAATATATATCCGGCAAAATATAAACGGGTTATTTGCATGTGAACTATATGCAGTTATAATCCCCCCAGTGAAAAATAATGCACTAGGAATATCTGCAAAAACAAAACTACAACAAAAATTGCTGTGCAAATGACAGCATAGACCACTCACAAATATAAAGTAATTTTAATGGCCTACAGGGAGGCGTCTCAACCTACAAAAAACAACCTCTATTAAGTTACAAAATCTGCTACAATATAATATTAAATGTTTAAATATTTATACACTTAATTAGGTAGAACATATGTATTTGCTTTTAAACGCCAAAAGATGGTTGAACAGAAAATAATAACTTTTCTCTCCCTCCCCCCTCCTAGAATCCCATTAGTGATGTTTAGTTCCCACAGGAAATTATGTATTCATTTCCTTACATCTGAAACATAGCATGTTCTCCAACAAGATCAAACCCACGGCTGGCTAATTTATTAGTCTAGTTAGGCCTATACATATTGATCATGAACCCTGAATCATAAGTCCACAAAGTAGGCTTAGCTATTATAGCCATTTATTTATTTACTTACTTATCCACCTATAGATTTTGAATCTATTTTTATTATCTTGCAGATAAATTAATTTACATAATAAAAAGAAAAAGTTATCTTTCCACTAATTGTGTTTAATAACTGATGTGTAAGTCTAAATAATTCACTCAGTGGGATTTCTCTACAGTCTGATATACCTGTACTAAGAATTAAGTATTCTTTATTGTCGTAAACTACTGATTGATTTTTAATGGTATTGATAGTGTAACAACAGAGATAATATATCGTACCTCTTGCAAATGGCTTGGAAAATTAAACAGGGATGGTACAGCATCATCTTACAAAATTCTATTGCCATTACCTTTCCAAAAATCTGTCTCTTTAAAATGAGCCAAACACAATTTTACGTTAGATGAAGGCACAAATTTATCTCTTTTAATAGCAACAAGCCACTTTGCAAGTAGCTCGGGCTTTGTGTTTACTGCTGTTTCTACCTATTTAATGGTGGCGTAAACATGCGCAGACTGGTTTCAATTTTGGACAGCACACCAGCGCTCCGTGTGAGTCTAGTATACTATATAACGTCTTTGGGTCCAGTGCTATCTTCTGGTTTCCTGTTCATGACAATGGCGGACACCGCGTCAAAACTAGTCAGCCAGGTAATTTTTATAATATTAACACAGTAAAGAAATAACATTAACCAGTGACTACACAAGTGTTAAAAGAGTGTAACAAAGAATGAAGAAGTTAAAAGTATTTCCTCACCAAATAGACCTATATACTACACAGTACATGCAAAATAATAAACTTTCGTATTATCCGTCGGGGTACCTCTTCCCAATCATTAGCCCAGATAATCGAGAGTATACTGTATTTCAAGCCTATTTTTGTGTCTTCCGATTTTTATTAACATTACAATTCTGTATGTAATTTTTAATGTACTTTCCTAGAAAAAAAAATCCGAGAGGAATTTTGATCTGATAATGCCGGTGAAATGAGTCCGGGGTCCAACACCGAAAGTTACTCAGCATTTGCTCATATTGGATTGAGGAAAAACCCCAGAAAAAACCTCAACCCGGTAACTTGCCCCGACCAGGAATCGAACCCGGGCCACCTGGTTTCGCGGCTAGACGCGCTAACCATTACTTCACAGATGTGGACCCCACCTTGTTGTCAGCTCATCTTCCTAGCATATGAAATACATACTTTTCTGGGATTTGCCCCCTCATCCTTTAGCCATGGCTGCACTGTGTGCAAATGAGACAGTCTTCTCTTTCTAAAATGTTGTAATCTGATTACAATTGCTGAAGAAAAAATAAGATTCTGTGTTCTGTGGAAAGTGAAAACTCCATTATGTCATATGAGAATTTGAGAGGTTAACTCTGTAAAACGTTTGGATTTAAATTAAACAATCATGGAGAAGTGCTTGACAGAAACAAGTTCTTTCGTGTTTAGTGATGGAGAAAACATTGTTAGTAAATGTAGAGCGGCACTTAATTCAGAGCATGTGAATGCACTCATATGTTTAAAATCATGGATGGAGCAGTATTAACTAGGTGAGTCTTCATACTTTTTTATTTGTGTTTATCTAAAAAATTCCCAGAGAAATTGACACAATAAATTATTATAAATCTGCATAATAAATATGTCAGTAAATAACTAAAGTAGTATAGTTTTGTAATATAACAATACAGTATAAACAGAAATAGAACATTTTATACGTATGCTTATCACTGAACACAAATTAAATTTAACAATAATTGTGTATTATAATATAACTTTTTTCAAATCGATTAAATTCAAATAATTAATCGATTAAATATTTTGATCGATCGGCAGCACTAGTTTTAAGTACGACAAAAGAGACAAAAAATCTGTGATGATGATGATGATGATGTGGCATTGTGACAGAGATGATACTTACAGTCAATATGATAACACACGGAAAGAGAACACAAAATATACTACCTTGACGAGATATGTGGACGACAAAGAAAACATGGGTAGACACGAGTGTGAAAAGCAGAAGACAGACTTTCTGGGGAGATTATCTATTGGCATAAAAATCCATCTGGGAAGGGAAGAGGTTAATTGTGACGCACATAGGCAGTGATAGCTGTTTTGTGGAAGGTAGCCTGCTGCTATTCGAATCGAAAAAGACAGGTGACAACCATGAAGACATGTTTAAAGTGTGGTTTGAGAGTGTACTATCAAAACCAGAAACAAACAGCATGATAGTGATGGATAATGCTCCGTATCACAATGTGAGAATTGACAATGTTGTTCATCAAATCGTCATCAGTATTGTAGACCAGCGTTTCTCAAACTATGGTCCGTGAACCACCTGTGGTCCTCGAGGTCTACCCTTGTGGTCCTTCAAAAAAGACAGAAGAAGAAATAAAATTTAACAAATTACGTATCACACTATAGCTGAAAATCTCAGAATTTGTAAATGACACATTGCAATCGCCTTTCACTTTTTCTCCCAGTACTGACATTTTATGAAATTTATTTACCATACCCATCTATTGACTTCCACTCTACTCTCAGCAAAAAAAGAGGGATTTAAAGCACCATAAATGTGGTGTTTCTCGCTATTTTTTCCATACACATCTGGCGTCGTGCGTGTAATCCATCAAGGACTATCCGAATTCATAACAGGACCAAAGTACCGAACCTTTTCATGTATTTATGACTTTCTTAATAGTTTCGCCGACACCCAGTCTGCACATTGAAATGGTCACGTACTGTATATCGTACACCAATAATAGAACATGCAAAATTGCATCTTTACTTGTTGAAAATCGGGCATGTTTCTGCATTAACTTTCATTTTTTCTGTTTTTACAGGTGATGATATAAGACATTTTCTTCTGTTAACATTAACTTAATTAGTTAATACTAATATAAAATTAAGTGAATTAAATTAATTTAATTAATTATTCCTACAGTACATTAAAATGCAAGTATACTGGTATTAAAATATCCTACATAAATGATAAATTTTCTTTCGAAGGGAACAAGAGTAAGGTGGTCTGGAGAACTGTTCTAATTTTAAAAAAGTGGTCCTCACTTCAGTAAAGTTTGAGAAACGCTGTTGTAGATGATTCTTCTAGTAGTGAACACAAATCGGTTCAATCAGATTTAGACTTAAGAGGGAATCAGTCCGTTACCTGACATGGATGCTTCATAATGTAAGTACATTCTTGTAAAAGTTCTGCAAGCATTCGATACTTAGTTTAAAATAATTAGGCATGCCAGTGTATCTTCCATGTCACGTCATCTGTTATTACTCCACACATATCGATGTATGTCTCATTTTCTGGCACAAACATAGGAACCAAGGACGCAGAAGGATTTTGTGGTATGTTTGTTGATATGCAGAGTCATCTTGTATGGAATGAAGATTAGTTTAATTTTTGCAATAACATTCACAAGTAATCTCAACAGACTGACTTGTAGTTAATGAGTAAAGTCGAATACAAGGCAGGACAGTCATCTGTCCTTTATTGAAAGAGACTGTCCTGGAATGGAATGATTAGTTATGAGTTTTAGACATTGATGATCAGATTTTCTGTAAAATTCTCCCATAAAACAATAAGGTGCATATAAAAATGCTTAAACTATTCTTATACAAGCAAAAGGCGTCAAAAACGTATTTGATCCTTGATTGTGGGGTTCAACATAGCTTGTGTGATTGAACAGTTTTTTGACGTTAATATTATGCCAATATTATCCACACCTTCAGCTTTAGAGGTAATACGCTTTATTGCCACTCTTACTTCGGTTTCTGTGACATAAGTAAAGAAAATATTTCTCTATTCGGAATTGGAGTCATTTGTAATTGGTGAACTGTCTGCTATTTGTCGACCATATCCAAGTTACAGTTGCAAAATGGTCATTTAGTTCGCCAAGAGAAACTGGCACACTGTCTGCCTGAGTCCTGGGATTTCCTAAACCAACTGTCCTTAAGTTTCTCCACAGTTTGGAAGAGTGAGGTCCCTCAGTTTTGCGTTTCTAATGGCTTGAGTAGTTCTGTTATGTAAGAGATTAAAATAATTATAAGGGATTTCTGTCTTGTCATGTTTAAACATTTTGTATGCAGTGTTTCTGTCCATAATCATACTATATATGTCAGCAGTCATCCATGGTGCTGGTGTCCTTTTTACGCGTTTAGATTTGTTAGGAGCATATAAATTTATAATATACTCATTTAGTTTCAAAAGTTTCTCGTCAACAGTATGTAAGGTCCATATTGAGTCCCAGGGAATCTTTATTGCGTCTTCAAGTAGTTGGGTTTCATCAACATGTTTCAAGTCACGGTACCTTATGAGTTTAGGTGTGGGCTTGGGACACTTCAAAGAATATACTAGATAAATAATGTCATGGTACGAAATTCCCGAAGCCACACATTGTCCATGTGTTTGTACTTTGTCTGCATTTTTCGAAATAATTAAGTCTTATAGAGATTCGGAAGATTGGGTATGGTGGGTGGGTTCAAGGGGAAGGACTGCTAGATCAAGAGCCTGGAACATGGTCAATAGATGTCTAGTGTAGTTCGAACCAGAGGCTAACAAATTTGTGTTATAGTCACTCATAATTATAAAACATTTCTTAACCTGTGATGAATTCCAACTACGATCTCTCGATCTCTGTGATATCGTTAATATTCAGGGGTTGGTAAATAACACAAATAAAACATTTCTGAAAGCTTGTCGAGACTTCTACAAATAACATTTCAGGTTTTTCGGCATACTCGCCAGGAGATGTGTATACTATTCTGGGATTGAGATCAGATCTAACATATGCAGCACGTTGCCCCCTTGTTTATTTAAACGATCATTTCTTAGTAGCGTATAACCATCTAGGTGTAATGTCGCTGAGGATAGTGTACGCTTTAGCCAAGATTCAGAGATGAGAAGAGCATGTAAATTCTGAATTGAGAATATGGATTGAATTTCGTTAAAGTGTGCAACCAAACTCTGAGCATTAATATGGGCTACGTGAAGGGATGAAGGGTTCTTGGAAAATGCTGTTGTTAAAATATATAATTATATTATTGTAATGTACCGAAGTACATATGATATTTCCATGCAGATATTCTGCGTCATCATACGTTGAAAGAGTAATGGAACGGAGAAAAATTCTCTCCAGCGCCGGGATTTGAACCCGGGTTTTCAGCTCTACGTGCTGACGCTTTATCCACTAAGCCACACCGGCGTCAGAAGAATCGTCTCAGTTTTAAGTTCCAACTCTTAGGTTCCCTCTAGTGGCTGCCCTCTGCACTACATCATAGATATCTATGAACCTAGGACCGAAGTCCACACATGTGCTGAGGTGCACTCGTAATGAGTGACTAGTTGGCCGGGATCCGACGGAATAAGCGCCGTCTTAAATCACGAAGTGATTTACGCATATTATATAATTATATAATTGTAATGTACCGAAGTACATATGATTCTTCTGACGCCGGGGTGGAATCCGGCGTGGCTTAGTGGATAAAGCGTCAGCACGTAGAGCTGAAAACCCGGGTTCAAATCCCGGTGCCGGAGAGAATTTTTCTCCGTTCCATTACTCTTTCAACGTATGTTGTTAAATTGTTGAATGCTTCAGGGTGAGAGAGAGGGTTCTGGTCAGCAGGTATAGGGGAATGGGGTGAGTGAAGGTCATTTTACAATGTTCTGTCAGAGACAACCAGATTATTACTGTCAAGTAACAGGGTATTCAACTTAAGAAAAAATGTTATATATAAAATATGAAGTTGCTACAAGTAAAGATTTCCTATTAATTGATAACTCAGCTAGAATTAAGTTGAAATCAATAAAGATGAAAACACACTACTGGCAGTAACAGGTATGAATAAGTAATTTATATTTTCGGAATGAATATCATATAACTTAAAATGTTATGTTTCATTTAATGCCGCTTGCAACTGCCGATGTTATATCAGCATAGCCAGTGTGCCGGAATTTTGTCCCACAGGAGTTCTTTTACATGCCAGTAAATCTGCTGACATGAGCCTGTCGCATTTAAGCACACTAATTGTAATTTGCAGGTGCTCGTGTAAAGGGAGTCAAGTCTGAAATTGGCTAAAATGGGATAAGTACAGATTTTAACTTTCTACAATTACTTCTATCTTGTGTTAAAGGGGTTATGTGATTCTTCCATTGATGACGGAGTTGCTGTGCTCCATATTTTGTGACAAAGGGATTATGTTCAGTGCCAAATGAGACAAGTTTACATATCTCTTTTTACAAGTCAGACATTAATGTGTGAAATGGGTTAAGTTGACTTGACTCTGTTCATACCGTGGAATTATATTTGTATGGGAGTTTATGTTGACTTATCCCCTTTAAGTGATTGATATGTCCACATAATGCACAGAGATATGATTAGCGACAGGTGAAAATTAAAGAAAAATATCAAGAGAACTGTAGTAGATGCTACAATATGTTTGCAATCTGGTTAGGTATTTCCGAGGTTTTCCCCTACTGTAAAGCGAATGTCGGACAATCCATAGTGATTCGTCGGACTTACTATGCCAAACATCATCACATAATAAAAAATTACATCGAAGCTAAATAATCTCGTAGTTGATACAGCGTCCCTAAAAAACCAATTAAAAAGTAATGAATATTGTTCTCTTTCAAGTAACAACTCCCATTTGTTAACCTTTCCCCATTCAGGTAGCAGCCCTCCACCTGATGTACCCGAGGAATTTCTAGACATATTTAATAGTGATGATTCGAATATCGATCCTGCTTTTATACTACAAGACTCTGATATGGACATGATTTCTCCTGATTCAGAAGGAGCTCCATCAGTACGTAGTAATAATTCGCATGTGCCAGTAATTTGTAATGACGAAAGCATGGATGGAAATAAAGATTCTGACGACTTGAGTGAGGAAACTGTAGTACCAGCCCGCCCCCAGATGAAACGAAAAACTCTTAAAGAATCACCAGAAAAGCAAGAGAAGATAGTAAGAGAAAAGGGAACACGAGTGTAGAATATGTTACTGAGAAATGGAAAATTCTTCCTTCAAGGGAATGCAAATCTTTGAGTGAATGTAGAATGAAGTTTTCATCTCGTTTTAAGGACGATATTATAAGGAAGAAAATGTTCCGAGAGTACAGGGATTGCAGTTCTATGATAGAAGGGTCAAATATGTGTGTGGACTTGTATGATTCAAAGAACCAATCACTGCAAAGAGAAGACTATGTCCAAATAAACAAAAGTTTAGGTATGTGACTTATGATTACGCCCATCACCTGCAAATAGATTCTAAATTAGAGGCTATCTGCAAAACGTGTTTCCAAAAAACTTAGGGGAGTCTAAAATGTTCTTGTAAATGAATCTTCATAAAATGGGAGCCTCAACATCTGGAACAACTTCTCCTAACTACAGAGTACTACACCTCCTTCAAATAAGTAGTCTGAGGACGCTATTGAGAGAGTTCATCAGCATATTTACTCTGTTCCAAAATACGAGAGCCATTACACAAGGAGGGATTCAGAGAAGAAATACCTACATTCCTACTATACATTGGAGAAACTGTGTGAGGAATATCAAGGACAAACAAAGATCATCAATCTTGTAGGTCGTCCCAAGTATGAAGAAATATTTCACCCACAGAATATCGCAATAAAAATACCAAATAAAGTTACATGTGCCAAGTGTGACAAGCTTCAAATGTAGCTGGTGCTAGCTGCAGAAGATCAAAAGTTCATAATCAAAGATGCTCTGAGAATACATCTAGAAGATGCTGACAAAGCGTACCTATCCAAAGCGGCTGACAAAGAGAAGTCAAAACAAGGAAACTGTAGTTTTCGACCTGCAGCAATGCCTCCCAACACCAAATCTTGAGACATCAAGTAAAAGGCAATTATGGACACATAATTTGACAATTCATGATCGTTACATAGGTCAGCCTCACTGTTTTATGTGGCACGAAGCTATAGCCGAAGGGGGTGCATATCAAACTGTGTCATGTTTATACAAATATTTGTCTTCAAATGAAAACAACAGATTAGAACAGGCCGTTCTCTATTCTGATACAGCAGGAGATCAAAATAAAAACAGATATGGTGGCTATGTTTTTTTTGCACTCATGACAATGGAAAACAGCAAAATAAAGCAGACTGACCACAAAGTTCTGGTTCTGGGTCACACCCACTTGGGATGTGACTCGGACCCTCAGTTACTGAGGCAAAAAAGAAGACAATTATGTTCCAAATATACCACCACCATCGCTGGTATCAGCTAGTTAAAATGTGCAGAAAGAACACACCATTCAAAGTGACAGAGATGCAACAATCAGATTTCTATGATTTTGCAGCCCTCCGTGATACAGTGCTACAGGCAGGAAAGAAGAATTCTGAAGGTGAGAAATTTGTGTGGAAAGAGGTACGTTGGTTTCACTATTAACATGGCAGGAACTGCCTGGTGAAGTAAAAACAGATTTGAATGAAGAGACTCCTTTTAAGGAAGTGAGCTACCACCTTAGAGGCCGTGAAACCACTGAGCCCATTTGATTTGCCATACATGATGGGCCTCCAAGCATAAGTAAAGAGAAGAAAGAGGATTTCCAAGATCTTCTTCCTTACATCCTCAAGATATTTTGGGGATTTTATCAAAATCTCAAAATAGAAGAGTTACCAGATGTTCTTCCAGATGAAGATGAAACAGAAGAGTCTTAAATGTTAGTATTGTTGACATGTTCTACTTTATAATTAAATTGTTGTATTATTCTTAATCATTATTCATTCCATCAAAGAAAAAGAACTCATTTTTCGTAAAAACATCCAAATACACTATTGAAATATTTTCAGTAATTGTCAAATTAAAGTTATTATTGGCACTTTAACTTAATATTTATACTGTTGTAGCATTCAGTCAGTTTAAATAATTCAAACATTGATCTCTTGTTATTGTATATTGTTGATTTTCTCAATAAAATGATTGAACCAAATGGGTTAAGTTACAGCTTTTTTGTGCTGAAGGGGTTATGTCAGTGATTACACAATAATATTAATTACTTCGCACCATTTGATGAATACCATGAATGAATGTATCATAAGCCAAGTAAACATATATTTAGACATTTACAGCCAGTTTTCGTGTAGAAATATTTATATCCCGATTTATGAGATAGGCCTATGTACAAACTTTGCTTTTGCTTTCCTGAAAAGTGAGTAATATTGACTTAACCCCCCTTTACAAGAGCACCCGCAAATTATACTTAGTTACGTAATTACTAAATGAGCACAAGCACACACACACACTCTGCTGCCTTGGAATGTCTTCATAGGTCACTCTTATTTTTGCTTCACAACGACTTCATCCATGGTCCACACATTTCCAACACCATATTTCGCGATGCAGTCCATCAACAGTTTATGTCGAATTTTAATGAGATCCTCACCAACATCACACCAGTTTGTTTCAAGAATTTCTTGTTTGTTATAAATCACAGTCTAGGGAACGGAAGAGTTAAAAACAATAGCGTTCTTGTTTTTAAATGTGATACTTATGCATAAGCTGGTACCCTGAGCAATCCATGACACTAAATTTAGGTTACTGTGATGATACACCTATCTCTGAGCCTTAGAAAACACTAAGGTTCTATCTTTTGCAAACTGGCTTCTTTCATTTTGACACATAAAAATGTTTTTAATAACTGTACGGAGGGAAAGGTCTGCTCTCATTTTTTCGCATTTATTTAAGAATTCATTCTCTTCACAACTAGCGAGATTACAATATTTATGCCTAAGCACCACTTGCTTGCTTATATAGCAGGAAGTATGACGATCAATTGGGAAAATAATATTCTTAATGAGACTTCCCTATAGATACACACATTTTGCTGATGACAATACATATCCTTACTTAATAAAAACCGCATTGCATTTCTACACCATGATAGAAAAGACAGTTAAGTACCAATCTATATCACAGACATACTCATTGCTGAAACTCCAGTTGTGAACGAAATTCCTATATGGAAATGGCTGATTCCAGAACATAGCATACAAATTCCAGGAAATCATTCCAAAAATGATCCTCCATACATTTTTAAGTTAGATTCCACGGAACTACTCTGCAGTACATATAAGGATCACCTTCAAATTTATACAGATGGATCTCTAAATCCTAATAATAGGACATCAGGAGCAGGGTATTATATTCCAAAATATCAAGAAAGTTATTTCATACCATGTTCATCCTCCTCCAGTCTTGACACTGAATTGCTAGCTATTGATGCTGCTCTTCAGTGTGTTACTCAAATTTCTGAAAAATCTATTTGCATTACTTACTGACTCCAAGGGGGCTATATTTAATATAATTAAATATGTACCAAACCTATACGCACATAGAATTATTCCAATTCAGAAACAACTAAGTCAACTAAAAAACTCCAAAAGGAAATAACATTTTAATGGATACCTAGTCATTGTGGTATACCTGGAAACGAGAAAGTCGATAATATTGCAAAACAGGCAACATATTTGCAACCAAGACCTCTTCAAGTGATATCTCTATCCAATGCTTTTGCTTCAGTAAAGTCTCATTTTACAAACCTATGGATCAACAATTGACTCTCTTCTGACAAAGGAAAAATTTTACAGTCTGTACAAAAGAAACCAAATGACCTGGAAATGTACAAAAACTTGCCCAGATATAGTCAAACATTTTCAACAAGAGCCAGAACAGGTCACATTGTCACTCAATTGTACCTACACCGATTTCACATTTCTGATAATTCTACTTGTCTGTGGTGTAATAATCATGATGAAGATCTGGAACACATTCTTCTATACTGTCCATCCTTAAACCACAAAAGAAGTAAATTACAATCATCAGTACCAGTTGCAGAAGACACAGCCCTGCAGTATATATTGACTACACCCCACCTCTGGCTACTAGCAACAGGCATCTATAATGAACACCGATCAAAATACCCCTCATTTCTCGTGAAAAACAACTGAATAGACTACAGTGGACTATAGTGGACTTTACGTTGTCAGCAAGCAGCTGGATACATTAAGAAGATTGATTGATAGAAAAGACAGTTCAAGTAGTAGACTTTTTTCCTTGAACTACAGTACTTGCTTGTTCAAAAAGCCACAAAAGGCTGAATAATTTGAGTTATTAGATTCCTCTCAAAAGTGTACATTCATTGTTTGTTTCAGTTTTCTTTGTTGACATAGGCCTAAGTAGTACTACAAAGCCATAGTAAACAAGAGCTTCATGGAAATACACTGATTGGCCAAAACCTAGAGCAAAATTACTTTTTTTGTCTAATGGCATGGTCCCTATATCAAAATCAATAAACCATCAAACAGTCTTGAGTCATCATTTCGTAATCAGTATAATATAATTCTACTTTTCATCTGTAACCTTCGGCACATAAGTACTATGCATGTGGAAGATGTTTAAGCTTCACTTGACATGTAAGTGATCACAGTACGCTATTACACCAGCTGTAGCGATAGCGTATTAAAATAATAAAAGAATTGGGTCAGTAATAAAAACATGATGTCCAACTTTTAGTAATAAGAGAATGTATTATAATTATACACTTAACTGTTGTCCACAACTTCTAAATTTTATTTGCATTCACTGATAATGGCAGTACTTACATTTTCTGCCAATACAAGCAAAACAACAATTGAAATTAATTCAGGTGTTGAGTCAGCCTCCTGTATCTGACAATGTGTAAGTTGATTAACATTATGGCGTGCTTTATTTCCTCACGTAAATTAGATGAGTAATTGATATTGGCACCGTAAGTATTGTTGCTGCACATGGATTAACACGTAGTTATCACAAGACAAATATGTGAATTTTAATAAAGCAATTGAAGAAATGAATGAATTAATGTTAGCCATGATGTCCCATGTTGGGCACAGGCCTCCTGCAATGGGGTTAGAACCCCCTCGACAGGGATGGCTCAAGTGTACTCGCTTGGTGAGCCAATCCAGGCAAGCTTGTCGTGTATACTACTTTTGTGACATGGTTAATAACCCTGTTAGACTTTGACTAGTCTCAGCACTCTGTTCTTTGTTCATTTTTTTTCTTGCACTACACACATTACACTGACACTGGCACTTTGACAAACACTGATTGCTATTTACACTATTTACCTGACACTTTCTCAACAGTGACTTTACTATTTACAAAACTTATCTTACACTTTCACTAATACTGACTTTACTATTTACAATATCTTAACACTGATTACGTTATCTATTTACAATGACCTTCCCTAGTTCTTTCCACAAAACTCTGTTCTTTGCTGTCCTCGACCATTGTTTCCCCTCCTCTTTGGTAAACATGTCAGACCATCTGAGCCGTGGTCTTCCCTGTCCTCTCTTTCCGACGTAGGGGTCCCACATCGTGACTGCATGGTCCATCTTGCCTGGTGTAGTCTCGCCACATGTCCCCCCCAGGTCCACTTCGTTGCCGTGGCTCGTTGTGCTGCATCAGTAGTGTTCGTCAGTCTTTGCAGTGTTTCGTTTGTCATTGTCTCGTAGCGTGATGCCCAGTATTTTCCTTTGCATCTTCCTCTGGCATGTTTGTATACTTGAGCGTTGTCTCTCGGACAATGTCCAAGTTTGGCAGCCGTATAGCAAAACTGGGATCACACATGTCTCTAGTGCCTCGAACTTGAGATTGCGGTTGATTGTCTTGTCCGTCCATATGAACTTCAGGCTCCAGAATGCCTTCCATGCTGATGAAATTCTTCTATTGATCTCTTTGTGGTTTCTTTGTGAGAAGGTAACTATTTGACCCAAATACACATATTCAGAGACATACTGCAATTCTGTGTCGCCTACTCTGATTGGGATCTCTTGTGCGTTTGTCATCACTTTTGTTTTCGTGTTGTTTGTCATCACTTTTGTTTTCGTGTTGTTTGTCATCACTTTTGTTTTCGTCTTTGTTTCGTGTTTAGTTCCTCAATCATGTTTTGCAGTTCTGCTGCTGAGTCAGCGAATAAGACGATGTCATCTGCGAACCTCAGATTAGATAGTCTTCTGCCGTTGATATTGACCCCACGTTTCTCCCATGATTGAAGAAATAGAATAACAAAAATTATCAACAATAAATGCTGCAAAAGATAAGGGATTCCTAGGACCGCACTAGGAAGTGATATTAGTGGAAAACATACATGGAACATGGAAAGCAGCCTGTATTTAATCAAGAAAAAGGGGATGCAATTGCTGACCACTTGATAGTAGTTTTTAATCAGGATTTCCATTTTCAAAGTTTGACTTATGTGTGCTGGCAAAAAAATTTGGCCAGACGTGGATGAGTTGGGAAGTTTGAAAATAACTTTTCAGGGGAAAAGTGGGTAGAAGGTTTACTTCGTAGAAATCCCAATTGTCGACAAGAATATCAAGAAATACTACCACAAAAAGATCGAAGGTACAGGCACATGTAAGCTCCATCATATCGTACACATGACAATTATGATGTTGCTGTCGGTCCAATGCCCGTGCACTTGACAATCAGCTCAACTGCAGTCTTACAGTATTTCTGTACGATTCATCTTCTTGTAGCAATACTGTGCTTCTTTTGCTGTGTTCCATGATCATCTCTTCATTTGCATTATACAATACATAGGCGGATGTATGGTAAGTTCCTATCCTGTGCAGACAGATGTAAGTGGCCCTTGGGGGATTATGCAGAGGTTAGTCAATAAAATTTCCTAGGTTTTACTTTCTGCTCCATCCGAATTTTGTCGTTTTTCGACAGATATGAATTTACTTTCGATTAGTTGTTTTACAGAATAAATGAAAGTCCGTTATTAAATGGTTGAAAAATTTTGGTGCCCCTTTTAGTCAAAAAGTGTGCTGTTTTATATCCCTTTATATCATGGTGGGAAGAAATCCACTGTAAACTTATTTTTTCTGTGGTTTTGATAAGTAATAGATAATTTTCTTACAATCCTGAATTTTAGTCCTTTTTATAGACTGTCCTGAAATTATAGCATTTATGGTTATCCTTGAATTTGACAATAATATGACAGCATTTTGGAATGTGTTTAATTTATACAAGAGTACATCGTCATTGTTCCGGCAATAACTCCTATGTGACATATTTATTGATTTTCAAATTTTTGCTCTATTAAATAATTTAAATAGTGATACAGCAAACAATAAAATCTCCTATATGTAATTATATTTTTTTGTTTCGAAAATGTAAGAATTCACAGTCTCCTACGTACGACTGCCATAGTATGAATAAATGTGTTTTCTTTTCCTACTGAAAAATTTTATATTTTGCACATAGGAATTATTGCAGAAATAACGATGATATAAACAACAGTAATTTTCCTTTCAAAATTTGTTGTATAATCTCCTACAGAATTGTAAAATGAAAAAAAATGGAAAAGCTAAAGGGAACCTTGAGTATTCGTCTACCACAACCAAGAGGTTCCTATTGCGAGTTAAAGATAGCAGTCCTTTAGAGCCTATAATGAGTCTCTCAAATGAGGAGTTCTTTTGATTAAAGTTTCCTTCAGAACACACAGCCTGTATGTTTCTTACATTCAAATGTAATAGGACCACCAGCATCTAACCACTGACCATCTGAACAAAAGTGGCTAACATGGTTACTTTGTCTCCAGATAAAATTCTAAAGTGGGTATGGAAAAAGACAATTTTATAGTTCAATAATAGTATTATATATGTTACAAAACTGGCAAATATTGTAAATAATGAGCAATCATAACATGTTTAAAACTGCCAACAACACTCTGGCACATATACAGCACACTGAGGAACTTTCAAGAAGATACACGTTGAATCGTAAGTAGGGACCGGATTTTTATGTAATTACATATTATATTCCTTCCAACCTAACCATATATAAATAACAAATCTTTGCGAATCTTGTAATTACCATTAATATATTAAAATTTGATACTATATATTTTTACATATTTACCCCATATTACATAAATCTACACATTCTGGGGGTTTATTCATTTTTACTTCTCTAAAAGAAAAAAAAAAAACTTCTGCTGGGGAAGTTTACAATTTGAAATACACAGATTTAAAAAGCCTTTTTACCTACCCAAGAAAATATATATTTCGGGACAAAACATAACGTCCTTAGTTCCAGAAAGTAATAGAGGCACTCGCCCCATACCGTCCACTGTAAATATGATGAACAAAAGGCAACCATTCTCATACAACTACCGTGTATTGTAAAAGTCACTCAGAAAGCAGCGTTGTCTTCATGTGGCGGAGTGGGACGAGGACGACATGATTTGTCTCGAACTATAATTGTTCTGCACACATCTTAACAAGCCGTTTCCATGCAATTTGCTACCTTTCTCACCCTCTTCCTAATCCTTCCATGGAAAACTTGTGTCAAGTCTGACATGAGCTACATGGTTAGGGGTTGTTATAGCATCTACAGGGTGGGCACAAAGCTAACCCCTATAAATACCTCAAATATACACATTATTTATGTAATTCATAATTCAGACATATATCCACTTTACATTAATTCGTGTCCTAAGTGTCTACAGGATTAGTAGATATGTCCTCCATAATTCTCTTCACACAAAACAAAGCATTGCCAGGTTCGGTGTGATATTCGCCTCAGCACCTCAGCTGTGATTTAATTTCACACTTTCACTACAGATGGAAAAATAGTAATGTGTCAAGTGTGCGGTAAAAAAGTCGGGTGCTCTATGAAATCACAACTGGAGTCTTACCTTTCCTATACCTGCCAGATATTGATATTAAATATTTTCATGATTTTACATATTTTAGTACATATTCAGCTTATTTTTCTTACATAAATATGTACATATTTCACACCTTGATATTACATAAAAATCCGGTCCCTAATCATAAGGGTTAAACATGTCTGGGGTGCAGCGTATTTAATAACTAGAATTCCTAAATTTTCATACATATATTCTATAGAAAGAAAGTAGGTACACTGATTTCATACTCATTTGCTCTACAACATACAGTATTTAGTTGTATTAGTCTTCCAATCTGATTCAATTAAAAACTCACTGTCCTTTGACTCAGTACACTCTTTATCAACAGCTGTAATTAAATCTGTGACACGTTTCGGCGTGATAAAGTATCAATCTTAGTAACAAAACTCAAGAAAGAATATTCACAGCTCAATACATTGAATTTTATCGTTTTCCTTTCTTCCCTGCCTGTCTGGACTTAGAATGACCCTTTCTTTTCTTTTTCTTTTTAAGTGACTCCTTTTTGTTTTTTTGCCTTTCTAACTTGTTTTTTAATTTGAATGTTTTACTCTTTTGAACCTGTTTTTTTGCATTTTTCTTTAGTATCTTCTTTACATCTTTTGGTGTTTTTAATTTTAATCTCGTTAATTCATCTTTTTGAGTATCTTTCTGGTCATTGTTCTCACTACTTTCATCTTCGTATATTACCTGAAACAAATAATATTGACACCTAATTATTGTATTTAAAATTAAATACACTCCATTTTGTATTCCATACCTTCTAGGTATGTACTTTCTCATTCATTATAGCACGTATTGCAATGCTGCAGACAATCTGATACAAAAAGACTGGATTTTGGCATGTTGACTGCACACAGCAACTTTTTAAAGTATTTTATTGAATTTTGAAAAATAACACAAAGTGAAGAACAATGCTGTTTAACTGACGGCACCAGACCCTGGGTTCATTTCGCCATCATCATCATCTTCATCCCGCCTACTGTGCGACCTCATTAACAAAACACGTGAACAATGTGCATCGGCGTAAGACTGAGTATTGAGCAGCTTGGCTAGGCAATGTGTGCAGTCTGAATAGATATTCTTCTTTTTAGCATGTGACTCACACATGTTACATTTTCAAAAGAGAACATGGTATCTATCAAGAATTATATTTGCTATCAATAGCGAGGGTCGTGAAATAATTAATCAGAAATGTAATTAAGTTTTTTTGATAAAGAAAAGTCAACCAGAAAATTAAAGTGTCCATGCTACATAATGTTCTGCATAATGTCTGAATCCACTATTTGTAAAACACTGAAACAATCAAAATTAGCAAATATTCATGACGAAAAAATTAAATCTCCAGGAAAGAAAAGTACAGATCCAGAAACAAAATCTGGATCGCCCAATTTTACTAAGTTCCAGATACAACACATTGCACATGTGCAGTAAACAAGAACTTATGAACAGACTTGCAAAGCTTGTTGCCTACATAGGGGAGGACTGCTACCACGACTCAGCCCATTTTTTAATTCCGTATCTGTACAAGCACCTCTAATAATATTGAAGTCGGTAAATTTGATTGCCTACTGCAGTGATGTCAAAGCAAGCGCATTTTTCTGACCTTGACGTCGTGCGCGGGCAGCAAGCGCTAAGTATGGAAAGAGGAAGGGTTGTGTATATGAATAAGCAATCTGTTGGATTAAGAAAACGGAACGTGAAATTTTATGTCGTTATTTTTATATGGCTTCTTTCTGTTTGATATTATCTATATTGTCTGTAAAACAAAAGTACTAACACTGATTTATTAATATTGCACTTGTGTTTTAAATCTTAACAACATAAGAGAGTTAAGAAGGATTATTCACTTAAATTCCATAGTAGTATAATATTATACTGTATTAAGTGGATAAAACACATCATTAATAAAGAGATATTCCAAAGAAAGAGATTGAGTATGACATGATATGTTGGAATTTATATTGATAGTATCTTTAGCCTTACAAAAGTAATCAATAAACTAATCAAAACAATATTACAGTACAAAGCAAAGTTACCTAGGTACTGTATCTGTTTTAAGTGTAACTAATATTACATAACAAAACCCTTATCGCATTATGCTTTTAAGCTGATATTTGTGAGGAACTTCCTATCATCAGAATATTAAATTATTTTCTCGAAATCTGCTGAAGCTATAGAGCTGACATTTTTACAACACATGGGCACGTATCTTTTGCTTATGATGTAACAGTAGTTGCTTTGTTAATTCATTTCCTTACAAACAATTTCCACGCGAATATTTTCAAAATTTGCAATACACTACCTTCAGTAATATGTATATACGGTATATTAGATTTACGAAAACATTCTGTAAGGCTACTAAATAAATAGGCCTATACCTGAAAATTTCAATTTTCTATACGAAAAGTTGAGAAAATATTTCTTTAGAATAAAAAAATCAAACTTGTGAAAAATGAACATTAAAATTAAAACTTACATTCTTATAATGCATTTATACTTCTCAGGCAAATCTAAAAATTAACATGGATACAGTTTTAATAAGTTCTCTTCCCTTTGTCCATTGAATCAGTGCTGGCCATCCCTGTATATAGTTCGACCAAGCGGCATATACTACCTCTTTCGTCTGTCTCTTTCCTTTCAGCTGTAAAGCTCTCAGACTTTCCTGGGCTCTAAAGCGCACGCTTGCTCCTGTGGGTATAATTGACATGCCTGGCCTACTGCATCGTAAAGCCTGCCTCATTAAAAGGGCAATGTTACTTGTCATTATGATGACGAAAAAAATGTTGTGACCATGTAGTTAAAAATAAGTATCGTGAAACCAAAGAACTCATCAATGACATTGTAGTCAGTGAAATGATTAATCGAGATAACAATTCTAGTGATAACTGGAGTATAATGTAGTGACACAGACTCCGATCTTGACGACATGTAGCATGCAGTCTCCGCTACTAGGCCTATTCTGTTTTTCTACTACATTTTCTATTAACTGTTGGACTCCATTGTTCTCTCATTATAAATGATGGATTGCTGTCTAGTGTTAATAGAGTGATTGCATTCATAGAACGAATGTAGAGTCACACAACTAGTGGAAGGGAGCCAACCGACAGCACTCTGCTTCCCCTATCTGTTTTGAAAATTAATAATGTCGAGTAATACACGTGGCTATAAAATCTTTCGAACATTACATATGAGAGTTATTTTCGACAGTAAGTTAACATGGAGCAACCATTTGAAATATATTTCTGAAAAAGCTCGTAAAAGATTCTCCCTTCTGGAAAGACTAGCAGGAAAGAAATGGGGATGCTCTAGAGTCTAGAACATACCTGCACAAACAGCACTCAACAAGTGCGCACGCTCCTTTGGAGCGAGAAAGCTGTTTACTGCTCGCTGAATCAGAAAGGAAGAAACATCAGAATGACATAGACTTGCTATAGGTAGAGGAGAGGGAAACAACCACTCAGCTATCTAGTGGAGTGCAGTGCGTATTCTCAGTAACTGTTTCACGTTGCTTACCTACTGCTACAGTACAGTATGGAGGAATCTAAAAGACGGAAAAGTGATGATCACGCAGATTCTTTCAATGTTGCATGGGAAAATGCTTATTTTTTCATAGCTGCTGGAGTAAATACTCAGTGCTTTATCCGCCACAACATTTTTAAATGTAGAAAGAAACATAACATAATGCGTCATTACGAGTCCAGACATAAAGATACTAAAGATATTAATCTTCAACAATTTAAATATCTCTCTTCAGGAAAAAGGCCAGCTCAGTGTTGATATGTTGAATAAATTACGGGATTTCAGTCGTAAACTTACACTTTTCGTAAGTCAGTTTCGGGAAGGTAATATGGCTTACTTTCGAACGATAGAAACTGCTCGTGATGAAGCCATGTTAAACGATTATGTGCAAATATTAATTGAAATTCAGAATGAATTTAATTCTAGGTTCAAAGATCTTGTCTTAAGGTCCACACGGTTAGCGCATCTAGCCACGAAACCATGTGGCCCGGGTTCGATTCTCGATCGGGGAAAGTTACCTAATTGAGATTTTTCCAGGGTTTTCTCTCAATCCAGTATGAGCAAATGCTGAGTAACTTTCGGTGTTGGACCCAGACTCATTTCATCGGCATTATCACCTTCTTCTCATTCAGACGCTAAATAACATAGGCTGTTGATAAAGCATCGTAAAATAACCTACTAAAAATCTTGTCTTAATTGGAAAGAAGTTTAAAGTTATCATAATAAATTCCTTCAACACCAGTTGAAACAGAGTCATATAAGTTACAGGTGGGCCTGGTCGGCGCAGTATAAGGCCCTCATTCGCTCTGTCATTACCTATGCCGCACCCGCATGGGGGTTTGCAGCAGTGTCCCATCTACGTAAACTCCAAGTTATCCAAAACCAGGTGATTCGACTCATTACCCATCTCCCCCGAGTCGCCTCAAGAAGAAAGTTCCATGATGAACTAGAGTTGCCAACCATAGACGAGTTCATTGCTCGACTGGCTAGGAACCTGTATGCAGAAGCTCGTGCTAACCCCAGCCCGCTCATATCTGGCATAGACACCAGACAGGTCCATTAGCTATACTATTGAGACAGGAGGACAGGGAGGCTGGCGTTACTCCCAGGTTTTGGTAGCCACGACTCAACTCCATGAGACTCCTTGGATAGTGCAACTGCTTTAAAATGACCTTGTCTTAACTGGGCTAAACAAAATCCCTCCCTAACAATATCTACTTTTGTTGATCGATGGAACTATCATAGAGCCAATGGGCTAGTATATATCCATCGATTCATAGAGTCATTCTGCCTAAGAGCCAACTGGCTAGTCTCTGATATTGAGACAACTCATCCTGCCTAAGGTTTTTCCGTGGTTTTCCTAAGGTGCTAAGACAAATGTCGGGATGAGCCCTAAAAGAAATGGGCCACGGACCTGCACTCATATCCCCATGAATCTCCCTAATTACTCTAAATTAATTAACAATTACATCTTCGTAATTGAGCCATCATATAGCCAAATGGCTGGTCTCAAAATTTGAGACGATTCAACAAGGCTCATGACAACAATCACCTCCTACATAATAGCCAAATTGGCTAGTCTCTTATATATGAGACAACTCATCCTGCCTAAGGTATTCCGTGGTTTTCCTAAGGCGTAAGACAAATGTCGGGATGAGCTCTATAAGAAATGGGCCACGGACCTATATGCCCTTCCCGATATATATTTCCCTTTATATAAACGACGTATGCCCTAGTTCAGAACCTATAAATTGTCTTTAAATATACGAGGTCACTCAATTAGTCGCAATTTGAAAGGACAGGGACCTCTCAAATTGCAGATTTAGATTTCACGGCACTTCTTCTGACGGCCTTCACATGCTTTGTCATCGAACAACAGATGACAGCGTCTCGCCATCCTAACGGCAAACACCAGCCAACTCCTCCTCGCCCCGTTCCGTGATCACTTGATCAAATCTCAGTCCCCCTCGCGTATGTGGTACCTAAGAGATTATGTCCAATTTCGGCTTCCCCTTCAAAATTTTCTAGAACTCCTTCAGTGGAGCAGCGTAACCCGGAGTGAGACTAGTGGCCAACAGGCTTGGAGCTCACATATTTAGTTTTGTACAGCCCCCAACCCCTTGCAAGGACGCGTTTTGCGTACCTTTTAAATTTGTCCTCCCAATTCTCTTTCGATTTTTCGATTTTCGTTGGCGCAGTTGGTATTGCGCTGGCCTTCTGTGCCCGATGTTGCGGGTTCGATTCTGGGCCAGGTCGATTGCATTTAAGTGTGCTCATATAACCTCGGCAGTTGCGAGCGTCGTTAAATAAAACATAACATTTAACAATTTACAGCTCAGACTTATTGATCTTCAATGTGGCCTAAGGGCTAAAGATCATTTGAATAATACTACTAGCCTGGTTGAGTTTTACAAGACTAAACATTAGCAATAATATCCACGACTACACAGGCTGGCTGTGAAAATGATTGCTATGTTTGGCTCAACATTTATATTTGTGAGCAACTGTTTTCCATAATCAACATTAATAAAGGCAGGCATCGAACATCTGTAACTGATGTTGTATTACAATCAGTAGGCTACTGTTCCTTTCAGCTGCCAACAGCATAAAACCTCGTTTTGATGTACTGATAAATAAAAAAAATAACAAAATGATATTGTACATTTAAGTAGGTACAGAATTTATATTATTTCTGTAAAATAAATATTTCTGCATTAATTAATAAGTCCAAGATAGTTTTGCAAACAATGAACGGGAATTCATTTCACGAACACTCGTAACAGTACTTCCTTTTGTGTACATTTTGTACGAGATCACCCCTTCTTCCAGTCCATCCTATACAGAGCACAGCTAATATCTGCATTCCGCTCATGAGCTGTGAGCCGGCTCGGAGAGTGCAAACCTTGTGCAGGCCTGCTCTAGAAATACTTTGAACACTACATAGAAAATTTTTATACAGCCAGTGCTGACGTACTTCACCTTTCATAAACGAAATAGAATGTGTTCAAAACCAAGCTCTCAGGCTCATTACTGGTGGAATCAAAACAACTCCAATAGATTCTATGAGATTCCTCACTAATATTAGCAGCATCAAAATGACAATAGAAGAAAAAAGCACTGATTCAAGATGAAAAACTTATCAGATTACTAGGAAACAATTGGCATTCATACAGTCCTCTCTGTAGATTAAAAACTCAAAAAAGTTTCATATCCATGGTTCAAGAATTAAAACAGAAAATCAACATCTCTAATTTAAAAGAAATCTTACAAATTAAACCAAACCCTTTAACTCTATTAAATATAGAATATAATCTAAATTTAACAGAAGAAATACTGAAATCAGAAGTAAACACTGAAATAATGAAACAATTGTCTTTAGACACAATTAATATTAGGTACCCTCCACAAAACTGGCTTCATTTATACACTGACGGATCCTTGATCTCCAGAGAACAAGGTGCCGGTGCAGGTGTTAGGTGCTGTCTCTTCTCACTTTACAGATCTCTTGGATATGGAGAAATCATTGCAATAAGTGAAAGTCTCAGGAATCTTCTATGCCACATCAATAAATTTTAAAATACAGTTGTATTGTCAAACTCCAAAGCAGCTATTCTATCAATCGTCTCTAAACACATACCTTCATCTCAAACAGCAGAAATAACTAAAACGCTCTCTCAAATAACACTCAATAAAAGAATTGTATTCCAATGGATACCATCCCATTGTGGAATCCTGGGAAACGAGAATGCGGATGCTTTAGCAAAGAAGGGCAGCACTGCTACTTACAGACCTGTTACTAAATCTACGTATTACTCTGTGAAAAGATTTATTAAATCTACATACTAAGACTTCAACAAACAAAATTTGATAACACAATCCCAAGGGAAAAAAATGGAACTCTCTGCATCATAATCCACAGTTAATTCCTGATTTACCACGAAAATCGTCTGTAGCTGCATTTAGATTGGCAACAGGCCATGATTGTTTGGCCAAACACCTGCATAGAACTGGAATATATCAGTCCCCTAACTGCCCATTGTGTAACTCAAACCAAGAAATGGATTCGGAACACCTCAAAATCTGTGCTTCAGTGGCTGGCCATGATAATATCTTTGAAAAATATTGGAGTGCAAGTCAAACACCTAGCATTAGAAAACAACAACAAGCCAGACGTATTGTTAAAAATACACTCAGGGACAAAAAAAAAAAACCGGACACTTTAATATTTGTTGGTATTTTGGAAAACATTATCTTCTCATACAATATTATGGTAGCCATCTGTTGTTATGGAGACGTGTATACATTGTTGATTGTTTTTTGTTTTATAAACAAGCCATTACAACCAAATATTCCAATTTTTCTTTCGGAGTCTCAGCTATAACAATTTTGTCTCAACCATTTTGTGCTTCAGTATCGTTATCATTCGTTATTTCTTTATTTTTTACATTTTCTGAGTTTACGTGGGGTTGTAACATTTGCCTTAAAACAAGATGCGACCTGAAGATGTGGCTCGAGCTGTAGCCCTTTACGATGATGGACACAGTGTACATTACATTGCAAATGTTATGAATATGGCTAGAAGCACAACCCATGATGCCATAAAACGGTATAGAGAGACCCTAGAATATACCAGAAGACCAGATTCGGGTCGTCCAAGAGCTACAAATCCAAATGAAGACAGGTATATGGTGTTGAGAGTTCTTAGGGAGCGCAACCTGCCAGCTACTAGTGTAGCCCAGCAATTTGTTAACATGCATGGACGCCCAATTTCGGCCAAAAAAGGTAGAAGGAGGTTGAAAGCAAGTGGACTGATATCAAGTAGACCTGCAACTGGTCCCAGACTTCTCAGGATGCATCGAGATGAACGACTGCGTTTTGCAAATGATCACAGGGATTGGAAAAATGGACAGTGGAGCTGTGTTCTGTTCACCGATGAGTCCCGTTTGAATCTGTGCTCACCTGATGGACGTGAAAGAGTTTGGAGAAGGAGGGGAGAACGATTTGCACAGTGTTGCGTTTTCGAAAATGTGCCATATGGAGGTGGTGGAGTGATGGTTTGGGCAGGAGTGTGTACGGATGCTCGTACAGAGTTGGTTTTTGTTGAAAATGGAAGACTAACAGCTGATAGGTATACAAATGAATGTTTGGCTGATCATGTTGTGCCATTTGGCCAATTTGTAGGCGATAATTTTGTTTTAATGCATGATAATGCACGGCCGCATATTGCTCATGCGGTCGGAGATTATCTCCAAGAAGTGGGAATCCATGTTTTTCCATGGCCAGCAAGGAGTCCAGACATGAACCCAATTGAACACACGTGCGACATGCTGGGACGGCATGTTAAGAATAGACGACCGAGACCAGAATCGTTACAAGAGTTGAGGCGAGCACTTGGCGAAGAATGGGAACTTATTCCTGAAGAAGACATTGCTAACCAAATTGAGAGCATGCCAAGACATATGGATGCAGTTATTCAAGCCAGAGGGGGTAATACCCGTTACTAAAAATAGTTTTTAATGTTTAAGGCACCATAAAATGAAAAAACAGCTAGACCAAACGATGCCATAGTTATACGCCCTTTGTAATTTTTTTTGTAAATTTTCTCATCAGAGATTTTTTTTTCAAATGTTGTCGTATAAGGTGCTAAATGAAACATTATTTTGTTTAAATGGGTTTTGTTTCATTTTGAAATAATTGGCAACAAAATACAAGCAAATATAGAAGTGTTCGGTTTTTTTTGTCCCTGAGTGTACTTTTGGTATTCTGGTTTCACAATAGAGGGTTTATGAAAAGCCTTTTAGATGCAGGGCATAACTAGTTGATAAAATTGTAAAGGCAACGTGTGTTCTTCACAATTATATGAGGCAGAATATATACGTGATACCAGAAGGACGTGAACAGGAAATTTTAACACAAGATGCATGTCTTGATTCGATTCCACGTGTAGGTTGTAATGCTACGCAAGAGGCTTTCAATGTTAGGCAAGAGTTTATATGTTATTTCATGAATGAAGGAAGTGTTCCATGGCAAATAGCTTATGTTTATAGAGGTAGAAATAAAGATTGACTGTTTGAAATGAACTCCTCAATAAGTTAGCAATATAAACTTAAATGCAATTTAATACATTAATTTCATAAGCAGTATGTAAGTTATAGTGGGTACAATAGATATGTAAAAGAATAAAAGATGCGTACAATCAATCCCGAGAGTTCCACTTATTTCTTGCCAACAGTTGTCCTTCCTGGCTGTCTCTCTATAATAATTTGAGCTTGTGTCATAGCAACAAGGATATTTTTGTATTTCTACAATCAATCTTTCCTCCCTTGATCTTCTTTCCAATTATTAGTAATTAGTAAACAGGAACAATATTATAACTATTAAAGTTGGCCTATGCAACACAACCATCTGCTAGATGCCAGGAAAACAACTGATTATGTGTATGCGCGAAGTCAACTACAACTATGAAAATTGCCTCCTAGGCGATCTGTGAAATTTAGCTTAGTGTAGCTTAGCTTACCTTAGCTTAGCATAGCGCTTTGTGTGTGCCATTCCATACAACTACATTAGAGCTTTTTTTTCCTTAGCTTGCGTAGCTTAGCTTAGCTTAGCTTTCTGTGTGTGGTAGCCTTTAGAGCTGTATTGTTTACTACAAATCAGAAACAGTCACTGTATTTACAAAATATGGTTACTTCGAGACTTTCAATATTGCAAATTTATGAAACAATCGCTGCTCTATTACATGGTACAAGATTTCAATGGTCACCGCTAGGAGCACTGATTTACAGCAATGTTGCCCTAGTAGTATTAGACTTCTTAACAAATTGCCCACTCAAATTAAAGAAATAAATGGAAGTACAGTAGTTTTAAATTGTAGGCTAGCATTTTTGCCGATTGCATTGTGAGTCATTGTTTGTGGCCTTCAAGATCCCCCAACTTGAATCTGTGTTATGTTTGAAGACAGTGTAGTAGAACATAAAATATCAGTTGAGAAATTCTTAATATTTCATAATATGTTTTAAAGAATAATAAAGTAAAATACTATATATCTACTTGACAGCCAATTATTTAAGAAGACTTGAACACATTTATACTGACAAAAAAAATAACATCATTATTATGAACCTTACCTTGCTCGTACCAATCCATAAGTTTTTCTCTGCTAAGTCGGATGCTGAGAGCTCTGTTATATTTACAGAATGGTTTTCTAGCTCGTACTTCTTTGAGGCAAGGTTCTCTAATTCTGGTATTGGTCTATGTGAGACTACAAGCTTCTTGTAAGACTCTCGAGCCTGTAATCAGATATTAATGTAATGTAATCAATGCCACAAATGTTCCAAATCTTGACTATTTTTTTCTTATTTATGCTTAAATTTCATGTTCATATTAGAAATGTAATGAAGGGACATTCCATGAAAAATAGGACATTAATATGAATTTATCGTAATTTCTTTCAGACTATTACACTTTTACTACATCATACTACTTTTGACCAATAAAACGATACGAAAGGACCTCTTTCAACCAATCATGGTTGTTTATCGCACAATTTTATCACTTCCCTAGCATTTGTTTGTTTTTATCACTACCCTAGCATTTGTTTCTTTGTTTGTCAACATTTCAAACTGCACTGGTCTGGACGTCAAAAAACAACCACTCCAGTCGATGCACAGCAATTTCAAATATGACTCGCATTGGCATTCAAGAACAAGAATTAATAAAATCATTGGTCATAGCTGTGCATGTTCCCTGAACCCTATTTACAAATAACCCTAAATAAATTGAGGAATACACCATGTACATCAACGAGTTCCACTTCTTTTACTCACACGTCCAATATAACATCAATTGAACCACCAACCACTAAAACATTCAATTTGAAAACTGTACTTTCAATAATTGTTCCTTTTAAAATTATTCATGTTTATTTTTAATTTCATCATCCCTAATTAAAGCTTTTCTAACACTTGTTTATATTGTTTAAGTTGTGTTGTAGCTTCTGCTATATGATATTATGGATAGTCACGTATCAGAGATTGTTTAATAGTAAGATTTATTGAAAATTATCTGTCAAGTGACGTTGATTACTGGGATCCGGATAATTGAAGTGTAATGCAACTGTTTTAATAAAAATGAACTGAATCAACAAAGCCTTTTTGACTAGCAACAGTCCAAGGCTTCTATAGACTTTTAGAACCCTTGGTAACCGTCCACAGAGTTCAATGAAGATTCTATAGTTGGCACAACTGGTAACAAGAAAACAGCTAATCATAACACACTACTGCCATATAGCGGAATATTTGTAATGTTGAGATGGTACAATACATAATATACATTTGAAGACAGTTCAGTATTTTCGTAAGTCAATTAATATTTAATTGTAATGGAGTACTTTGTTACTTCTATTCTTTATATACTTTCTTCTAATCATGTAACAGTCAATTAAATCCCACTCGAATTTTGATTTTCTCTAGACAAATCAAAACCTCTAGTGAGATTACTGTTGATAAACGTTTTGTAAAATGGTACCTACATAAAACCCTGAATTAAGCAGAAACATAATGCCTTTTCAAATGTTTTCAATTGTGAGTGTGGTACACCTGCATTTAAGATGACCTCTATCAGCTGTTCCCTGCTAGACTGAAACTGCATTGTTTTTGAGACTCTCAGATGCTTAACAAACATTATTCTGCAACTTTTTCCTTTTCTGAGTGAAAAATGAATATATATTTTAACATATTTTTATTATTATAACGTTATGAATGTGTTAAGTAATTATTAATTAAGCCAATCAAAAAAATAATGAACATCTATGTCCCACACATGACTCAAAATAGATTATATTTTGTTTCCCAAAAGATATTCGTTAAAAAAACTTTGAGTAACTTTTTTTTCTTCTTCTTTAATCATCAACTGCACGATCACATTTTAAAATTGTTTTATTAATTAAAATGAATTAGGCCTAAGTAATAATTTTCATTGTTGTCTCACATGTGATCATCCTATATGGGACATGTATCCAATAATTTTATTTCTATCACCTTTGTAGTCAAAACAAAACTTGCTCTTCAAGTCTGTTGCATCTGTACTAAAATGTTTTACAGGAACAATGGAAAAACCCAAGTGCATTAAACATGAAGATGAGAGAAAGTTTGAAAGCTGAGAATCCAAACTACCAAAAGGAAGAAAATAAAAGAATTGCAGATCTGAAAAAGAGAAAGAGGGCTTCCATGAGTGAAAAAGAAAATGAGGATTTATGAAGATATGAAAGAGACAGGAAGAGATTACAGAGAGCAAAGAAGATTGATGGCTTAAATGTGTCAAATAACAGTTCCGAGTCACCCAATAGACCTAGTCTTTAGTCATGGAAGGCAACATTTTCTAAAACTGTGGAGAATGGCTCGATCACTGCTGAAGTCACCCAGGAAACTGCAAGCTGTGGTAGAAGGTCTTGCGGAATGTGTTGGAATAAAACTAGGAAATCATATGGAGAAAGATCTGCAGGCACTCATGAATATTCTATGGTTGCTAGATTTTTCTTCCAACCAGACAATGTTCATACATGCCCAAGAATGAAAGACATTGTTACCATCTGGGAGAATGGTAGAAAAGAAAAATTGCAAAAACATTACTTGACCATGTTTCTAACAGAGGCCTTTCACATTTTCAAAGAGGCAAACCAAAATTTTAGAACTGGATATTCAAAATTTTGCAGCCTTCGCCTTCACTCTTTTTGCAGATGACACTAGTGTATTTATATTACTGACTCCATTGAAGAACTGTTTGAAAAGTTTGAGGCAAACATTATTACTCTTGAAAACTGGTTAAGCACAAATAGGCTTTCTTTGAATTTGAAAAAAACTGTATACGGTATATGGATTTTCATTAAACCTTCATTTTATTATATTATTCCGAAAAAATTAAAGGTTAATGATTCTGTAATACAAAAAGTTGCATCAGTTAAATTTTTAGGTTTGATTGTTGATGAACATTTAACATGGGATAAGCATATTTTGGCTGTCTGTGAGAAAATTGCTCCAATGTCTGGTATTTGAAAAGGCTTAAAAGATCTTTGCCTATATCTTGTCTCTTGAATGTATATTATGCTTTTATCCATTCTCATTCAATGTATATGTCATTTAACTGGGGACATAATAAGAAAACTGCTTTGAGACCTTTACAAATTATTCAAAATAGAGCTTTAAGAAATTTATTGGGTTTTCATTATTTGACTCCAGTTAAATATTTATATCAATTTTCTTTCGTTCTACCAGTTGAATCAATTATCAAATTAGGTGCCGCCATTTTCATGTACAAAGTTATTAACAATTTAATACATAGTAATATTACATTTCAGTTTATTAAAGACATACATACTTATTTAACAAGACAAAAAGACAATATATTTTTTTTTCTCAGCATTGCTCAGTAACTTATGGAACGAAACGACTTAACCATTTTTTAACAACAACTTTTAATCAACTTCCTTTAGAATATAGAATTTTACCAAATTGTCGGTGTTTTAAGAATTGTTTAAAAATACGTTTTTGGGAAGATTATTTATTTTAATTCTCAGTTGATTTATTTATTCCATGGTTTCAAACTTTTTCTTCTTTCTGTCCAAAACTTTATGTCATCTTGTTATTTGTTCTTATTTTGCTTTCTTTCTTTAATAAATTCTTGTGTTATTGTTTGTTTTCAACAAACTGTAGTTTCATGACTTTTCAATTACAATGTGTAACATATGTGTTCTTGTATAACCCCTACATATGAGTTATACTCGTCGGGGCATACTCAATAAATTAAAAAAAAAAACCAGAACAGAAAACCACAATTTAAGTCACACGGAGTTAGTGTGCACTCGAAGTTGGTTGCTTGACGGTTGTCAGCCCACTTTGAGGTCTGTGGATATAGAGGGAAAAATTGGATCGGTGTCGGTTAGAGTTCCCGAGTAGCTCAGTGGTAGAGCGTTGGTACGTTAAACCAAACGTCCCGGGTTCGATACCCGGCTCCGGAACAATTTTTCCCTCGAAATTATTCAAATCAACTTTACAGGGAGTTATACCTGAAAATCTTGATTTGCATAATACACGTCACTGTTCGTTAACAGAAAACCACAATTTAAGTCACACGGAGTTAGTGTGCACTCGAAGTTGGTTGCTTGACGGTTGTCAGCCCACTTTGAGGTCTGTGGATATAGAGGGAAAAATTGGATCGGTGTCGGTTAGAGTTCCCGAGTACTCAGTGGTAGAGCGTTGGTACGTTAAACCAAAGGTCCCGGGTTCGATACCCGGCTCCGGAACAATTTTTCCCTCGAAATTATTCAAATCAACTTTACAGGGAGTTATACCTGAAAATCTTGATTTGCATATTCTTACTTACTTACTGGCTTTTAAGGAACCCGGAGGTTCACTGCCGCCCTCACATAAGCCCGCCATAGGTTCCTATCCTGAGCAAGATTAATCCAGTCTCTATCATCATATCCAACCTCCCTCAAATCCATTTTAATATTATCTTCCCACCTACGTCTCAGCCTTCCCAAAGGTCTTTTTCCCTTCGACCTCCCAACTAACACTCTATATGCATTTCTAGATTTGCCCATACGTGCTACATGCGCTGCCCATCTCAAATGTCTGGATTTAATGTTCCTAATTATGTCAGGTGAAGAATACAATGCGTGCAGTTCTGTGCTGTGTAACTTTCTCCATTCTCCTGTAACTTCATTCCTCTTAGCCCAAAATATTTTCTGAAGCACCTTATTCTCAAACACCCTTAACCTGGGTTCCTCTCTCAAAGTGAGAGTTCAAGTTTCACAACCATACAGAAGAACCGGTAATATAACTGTTTTATAAATTCTAACTTTCAGATTTTTTGACAGTAGACTGGATATTTTTCCACCTCTTCAAAGGATAAATTTCCAATTTTTATATTCTATTTCACTAGAGTCTTAGAAAGATTTCAGAACAGTAAAATCCCTCATAACTGGCACCCAAATAACCACAATACCAAAACAACGGCACTTTTGGCTGAGCCAAAAAAAAAAAAAAAAGTTTAAGGCCCGGTTGCAGAAACACCGATCAAAATATGATTGGCAATCAAGGAGGGTTTGATTGGCCATCAGTTCTATTTCTGTTGCAGAAAGAACAATCAGTGTTTGATCGGAGATCAGTCTTCCATCACATTTGATTAACAGATTTTTGCTGGTTAAGTCACTGATCATCGATCAAATAGGCAATTTATGTTGTTCTCTTTATAGTGCAGTTACTGTAATTTGTATAGTAAATAGTTATAGCGTAACAATATTGTTTTCGACATAATGGATTCTTCTAATGAAGAAATTTTAGAATGAAAAAAATATTATTAAGAAGAAGGCGTTTCCGTAATAGACATGAATTGTTTTTATGTATATTGACAGAGAATTTGAGCAAAGATTTAGGTTAAGTAAGGATTTGTGTGTTTTGTTACTTTCAAAAATTGAAACAAATATATGCAGAGACAAATCGAAACCTTCCACTTTCTCCTATGAACCAAGTTCTAATAATGCTGAGATTTTATGCTGTTGGAATTTTTCAGGCGGTCTTGGGTTATCTTGTTAGGGTCCACAAATCAACTATTTGCTGAGTAGTTAGGAATGTTACGTATGAAATTCCTTTGTTATGGCAGGGTCTCATAAATCCCCAAACTTCAAACAGAGAACGATTTGAAATCCAGAGAGAATTTTCAGCCATGTCAGGATTTCCAAGAGTAGCCTAATATTGATTGTATAGAATGCTCACATCCCCACCCAATCACCTGGTTGAAATGATGCCGAACTTTATCGAAATAGAAAAGGTTTCTTTTCTGTGAATATACAGGAAATATGTAGTCTAACCATCATTGAAATTCTGGAATGTTGTAGCCCGTTGGCGGGGTTCTACACATGACAACACAACATTTTTAATGAGTAGGTTACGAGCTCCATTTGTAAACAGAGAGATGGGAAATGGAATTATTTTGGGTTATGGAGGCTATGCATATTCCAATTTCTTGTCGACTCCCCTAGCAAATCCCACAGCAGAAGCCCCCTCACGTTTTTTTTTTTGCTTCATTTTTTTTTCACTATATTGTAGTCTATATACAAATAGAATCCGCCTGTTTCCTTTCTACAAAAAGCAACAAAACAGCAAAACATTCACTTGAACATTCACTTGTTTTCCTAGTCACCGCCTACTTGATGCATTCGTTTCGCGACTTTTAAAGAGCATCAAATTGGCTGTGGTTGCTAAATAGCGCTGTTGTCAAATGTATTTCTTTCTCAAATCAGCAATTAGTAAATTGAGACAAGTTGATTGGAGATTCACGTTTGTGCAACGCAATGAACAATCAAATAAATCAGACATCAACTGATTGGCGATCAGGGATTGATTTGATTTGCGTTTCTGCAACCGGGCCTAAATCTGCCACATTGCCTCAGTATGGGCTGTCAGTTTTGCCACATTAAGAAGTTCACATGAACTTTAATTTTCAGTGAATATTCGAACCTAGAATTATGGCCGTGTGCACCATTCTCGATCATCTAGCCCGTTTATCAGCAATCACGGAAACATGGTCAATTCTTGACAATGATCAAGTTACAGATGCGGTGCACCGACATTTTCCCTCGATCAACTCATTACCGTCAGCTGACGGTACGCTCGCTTGAGAAGAATCATCTGAGCGCTAGGTAACCGCGTATAAAACAGCGAACGAACGCACTCTGTCAATTATCGCTTCGTTTTTGTTTGTCGCCTTGTCGGACTGTTTCAAACATCGTCACAGGTTTCAAAACAAGTTTCATGGAAGAAAAAAAGAAAAGAGCACCGAACTTCTCACAGTTCGAAGTGGGAATTCTTTTAGAACTCGTCGGCAATTCGGCATCTATATTAGAAAATAAAAGTACTGACGGAAGTTCTCTAAGAGAAAAGCAGGCTACCTGGTTGGATTTAACCTCACAATTCAACGCTGTTCCAGGTGAGTTATACGTGTTTACATAATTCGGGAACATTTTAGAACATGGATTGCACGTACCAAATTATGTCTTAAAATACTAAAAAGAACAGATTTGTCTGCGTTTGTCGAATGCGCATCATTATATTTACGAAAAGGCACTTTTCAGTGCCAATAATTTATTTTGTGTGCACAAGGTTGGAATTTTGAACTAAGAGGGAAAGGGTGCAATCCATGTTCTGGAGTTTATCCCATCCACATAATTTATACAGTGGTTATTTCATACTTTTGATAATAATTGGGAAAATTTTAGTATACGGATACCTCACTGACAATTATCTTGAAATAGGCTACTAAAAAGAGCAGATTTGTATGTATTTGTCGAATTCTCATCATCTTGCTTACGAAGAGACATTGCAGAGCCAATAATTTATTTGGGAAAATTTCAGTATACGGATACCTCACTAACAATTATTATTAAAAAAAAAAGGCAATTCATCTGTGTATGTCGAATACGCATCATCATGCATACGAAAAGGAAGTTTTTAGTGCCAATTTATTTTGTGTGCATGAGATTGGAATTTTGGAGTAAGAGGGAAAGGAAAGTATCCTTGTTCTGAAATTTATCCATTTATTTTGTGTTCACAAGGTTGGAATTTTGGAGTAAGAGGGAAAGGAAGGTATCCGTGTAATTTCTCTTAATTCAAGCGTCAATAGCCTTATTGTCCAAAACGTCATGTAGGTCCTAATAGTTTGAAACTGCAAATCTATAGCTAATAAGTGATAATCTCGCATTCCACAAAATGGTCATTTAGTTTTACTATATTATTACCAGCATATAATAACTACTTTATTATTAAATTGGACAGTTAGGCCTAAATAATATTTTGTCCTCAAGTAAAGTCCCCAGAAACATATATAAAATATTAGTCTATTTTTACAAAAAAAATATATATATTTTTATTATTCATCTGCAAACTTGCAGAGACATATCACTTTTTAGCCATCGATATATTATTAGACCTCCCTGTGAAAACTGTTGGGTAGTGTAAGGAGTGATTAAATGAAATTGAAGATTAGACAGAAGTGAATAAAATAAATTTATTGCAATTTATATCAGTGTTCAATATCATAATCAAGTAGTATTATAATTTTAAAAAATTCCAGCGGTCTACATTAATACAAATGAACATGACAGTTATCTGATAAATTAAATCATTTACATCAATTGAACATAATATGTAATAGGTAAATAGCCTATTTACAGTGAGGTCAGTATTAAACTATTTTGAACTACTTTTTACTTCACAAAAACACACAAAAAAAATATTTTTTTTTTAACAATTTTCTCTTTTTTTCTATTAATACAGGGTTGCCGAGTTAAAATTCTGAAAAAGCTGAAATTCATGTTAAAAACAACAAAAATAAGCTGACACCATTAATTATTATTTTCATAAGATAAAATAAGTAAATACATTACCATGCATACAATAACAAACTATTCAGCATTTGAAATGTAAAACACACAACAAATACAGCCAGATTGCTATGAATTATTTTTATTATACTCTTCAGTGTGGTACATCTGACTTTATTAAAATATTTTTTGTCAAACACTTGTTCAGGGCACTTTCCAACATAGTTTAATTTGCAACATGCAATGGAAGAGAGAGTTCTGAGTTTCATTTTGTCGTTTCTATAAAAATGTGTATTGAAAACTTAAATTAACTGATTAATACAAAATAGACATTGGCACAGCAATTGTGACAAAAGCTGACAACAGATATGAACTGACAAGCTGACAAACTTTAGAAAATGCTGGTCAGTTTTAAAACCTGACACTTGGCAAAACTGTTAATAAAATACACTAAACCTAAGTTAAGCTGAGCAAACCTAAACTAAAGTGACAAGCCAGGCTTGCTGTACAGTGAGAGTATATTTCCAAAAAAAATTTCACATTCTTTTTGTAAAACAGCAATTAAATCGAGGTTTTGCAGAAAAAAAAAGTTACGAAATCCAGTACTGACCTCGTTGTAAATAATGAATATGTAATATAATGTGGAGTTATTGGAAGCTGTGATGAGTAAAATAAAATTACACAAGTTCCTTTCTTTCTAAAATTAAATAAGCTTATTATGCAGGGTCCCCTACAAAGTTTGAAGTATATTGTACTTATGGTTGAAAATTATACATTAATAGAGACTGTGAATACATTTAACCCACATTTTCTATATAGCAGCATAATTATTAACATGGTTTTTACATATTTATGTTTCTTTATGTTTTAGGTGTAACAAAAAGGTCTACACAAAATCTAAAAGTATGCTATGAGAATTTAAAAAGACGTCTACGCAAAGACCTTGCAGATGAGAAAGTAGAGACATATAAGACTGGCGGAGGAAAAAAGAACATTAAAACCACAAACATTGACCCTAAACTACTAGAAATTATGGGCCATTCTGTAAGACCCTTACAAAATGCCTTTGACTCTGATACTAGTTATCAGGGTGACGTTTTGTATGATGGTAGTTTGTCAGTAGTAACTACACAGTATGAGGTACCATCAACATCAACTGCTCCTGAAATGGAACCAGTTGAGCAGGCATCAACAGTATCAGCTACTGTAATACAGGACATCACACAGAGAGTAAATGTACAGACACCAGTCGATATGGTATCGCCTAATATCTTCCAAGAAAAGGAAGTGGCACACTCCAAGACCCCAGCCAGCTCCAAGCAGTACCAATGGAATCGTCGTCGGATGCCTCAAAAACCAAAACCTTCATGTGATGCTGTAGCTGACACCTTTAAAAAAAGAATAAATGTACTGGAAAATCAATTACGAATGATGGAGGAAGAACATCTAAAAGAAATTAGGATAAAAAACTTAAAAATTTCAGTGTTACGACAGAAACTAAAATACTGGAAAAAAAAAAATTCTGTTAATTGAAATGCCTACCACTGTCTCTTCCAGTTTTCAACTGGGTCATTCCGTGTCATTTCAACCAATATTCTTTCAAAATGTCACCCACCATCTCAGATCATCTTCGTATTAGGTGAACATGTTTGCTTACCTGAGATGTGAACATAACCAAAATATTTGTTTTACTTGTAGCACCATTTCTTTGTTATAGCTTCATGAAAATATAAAAATTGCATATATGTCACAAACACGGTTTATAAGGTACTCCAGAAACAAAAATTGCTGCAAAAATGGAATAACTGTACTTGATTCTTGTATTTAATTGTTTGTTTGTTATTGAAGATTTTGAAATTACTATTGATATGAAATTATAATTGTTTGCTTTCTTTTACACACAAGCACACACACATTATAACACTTTCCATGGATTTGGGCCAAATGGTTAATCCGTTTCAGTATCAGTTATCAGTAGTTGTTTCAATGGTCGTTCCTAATGTCTTGTTCCCCAAGGTTGGAAATTTTTCATTATTCTTGGGAGACAATGTCGTGGCATCCATTGGATGTGTTCAAACTAGTTATTTTTGTATTTAATCCAGCACTGATGTAACTTTCAGTTACTGGTAATTTAAAATTTGTTTATTAGCCTTGTGATCTAACAAAATAGCTATACTGCGCAGTTTTTCTCATGAACTTCATTTCAGCCGCTCTAATTCTTGATTTATCAGATGTTTCTAGAGTCCATATGTCACTACCATACATTAACATTGGAAGTGCCAAATTGTTATAAATTTTACTCTAGTAGGTACTCCTTGAAAATTTTGTAGGTTAAAAAATATTATTTATGAGTCCTGTTATTTTTAGGAACTTTGAGATGTAATTTTTTTCATTCTCATGAGACAGTAAACATCCTAAATAGTTAAATGACTTTGTTTGCTCAGTGATTTTATTATTAGTAACTATTTCACTTCTTACTGGTTCTTGGCCTATGAATGTCATCATTTTTGTTTTTTATGGTAGAAATTGCCATTTCATAAGCTTGTATAACTTTATTCAGTTTATGCGCTGCTATTTGTAAAAAATATATATATCTGTGTGTGTGTGTGTGTGTGTGTGCGTGCGTATTTTAACTGTATATACTTACAGCCTTAGACACAAAAAATGACAGATCTCCTGTAGTGTGAATTTGTCTAAGTCCATTTTGGACAGCACTTGGTTTACACGACTAGGGAAAGGATATTTATTTTGCACTTAATTTATTATTTGAATATATCTTCCTTATAACACATATATCTTCATAACACCTATAAACAGACAAATAAAAGCAACTAACAAAACAAAGAAGAAAAAGAGCGGAGTCATGCATAAGAAATTTCTTCATGTGTTAACCTAAGCTCTCATTGAATCAATTGAAGTCTTCCGAAGGGGACTTTGTATGGCGGCCCATCATTTTTTGTGTCTAAGGTTGTACATGATACATCATAATAAAGTCTAAATGTGGAGCAACATAGCTTTTAGAACCACTACATATCTGATACAAACAAAAATAGACATTTATAATTGTACCCCGGGTCCAAGTTTAGTAATATAATTTTCACACAAATGTTTGTTGACATTTTATTTCCTTAATATTCCTGTCATTTGGAATTAATGGGTTCATTTGTTTCCTTGGTCACTTGTTATGTTCTTCCTGTTGCTGTGTGCATACTGCCTTCACACAGTGTAATGCTCAAAAGCAACCTCACAGGTATCACTTTGAGACCTATAATATGATAATGCTGGGCCATGTGGACGCATACATTTAACAGTTATATCCCTTTCATCAGTATTTACTGCTTCTGCAAATCTTTTGCACCAGTATGAATCATATACACAAGCCACGTTGGAGTTTGCACTCCAACTGTAATTATTGCACTTCCATTGTGAGCTGATGCTGTAATGTTCATCAGCACTAACCTTTTCGCACCAATTTCATTTATTGACAAGGGCACAAATTGATGTAGACTGTGAGTACCAGAAATTATAAAAGCTTGCTGAAATCGTTTATTCAGTTGGACACGAGTTCATGATGTCTTTTATGGTACAAAGAAAAATTTCAATTTCTTTAAGTGTTTCCCTACAGAAGTTGTAGATCAGACGTACTCATGGTGGGCACATCGCCCAGTGCAGAAGATGGGCGGGTGCTGGAAACTTCTGTACATGCAAACAGACAGTGTCGTGCACTCAGACCTATTGTAACCTAGCAGTAAGGTTGCTTGCGGTTTGTATCATGGATAGACCTATTGATACAATATTTATTTAACCTGGTAGAGAGAGATAAGGCCGTAGCCTTCTCTTTCCCTCTACCAGGGGATTACAACTACAATATCAAAAATATAATTTAATATTAAATTTACAATTACAATAAAATCAAAGTACTAAACATTACTTGTATAATAAAGACTGGACAATTTATTATAGAAGTTAAGACCAAAGAAAGAATTAGTTACTGAAGTACAAATTAAACATAGCATAATTAAATAGGGATGAAATTACTGAAGATCGAAGTATTTTATGCTACAGTAAGGAAGCTATTTACAAAGAGAACAGAAAAGTACCAGCACTACATTTAAAGTGACTCTTTTTGTTCAAACTGACAAACTTGCCAAACACTTACTATGCGGGCACTCTGTTATAGGGACAGAATATAACATTGAGCCACATTACAACATCAGGCATGCTCAAACATATGATACTATGCAAATCATGCAAATCTGGCTTTCAGGTAGTAGCTCCCTGTAAAGCAGGTTTGAATAATTTCAAGAAAAAATTGTTCCGGGGCCGGGTATCGATCCCGGGACCCTTCGCTTAGCACGCGAACGCTCTACTGTTCGAGATGAGCGTATGCAAGTAATATAAAATTTAAAAAGACTGTCATCAGTGAAGTAAGTTATAGGGAAGTAAAGCATTATTCCAGACATTTCCCTGGTTACTGAAAAAAAAAAAACGGAAAAAAATATAAACAAGAAAATGCTTAAAGCAAAATCATAATGATAACATTTAGTTGTGCACATAATGTAAATATATTATAAATACAACACTCTAATTTGAAAAAAAGATATTGAAATAAAGTGATAAAATATTGTCAGTTCCACTAGGACAGTTGTTTTTAATCTTTTTTTGGAAAAAGAGGCCCCTTTGAAAATATGTTGAAAGCTATGGACCCCCTTTCTAGAAAAATATAAAAAAAGGACTAACATTTTCAGATACGCTTCTCCTTTTTTACTGCTGCTTTTTAATTCTGTACTGGTCAATAGGAGCTGGATATTTTTGTGTATTTTACATACACACGGAATTGTGTTCCTGGTGATCCTGCTGACACAGTGTTTTGGTCTTAATAAATTGGCAAAATGTAGAAAAACAAACTATTGTGGAAGAGGGTTTTGCTTTAAAAGTAGAGTATAGTTCTTGCAGATTGCAAAGTATAAGGCATTTCTGTTCATGTACATTTTTTTAAATGCTTTGTCTCTGATGCCTGACAATATTCTGGTAAATTCAGATTATTATAAAAGCCAGTTACCATTTTCACTGTTTCGTCTGCTAGCTTCTTTCCTCTTTTTATGTTTCGAAGATAAAGTCTCCCTTTCTCTTTCACAAGTTTTCTTCATTGCTTCACTCTCTTTCTTTTTTGACCAACTTTAAGAAACTAGTGTTAGTAACTAAATTTTTCCCTGCTAGTTACAGTTTGAATTTTTTGCATTATTAGGTCTAAAAGTATATCAAAATCTTCTGTCTTTTGCTTTATTTCAGTTCTAAGTGTTTCCTCTTCAGGTAGTGAAGCCGAATCAGGGTAAAGGATTCTCCCCCCCCCCCCCCATATAAAATTTACCTAGTTTTGCTTTGAGAGAAGTTGATGCAAGTTCTATTTTATATTTGGCTACAGATGCCGTTCTGTGTTGTGGGATGCCATGGATCTTGAGACACCCAAACTAACAAGGCTTTCATTTATACCCTCTTTAAAGAAAATTTCCATAACAGTTTGACTACAAGATCATCCAAAGGACTGGACTGTTTGCTTCCTCAGAAACTTCTATTATTTTTTTTATCATTTTTCCTGCATATGTATATATATATTGAATAAGCAGTCGCGGACAGCCGATGAGGGATGGTCCTCAGCTTGGGGGTTGGGCGAAGAGCTAACAACCCATCACCGTAAAAAAAACAGCTTGATACGATTCCTTCAAAGTGGGATATGATGATAGAGAATGGATTAATTTTGCTCAGGATAGAGACCAATGGCGGGCTTATGTGAGGGCGGCAATGAAGCTCCGGGTTCCTTAAAAGCCAGTAAGTAAGTAAGTATCATTTTTCCTGCAATTTGGACACATCTTTATGCCAAGTGCAGCATTATGTCCTTTCCTCTGTAATTTCCTGGCATTAACAAGGTAGGCTATATCTCTTTCAAACCAGATATGTTTTTTTGTGTGTTTTAAACAAATTACACTTGCTCAGTATGAGTGAAAACCTCCAGAGATAATTATTTGTTCTTATGGTAATCACAGCATGTTGCCTTTGTTACAAGACTTGATATTGCTATATCTTCTCTCCATAACAGAAATTCTCCTCTTCTTTTGTTTGTTTATTTGTCATTAACAGACCCTTGACAGGTATCAGTATTTGAACAAAAGGCAGCATATGCATTGACTTTATGACAAGGTTTTACAGATAACACTCCATTACAATCACACAGAAATCAACGCAGCCTTATTTTATATGAAAGACTGAAAGGAATACCTAACGTAGACTACTGGAGAACCTTCTCAGATACTCGTACAAGCTTAGAGATCCAACAAGGTTTCATACAGAAAGTTAAATATCTAAAAAAAAACCCAATATAGCCTACCATTAGACAAATATAGTATGGAAAGGTTACAACTTCCATCTTATCCTGTCAATAAATTAAAAATCCAAATTACAATATAACACTATCAACACAAGATTCCAGAAACTGAATGGGTACACATCTACACCGATGGTTCTAAAATCAGCAATAACTTTAATAATACGACTGGTGCTGGAATATATAATAAATTATTTTGCTTTTATATATTTCTAGGTCAAAATTCAACTCACTTTGATGAGAACTTGAAGCAGTCAATTCTACATGAAAACAACTTTTCTATCACAGTAACCTCTTTAATAAAGCTGTTATATTTAGCGATTCTAAATCAGTTATACAAGCCATTAATGCAAACACCTATGCAACAAAAAGAATTACTGAAATTCACCAAAGTATCAAACACTAAGTTATCTCTTCACAATAAATAGTTTTGCAATGGATTCCTTCACACTGTGGAATTCTTGTTAATGAGATAGCAGATTTCTTAACAAAAATTTAAAAAAGGCACAATGATCCAACAAATTAAAAATTCATGTTTATCATTTCAATTTTCCAAAGTAATAATTAAGAAAATCATCCAACAAGAAATACACAAAAAATTAGTAGGCCTACATGAGAGTATAAATAAGCAATGGAATATTTTATTAAACAATAACAATTTAATTCCAGACTGCCCATGAATGAAAGCTGTCGTCGCACTTTTTCAATTATATATGTGATATGATTGTTTGGCTGCTTATCTATATAAAATAAATATTTTTCATACTCCTAATTATTTATTTTGTAAAGAAGAAAATACTATAATGGATATGACACACCTCAAGAATTGTACAAATTTAACAGTACACATCTGTCATAATACTGGGAAGCAAGAATGCAAATGGAAGAACTCCAATACACAGAGCATTAACAACCAAACAACATTGCCTTTGAGACTTATAGTATTAAAGATTATACCTGTACAATAAAAAAAGTAATAAGCCAACAGCAAGTTTACACTATCTAAAGTACTCGTAGGCCTATATCAATATTCCATATATAGCCTAAGTGAATTACCCAAACTTTTCAGAAATATAATGCAAAGCAGAGTTTGAAAATTATAATTTTACATATGCTTTATGTGGCTTAATTTCTAGATTTTATCAACGTATTTTTTTTTCTCGAGAACCTCTCATTTCTAAAAAAACAATTTTCTTCCCTAGTAAAGACTGGTGCACACTTAAAAAAAATCTACAATTCTGAATATACAGCAAATTGTTCTTTATAATATTATACATATCTAAATTTTTGAAGTAATTTGACACTTAGGTAACTAAATTACCAGTATACTGATACCAAGAAGCCATATTGTGAAATTCTCCAATGTATATTGAATAAAATAAAGGAAGAATCAAGGCTCTGGCGTTCATTCTTTACTTTTTATATCTACATTTGTTCCACTCTGCACTCATCAATATCAGTTACTGAGTGAGAACACATGAACTTCAACGGGCTGTAACTCACTCATGCAACAACGGAATAATCTAAATTCTGCCAGATTTCTGTACTGGTACACATAAAACTCATGACCAAATATCATAACAATCGCTATCAGTGGGTGACATGTTTTAGTTGCACTGACACAGAATGACTCTAGCGCTTTGTCTAAAAAATAAGTGTTTCAGAAATTGCTAAATATAAAGTTAAAATTAATGTTCATAATTAAAAGCAAAAATTAATGTTCAATGTTATTACACTGATACTACTGACTGACTTACCTTATTGAAAATGTTGGTTAATTATAGCTTGACGAAATGCTCTCCCAGGCACAGCATCATTGCGCTGCATCAACTCTCCTTGGGGAACAGGTTCATCATCATCAATGTCAGGGCCTCTTAAACCTCGTAACTCCTCTAGTAGTCGCACCATCTGTGGATCTTCAGGCGGTTCTTCATTGCTGGTGCTTCTGGCAATGTTATGCAGTACTGCAGTAGCTGTTATTACAGTCATGGCTTTCTGCAGACCACATCTCAAACCCACTGACAATATTGGAAACCTTCTTTTCCATATACCATACTGCCTTTCTACAGTGTTCCTTGTTTTGATGTGTGCTCTATTATATCGCTGTTCGGCTGGAGTTAGTGGATTTAACAGTGGAGTTAATAAATATGGTTTGCAGGCATAACCTCCATCTCCTAATAAATACCCATGCGGTATTTCACCATTTTCAAATTGTGCTCTACGAGCACAGTTACGAAATATGGTGCTATCATGCACAGATCCTGCCCATCTTGCCACAATATCCCTTATCAATAGATTGTGATCACTGATTGTCTGACAATTCAAAGAGAAATAACCTTTCCTGTTACGGAAGTGTTCTGCGTTGTCTCCCCCAGGAGATTGAATTCTAATATGTGTACAATCTATTGTTCCTATCACACCCGGAAATCCATCTATTTGATGAAATCCATCCATTACATTTTGTAAATCGGCCCTTGCTGGAAAAACAATGAAGCGTGGAAAGAACGATGCAATGATTTCGGACACTTCACTGGTGATACGCTGCACTGTTGTTCGATGTATATTAGCAGTGTCCCCGATAACAATATTAAAAGCACCTGTGGCATACGATCGTAAAGTTGCCAAAACTCTGTTCATAGGAGAAACGGGATTATTTCTGTTGGTAGGGAACTCTAACCTATCGTTCATTTGGTCCACTAACCACCACACTGTTTCTTTACTCAGTCGAAATCTCTCTTCAAATTTTCTGTCTCCCAGATCTTCGAAAGGATCTCCTCTTTCTACAATAACACCAATTCTATTATTTCCGCAGTGATTTGCGTGTTCAAGATACATCATTTCATCTTCGATTCCATCAAGTACGTCAAATCGTGCCGCCATTTTGGTTTTCTCGACTTGACCATGTTCAATTCAAGATAATCAGTCCCACACCCGTGATCAAATTTGATCATCATCAACTCGCTTGTTTAACTTTGATCGAGATTGATACTCCGCAAATTGGCGTTGAAGACGGTCAAGTGCCGACTTAACTTTGGTCAAATTTTGATCGAGAATGGTGCACACGGGCATTAGTGTGTTATTTGTGTTATGTAATGTGTTTTATTAAAGAAAATCCACACAGTCTTTATGTTAATTTAATTATGTTCGGGCAGTCAGTGTTGCCACATATGAAGTTCGCATGAACTTTCATTTTCAGTGAATATTCGAACCTAAAATTAGTGAATTATTTGTGTTATGTAATGTGTTTTAAATAAAGAAAATCCACACAGTTTTTATGTTTATTTAGTTAGGCCTATATTCAGGCTGTCAGTGTTGCCACATATGAAGTTCGCATGAACTTCAATTTTCAGTGAATATTCGAACCTAGAATTAGTGTGTTATTTGTGTTGTCTGCTTTGTTTTAATAAGGAAAATTCAAACAGTTTTTACATTTATTCAGTTATGAGCAAGTGATAGAGAAATAAGCTTCACATGGCTGCAGTTTCAACATTTGGCACCATGAAATACGAACTTTTTTTTTATATGTACTGGTATTTATTTAATTATCCAGCAAAATCTCATATCCGGAACTGGCCTGGTCCCTTTGGTGCCAGTTATGAGAGATTCTACTGTATATCAATACATACAGCATTAAAGTGGAAAACAGGATAGATTTCTTCAATTGTAAACTGTACGACAATGGGCAAGCAGTCAGCCCAGTCTCATGAACATTGTGCAAAACATGAGCAGGGCATCTTACACCTATTAAATTACTTTGAATTTTTTTTTTTTTTTTTTTTTTTTTTTGTGATGCAAATTATCGCCTGTGTGTTTTCAGCTGATATTGCTACTATCTTTTCCTCAAGAATGAACATTTTTTAAGACCTCTAAGACATAGGAAGTTAAATGCTTTACAGTTTCTCCCCCGATAATCACAAACTCCAGTACTCTCAGCATACCTTTATCTGGACAGTGTAAGCTAAGTTTGAGTCCACATGTGTGGAGGAGTTGACCATCACTGAAATTAATGAGTTACTTCATAGAAAATTGTTGAATTTGTTTTAATCTGAAGAGTATGAATTTCTGTTTGAGCAGTGTTTTAATTAGCTGCGGTGCAGTCCATCAACTTAAAACTACAGCTGTGTAGAGCTGAGATGAGATGTTATTGCACCAACATGCGCGAAGTTTTAAATTGCCGGCCAGCAGGGTACAGGAGTGGGGGTTGTTTGGGTTACGGTTCTCAAGCTCAGAGTGGCAGGCATATCCATTTCATCTCTTTCTAAAAACATTCGTCTTACCTTAGTATCACCACTTTCCTACTCAAGAGTCCGAAGGTACCTAATGGAATTACGCCCACTATTCCATCTTTATATTCTTATTCTCCGTCCGAATCAGAGAATCAGACGACTGATCTGTGCTGGAATCAGATGTCCCTAAGTCTATGGAAATGTTCTCAAAAATACTGTCCATCACGTGCTCAATTTCAATGTAATTATTCTCTACTTTCTTCAATAATCATACACTGATATCCATTTTTGGAAGAAGCGATTGCAGGGTCGGCCTCTGTTTATGCGTAGCATAGAAATTATAAATGAGTCTTCTCATGACTTCCTCATCAAAACTGTCTACAGCTGCAACAATCTTCTTCTTCGGCTGTGATTTTTCCAGATTGGAGAAAGAATCTGCTGTTCCTGCCTCAATATTTTTCCCTTCGTTCCTGATTCTGCCAAGGTTCGCTTTGAAATACCAGTGGTAGCCAGTACTCTTGCACACACGCTTTTCAATGGAATTGGTATTCCGTTTACAGCCTCTTCTGACATGAATTTCCATACATTGTATGCTATTTCATGTCCTTGACTATGAACTACTCTATGATTTCACACCTTAGACAATGCCATAATGATGGCGCTCAGAAGGACAATGTTTTCAGTATTAGCAATAGCGGTAGTAACAGAACGATCTGAACTCTCGGAATGCTTGTAACCAACTAACCCAACACCCCTCCAGTTGAGTGTGAGGGCGAGTCCAAGCAAACAAACTAAAATGCGTCCCTCGCGCTGGTACCATAACTTCTCGTCTGGGCTCTACAGCAGTTTGAAATGTAAATCAACCTTCCTGTGCTGCTACAGTAATATGGCAACAACAATAAACATTTAAATCAAAATGGAGCACACTTTAATACAATGTACAGAGAATGATAAAATAACACGAAAAAGATGCACGAACATAAACACAAGGACAAATAAATTGGTTTTTAATACAAAGTCGTTAGTGGCAAATACAGTGGACAAGACTAGATAAGGCTGTAACTTTCTTGTGGTGCACCTTGGGCATCTCTAACGGCAAAAAGATCCATGAACATAAGACACAACCTCAAAGACACCTGTTCCTTATACGAACAAACCTGAGAAATTAAAAAATTGTTAATGGAATGCTGAATTGCTATCTCAAGCTAAAGAGACAAAGTTAATGACAACCCTGACAAAACATAAGATTGAAGTGTTTATATTTATGGAAGCAAATCCTCCTCTAGATAAGCTGCCTCACTATCAATTCAAGGGTTGTACATTGTAACTTACAGGAAAATGCAAATTGCCAGTGGAATATTAGTGGGAGTGAGCAGTCTTCTTACATCTGGTTTTAAAATAATAAAAGAAATGGGTAACACTGTGGACAAGAGATAAATAGTGAAGTTATATAGAAGAAAGACAACCACTTCAAAATCTACGCTACTGATAGCACAGCAGTAATTGCAGTTCCTCAGCTCTTACAGTTCACAAATAAGATTGTACTCTTACTTACTTACTGGCTTTTAAGGAACCGGAGGTTCATTGCTGCCCTCACATAAGCCCGCCATTGATCCCTATCCTGAGCAAGATTAATCCATTCTCTATCATCATATCCCACCTCCTTCAAATCCATTTTAATATTATATTCCCATCTACGTCTCGGCCTCCCTAAAGGTCTTTTTCCCTCCGGCCTCCCAACTAACACTCTATATGCATTTCTGGATTCGCCCATACGTGCTACATGCCCTGCTCATCTCAAACGTCTGGATTTAATGTTCCTAATTATGTCAGGTGAAGAATACAATGCGTGCAGTTCTGTGTTGTGTAACTTTCTCCATTCTCCTGTAACTTCATCCCTCTTAGCCCCAAATATTTTCCTAAGCACCTTATTCTCAAACACCCTTAACCTATGTTCCTCTCTCAAATTGAGAGTCCAAGTTTCACAACCATAAAGAACAACTGGTAATATAACTGTTTTATAAATTCTAACTTTCAGATTTTTTGACAGCAGACTGGATGATAAAAGCTTCTCAACCGAATAATAACAGGCATTTCCCATATTTATTCTGTGTTTAATTTCCTCCCGAGTATCATTTATATTTGTTACTGTTGCTCCAAGATATTTGAACGTCTTCACCTCTTCAAAAGATAAATTTCCAATTTTTATATTTCCAATTCGTACAATATTCCCGTCACAAGTCATAATCATATACTTTGTCTTTTCGGGATTTACTTCCAAACCTATCTCTTTACTTGCTTCCAGTAAAATTCCCGTGTTTTCCCTAATCTTTTGTGGATTTTCTCCTAACATATTCACGTCATCCGCATAGACAAGGAGCTGATGTAACCCGTTCAATTCCAAACCCTGCCTGTTATCCTGAACTTTCCTAATGGCATACTCTTGAGAAAAGTTAAAAAGTAAAGGTGATAGTGCATCTCCTTGCTTCAACCCACAGTGAATTGGAAACGCATCTGACAGAAACTAACTTATACGAACTCTGCTGTATGTTTCACTGAGACACATTTTAATTAATCGAACTAGTTTCTTGGGAATACCAAATTCAATAAAAATATCATATAAAACTTCTGTCTTAACTGAGTCATATGCCTTTTTGAAATCCATGAATAACTGATGCACTGTACCCTTATACTCCCATTTTTTCTCCATTATCTGTCGAATACAAAATATCTGGTCAATAGTTGATCTATTACACCTAAACCCACACTGATGATCCCCAATACTTTCATCTACATATGGAGTTAATCTTCTCAAAAGAATATTGGACAAAATTTTGTACGACGTCAACAAAAGTGATATTCCTCGAAAGTTACTACAGTTAGTCTTGTCTCCCTTCTTAAAGATAGGTACGATTATGGACTCCTTCCATTTAAGAGTAGAGTAGAGTAGAGTATGTCTTGTAAGATTGTACTCATAGAGGACTTTAATACTCACTCACGCAACTGAAGCTGTAATAACAATATTGGAAATGCAACAGGAAAGGAAGTTGAAGGTATACTCAACTCTAGTATTTTGCAGTTAGTATACGACAGATCTGACACTCATACCTATATCTACATAATAATGGCTTGTTAACCATGCCTGATCTCCTCCCTGTGTCTGCAGACATATGTCAACACACTGAACAAGATACAGTACAGGATCTGGACACAGAATAGTCATTGCCAATATAAATCTGAAATGGGTAAAATTCGAGCTAGAGTGACATGGAATTTAAAAAATGCAGACTAGGAAAACTTCATGAAGTTTCTTGAGGCAGAATTGCAAGAAAAAAATAATGACTTTACTCGACCTACATGAGTGAAATATGTAGAAGCCTTAATGCTAAATTTTGAAATTTGCAAAAAAGCACATCCCAAGAGCAGCAATAAAAAAACTACAAATTATTCTGGTCTCAAGATTTAAAAAATAAAGAACGTGATGAGTTACGAAATACAGCTGAACAATTGGGACAAACAGGGTAACCTGGCTTGGAGACAACAGACAGCCCTCATCAGGAAGTCAGTTTTACAAGACAAAGTATGTTAATTTAATAATTTCATAATCAAACTAAACTTCCAGAAAGATTGCACGAAGTATCACAAATTTGTATCCAATACGTAAAACAGCGAAACTATACCAAAATAAAAACCAAAAATGTTTGAAAATAAGATCCTTCATTCTAATATTCAAATAACCAATGGCTTTGCTCTAGTCTATGCACAGGCTCCAAAGGAAGGAGTTTATGCAACAAAATGTGAAAATCTTTGAAGAAAAATACAATCAATCAATGGTACAACAGATCACATTTTCAAAGCTGCATTCAAAGATGAAGAACTTATACATGACTTAGAAAGTATCCAAAGGAACTCACCAGGAGAAGATAAATTCATGCAGAATTTTTCAAACACTCGGAAACAGAGGCAAAAAAAACTATTCTTGAGCTTTTTAATAAGATTTGGGAACTGGATTAGTACCCGTACAATGGTCAACAACATTTCTTAAGCCTTGTGTAATTCTGTATAATCCGGAAACTTTTCCTATTCAGAAAATAAACTTGATCCCTTGCAATTCCACTTTGAACAAGTTTCACTGCACATAAGTAAATAAATCTAATATATAAAAGTGAATGTGGGTATGTATGTATGTATGTATGTATGTTCCCTATACAAATCTACACGCTTTGACCAATATGTACCAAAGTTTGCACAGTTAACCTTCATAACCAGGAGAAGAACATAGGCTATATTAAAATTGTTAAAATGGAGTTAAATTGATTAAAAAAGTAAAAAATAAAAATAAATACCATCAAACATTCATGTATAATACTAAAATGCAATCTTCTACAGTCAATTGTTCTTTATTATTGTCTGTTGTATTCAACATCGACTTTCATGAGGCCATGGAAAAAGCAAAACGATATAAAATAACATTGTAGATACATCATGAAGGCCAAAATCTAGACAATTTATTCATGCAGTAAGTATCCTTACGCAGTCCAGAACCGTATTATGTGTTTCTCGAGACAGTTGTAGATAGTGAGCAGACTGTGTTTTATCAAACTGAATTCTTAAATTCTTTGAAATCACAAGGATTGCCAACACATAATTTAATACTTAATAATGAATCACCAATACCGTAGTACTATTGCGAAATATTGACCCACAAGAACTATGCAATGGAACAGGAATTGGTGTGAAAAAACTCATGACAAACGTGATAGAAGTGACAGTATTAACTGGCAAAAGGAAAGGAAAAGATGTTTTTATCCCACATATTCTTATGATAGCCAGTAACATGTCATTCGATTTTAAGCAACTGCCATTTCAGTGCAACTAGCATTCGTAATGACCGTAGTAAAATAAAGCTCAAGGATAGTCGCTCAAAGTTGCAGACATTCACCTAAATCTCCGTGTTTTTCATATTGTCAATAATTGCGTAACTTGCTTCCAAGTGAGCACACCTAAACATATATACATATTGTCCACACTTGTGGAGTAACGGTCAGCGCGTCTGGCCGCGAAACCAGGTGGCTCAGGTTCGATTCCCGGTCGGGGCAAGTTACCTGGTTGAGGTTTTTTTCCGGGGTTTTCCCTCAACCCAATACGAGCAAATGCTGGGTAACTTTCGGTGCTGGACCCCGGACTCATTTCACCGGCATTATCACCTTCATCTCATTCAGACGCTAAATAACCTAGATGTTGATACAGCGTCGTAAAATAACGCAATAAAAAATATATACATATTTATACAAAAGACGGGAAAACGAATTGTATGCATATCAATGAGACTTTTGTCATGTTCCTAATGTACGAGTAGTATGTGAATATACGTAAGCCCACTGAAAATAAGACATTAATTTACATTTTCTTTATTTTTGTTCATTTGAATTGATTGGGATGCCGATATTTTAAATCCAAGATTTGGACGGCAATCATTTCGATATACTACTTAATTCTAAAATATATATCTTTCAAAATATTATTGCCCATGTCCAATAATATGTTATTGCGAAATTTTATCTGTGTAATCAGGTTGCCAGTGTAGTATGTCAAGAGTTGTGGAAAGAACGGTCACTTCATTTTCTATAACATAGGATGTCTTTCAGAATATTATTATTTATGCTGAACAATGACTTCTTGCAAAATTATACTCTATCTGCATTCTATATATAAAATAAAAAGTAATATATTTAATATGTTCTAAATTTGTTAGATATTATATCTTACGTCATATTTTAAAAAGCCCTGGTATGATATAAGCGGGCGTACAGCTGTCAAGGTGTAAAAAATATTCCAATATAAATTGAATTACATACGTATATATTGATTCTTTGGTACGACCAATAGATAAATTTAGGCTCACGATGACACCCCAACGATTCAGAGTGGGAACAAGGGAATTCTCTAATCACCATCAGCTGTCTCTGAAGTTCAAGTGAAAGCACACATAGACATGAAATTACGTGAAATGTGTGTCAGCACAGCTTCAGTTAAATGTACAGATCTTATAATTATTTTTTCTCTGCCTCTGTACAAATTCACATTTGTGGCGGGGAGGAAAGGAGACAGCAGAAAAATTAATGGTGTTTAATACGCTGACAGCCACGACTAAGATAAAGCACTTGAAATTTAGCGGTAACTGACCGGCAGAAATAAATAAACAAAACAAATAAATATATCAATTTGAAACAAAGTTGAACGTCAGGCACATGATGAAATATTTTCTTTTCTGTGCCTGATCTACAATTGTTTTAAAATTAGTTAAACTTGGCAGGCATTTGGCTAAGGAGTATTAATTCATGTAGGCTAAGTGAAGTTAAGTAAAGATTCATCTTTATGTGCGAGAAAAGTTTAGTAAAACAATTCGTTTTGGTTGTCTATAGTTGGGTTCCCGACATTTCCGAAAATTTAACAACCAGTTCATTTGAAAACAGAAGCAGAAAGAAAAACCTGGGCAACACCGGGTACTATCAGCTAGTAAACAAATAAAATAGCTTTAAAACACTTTCTGTTCCGTGCTGTTCAATACTCCGTAAAACTAGCAATCCCTTTCCATGCCTTCAATAGCATTTTTCATGAGTCCCAGTTTAACATGCAAACATAAATTGAACACATTTTAAGGATATAATAAATGCGCCCACATCACAATTTCACTAATTATAGTTATGATTAAGAGCTTAAAAAATATAATCCATATTTTCACAAGTTTCATTCATAGCTATTATAAAAGTTGCAAGTTTGGAGGGAGGTTCATAGTCTTTATTTGAGAAAAGTCAATGAAGTATTACTGGACAGATTTGTATGTAACATCACTACACACCCTGATCTGAATCATAGGAAAAGCAGCTTTGAAAGTTGATAGCCATAGGGAACAATGTTCCATGTCCGCACAATACCGGGGATTATCTCAACACCACAGACATGTGACATGAAGCCTTGTCTTGATTTTAAAGAGATAATGGAATGCAAATGCTGGAATGACAATTCTCCAGGAAACATATCCAAGCACTGCAAATCAAGCATTCAGGTAAACTCCCTGTAAAGTTGATTTTTTAATAATTTTGAGAGAAAAATTGTTCCGGGGCCGGGTATCGACAATTTAAGTCACACAGAGTTAGTGTGCACTCAATGTTGGTTGCTTGACGGTTGTCAGCCCACTTTGAGGTCTGTGGATATAGAGGGAAAAGTTGGATCAGTGTCGGGTAGAGTTCCCGGGTAGCTCAGTTGGTAGAGCGTTGGTACATTTAACCAAACATCCCAGGTTTGATACCCGGCCCCGGAACAATTTTCCCTCAAAATTATACGTATCCAAGCACTGTCCACTATAAATTCCAACTTGGTATTAGCAGCCAGAATTTAAATCTAAATCTCAGACAAATATACTGGTCAACTGGCTAATGTTGCACTTGCATAAACTCTGTGAAGCAAAAATTTATGCCAGCTTTTTAATTGGTAGTCCAATTTTAAATTGCCCTTTTAGCCTAAAGTCTTCATGGAGTTAAATATAAATTTCATACATACTTCTAGCTGTAATCGCTTTCTTTCTTCTTTCAACTGCTGCTCAAACTCTTCTTGAGCTTTCTTCTTTCGCTGTAGTTTTCTTTTATGGAATCCAGTCAGAAATTCTCTACAACAAAGAAGTACACTGACATATAGAACTTATATAACAGACACTAATACATTCTAAATACTGTTGAACACTAAACAAAATGCTCTCTTTCATGCAGTTTCTCTTTATAATTGCTTACAAATAAAAATTATTCATATTACAACAATAAGTGTAATCTTTGCAATTCTAAATTTAACATTACAGCTAAAGCATAAAACGAAACTTTCTTAATGGTACTTCCATAACCATATAATGTGACTATTTACAGGCTATGTTCTACTGAATGAAAGTGTTGAATAGGGTGTATTGAAAAAAAAATTCCGAAATTCAAAACATAAGAGTACACAAAATTTGCCTTCTAGTCCACACAATATGCAGTAAAAAAAACAAATACATATTTTTAACAAGTCACTAGAGATGTAAAGTTTACCATATAAAGTAAAATGTTTTTTTTTTTAATTATTTTCATAATTCTTTAATGCATGGTCACAGTGGAACTAAGAAAAAGAAACCGTTGTTTGATGAAGATTATTTCATGGTAGTAGGAAGAAGGAAACTGGCAAAATTGAAATTCTTACAGAATCCTTTCCAGGCGAATATAGGCTAAATAATTATTTCAATGAAAGACAGGAAGCAAGTCATACACTTAGGAACAAAAAGAGAGATTACTTGAAGGAGAAACAAATAGTAAGAATAAAAACATTAGAGATTTATATAAGGGCATAAAAGAATTTAAGAAAGGATATCAGGCAAGGGTAAACATGATCAAGGATGAGAACGGTGACTTGCTTGCATTCTCATTTCATCCTAAACAGACAGAAAAACTATTTTGGGCAACTACTAAATGTACATAGGCCAAATAGAAATGATCAGAACGAAATTCAAATACAAATTGCTGAACCTTTGATACCGAATTCACACTTTCTGGAAAGGTGAAAAAGTACAAGTCTCCAGATATTGATCAAATTCCAGCAGAATTAATACAAGAGGGTGAAGCACATTATCTAGTGAAATTATAAGATGTGCTTGCTACTTGGGAAAAGGAAACTGTGCTAGAACAATGCAGAGTCTCCATGTATTGTGCGTGTCTTTGAGAAGGGAAAAAAGGCTAACTCTAGTAGCTTTCGAGAAATATCACTTTTGTTGATGTCATACAAAATTCTGTCCAATATTCTTTCTTAACCCACTCTTTCCAACACAGCTTTTTACACATCCTAAGTATTTAAAGCTGTCCATTTGCTCTACTGCCTCATTTAGTAGTAGTGAGACCTAGTCAGTGCTAGTGGTAATAATAGATCTAGTAGTAGTGGTAATAGTAGGCCTAGTAGTGGTCATAGTAGACCTAGTAGTAGTGGTAATAATAGGCCTAGCTAGGCCATCAGCTATATTTTCACTAATTTCTTTGCATTTAATATAACCAAAAATTAGAAGTGCATGCTGCACAAAACGGAAATTACATGATTAATTAATTTATTGTGAAACAAAACAGTTTTAGACAGATATAGTCTGCGGATTTTCTTATGCACTCTGCTATTATAATCCACTGTAATGTGATGGCACCTAACCGTTACATACATTGTTGAAATCAGTCTTATAAACCTGATTAATGTGTTTCTGGAAAAACTTTTATCCAAGAAATATTCCGACTTTCTGTAAACACATTCAAAGGAGGAACTGCATTTGGAACATTCTTCCAAATATTAAGATATGCATGCCTTCCTGAGCATCCTACAATAGTAGCTATGTTCGAACAAATATTTGCGGCGCAGTATTTCGCCATTTTCTTATTATTTCCCTTCAAGTGTAATTATATTTATTCGTACTCCTCAATAAGCATGAACTGCTTGCACTCCCGGGGAAGCATCAACTCCCTTTAATGGCGGCCAAACAGCGGTTCAATTTTGTACACGAAACTAGCGCCGTTGGTGTCTCTAGTTACATATTACAAACTCTTTGGAAGGAAATGATTTAGGTTTCCGCCATAGCTGCCTTTTCTAAGTGGTCTAGCTATAATATGTCCAGAAAATTGATTCTGAGGAATTTACAAGTTAGAAAGAGGAATGTTTCCTCCTCACCTCAGCCTTCGCACTTTGGGAGATGCAGCTATGTTAAAAAATAGGGATAGGGAAGTGCAGGACAAGGTGCAGTAAGTATGGACCATTTCGTATCTCGTGAGACCTATCTTTCTGTCAGGGAAGAAGAAAGTAAGCTTCTCAACTTCTCTCCCTCGCTACAGTTCTACTCGTACGTAGCAAGCAAGCTCACTTACCTCCACCATAAGGTTCTTACTATATCTTATGGCACATGCAAGCATTTTATTTCACGACATAACGAATGACCTACACCAATATTTGTGTATAATCATTCAGACATTTAAAGTGTGCACCAAAGGTTAGAAAAAAAAAAAAAAAAAAGATGGCTTATACATAAAACGAAAAAAAAAAAAAATGTACCGGTAATTATTTTTGTCTTAATACTATTCACATCCAGGGTTGGCAAAAAAGAAAAACAGTTTTATTTAAAAAATCAAAAACATGTTTGTTTCTTTAAACTGTTTCTTAAGGTACGGTCACACGTCGCTACTTTTGCAGCGCTACTTTTATACTGCAGCTGCAAAAGTTGCGTGACGTGTTCACACGTAAGCCAAAAGTAGCGCGCTGCACGCTACTTTTCATGCTGCGCAACCCGAGTGCTGCAAAAGTAGCAACTGGAGGTTGCGAGTCTGTTCACACGCGAGGCGCTACTTTTGCAGCCGCAGTCATGCTGCAGGTTCCCATCTCCGTGTTGACTTCTCAATATACATTTTGTGGTTATGTTCGCATTATTAAGAAACTCATGCAAAAGCTTCCTTACCTATTATTTGCTTTTCTGTCATATCTAGTATTCAGAAATTGACATTATTTTTACTATAAAGCTTTTAAAAATGCCTATATACTTAAATGATAACCAACAGTATATTCACGTAATCAATGTTGGCAACCCTCCTGTTTGGAACTACGCTACAGATAATTTAAAAAATGAATTATATCGTCTCCAATTATGCTTGGACTGTGTTGTGTATTTAATAACTGTTACAAATAATTTATTTTCATCACATTTAACATTAAAATATATCCAAATAATAAAAGTGTCATTGACACATTTGGGTGGTAACACTGGTTGCAACCACAGCAAAAGTTTCAACAAAACCGATATCAAAAATGCTGCGGCTGCAACCCTGAGAACCCTGTTCACACGTCGCTACTTTTATGCTACCTCCACACTCTCGCCGAGTCGACCCGAGTGCCACTCGGCGAGCGCAAACCGTGTTGTTGCGAGCGATGTACCCGTCCACACTCTCGCCGAGCCGAGGTGAGGCGAGGCGTTCAGTTGTGACGTGTACACGATGGAAGTTACCGAATTGCTGCTGCATCAGCTCTGTGTGCTCTTAGTTATTACAACTATTGGTAACATATCACACCAAAAAAGTCGGAAGCCTCGGAAAAAAAAAGATGGTGGATGAAGCTATACACAAAAATCGGACGAGATGAATTTGCCGATATTACATTTTTTCTCATTTAGTATAATGTAACTTGTCTATGAACATTTCCACATGGCAACGATTTTATTATTACACAATATATCGACTCTAATGTTATCACAATATCTTAATAGGAATTTATAAATGATTAATAAAAATATGACTATTCATTTGTTTCCCAAGATAATTAAAGCCATTTAAAACTACATATTAATTTATATTGCAGGGACATGTTAGAAAATATCTTTAACTAGCAATTTTTGTGAACCATCAGGAAAATTTGATAACTTCTGTATCGCCAATTATTTCAAAGAAAGACACAACTGAGAAAAGCGATACCAGACAAATTGCGGCTCGCCATATTGGCAGCTAGAATAACTGAAATATATTGAACAGACAGTCGCGGAAATTTGATAAGTGGTGGTCCTCCAGCTTGGGATTTGGGCGAAGGACTAACAACCCATCACCGTAAAAAAAAAGAGCTTGTTGCGAAACCTCAATATAAAATGTATCTTTTGAAAAAGTGGAAAAATTCAAGTACGTTGGAGCAACAGATAAATGACACTCGAGGGGAAATTAAACGCAGAATAAATATGGGAAATGCCTGTTATTATTCAGTTGAGAAACTTTTGTCATCCAATCTGCTCCCGAAAATGCTGAAAGTTAGAATTAAAAAAAAACAGTTACTATATTACCGGTTGTTCTGTATGGTTGTGAAACTTGGACTCTCACTTTGAGAGAGGAACAGAGGTTAAGGGTGTTCGAGAATAAGGTGCTTAGTCAAATATTTGGGGCTAAGAGGGATGAAGTTACAGGAGAATGGAGAAAGTTAAACAACGCAGAATTGCACGCATTGTATTCTTCACCTAAATAATTAGGAACATTAAATCCAGACGTTTGAGATGGGCAGGGCATGTAGCAAGTATGGATGAATCCAGAAAAGCATATAGAGTGTTAGTTGGAAGACCTGAGGGGAAAAGATCTTTGGGGAGGCCAAGGTGTAGATGGGAGGATAATATTAAAATGGATTTGAGGCAGGTAGAATATTATGCTAGGGACTGGATTAATTATGTCCAGGATAGGGACCGATGGCGGGCTTATGTGAGGGCGGCAATGAACTTCCGGATTCCCTAAAAGTTATTTGTAAGAAGTAATTGAGTACAAGAGTCTACACCAGTGGTATTCACTAGAAATTAAAGGAGAGCCGAAAGTGGAAAATAGGAACTTGTCGAGAGCCACAATGCATTTTACAGTATTGCAGCTTAACAAAATGCGCAGATTTTTAATTATTATATAATTTGGTGTATTATTGTTATTGTTATTATTATCATCAGCATCATCGTGATCATTATCAAATATTTATAATACAGTACTGATATTTTGAAGTTAAAGGGCGGACTCTGCTATTCTTATGCAAATCATACGATACGAGCAGGTTGATTTGATGTTTTATTTCACCTGTAATCTGTTTTGAATGAGTTTGGAAATTCAGAAAATAAAGTGTCACATACAGCTACAAGACACTCCTTAACAATCACCGAATCTATAAATAGCTTAATGTCTGCTACGTGGCACGATGCTTTTGTTGTCAATTGATTTTTATGTACAGAGAATACATTACTTTCTATACAGATATTACGGAATTTTTAACATTTTCAGCTTCTCTATCTTTGATTGGGAATCTTTTGAATACCTGTTACAAAAATTTGAATGCACGCTATGTCTATTAAGATAAAAACATTTATAACGCAGTATTATATCAAGACATAGTAAGACATGAGACATGACACTGCTGTACCTTTTTAAAAATGAAAACAAATGCGCGTCGTTGTTGAACGCCTTCACTGGCAGTAAGGATACAGGGTAACCAAAGATTTCCCCAGTTGCACATTATTACAGAAATTAAAAAGAAAAGGTAAAAAAAATAGTAATAGCAGGCCCAATATTAATTCAATAGCCGCAATAAATCACTTTAAGAGCCGCATGCGGTCCGCGGGCCGCGTAGGGAGAACCACTGGTCTACACTTTTTGTTATTGTATCTGGGGTGACGCTCGGGTTCACCATTCGCTTCCTTTGACTCGGACACCAAAAACCGACACGGAGCGGAGCGCAGGCGAGTGCGAGTCTAGGCGAGACACGGCGAGGCGAGGCGAGGCGAGCTCACCGTCCACACTCTCGCGCTCGCCTTGGCTCGGCTTGACTCGGCGAGAGTGTGGAGCTAGCATTAAGTTGCGCGCAGCATGGAAAAGTAGCGGGCAGCAGGTTCGGCACCCGCTACTTTACGGTTCCACCGTTGTTCACACGTCGCAGTACAAGAGTTGCGCAGTTTTTTGTATTGCAGCACTGCAAAAGTAGCGACGTGTGATCGTACCTTTATACTGTTTTAAATGGTGACATGAAATAGTGCGTTCTTAAAATATGTTGTTTTCGTTAACTAATGCTGAGTTCTTGGCAATAAAGCTTGCTCTCCTTCATTTCTCGCACACAGTGGATTTAGAGGAAAGGGCTGGACGTATGATTCTGATCCATTTCTTTCTGAAGACTGTATAATGGGCAAAGTGATGAAGAAAAAATTCCAATTTTGTTGACGTGTTTTGACAAACAATCATACCCTGTGAGTAATCGAAAGGATGCAACTGCACTTTGTCTTGGATACTCAGGAATTATATATGAAGAGTTCGCGGGAAAAATAATGAATGTCACAGTTTTCTTAAGGTTGATGTCATTATCTAATTCAATGGATCACTGCGAAATTTAATGTTATTCTTATGAAAAATGGTAAAAAGGAGAATTATCACCACGAATACAGTAATCCTTTCCTTTATTTTCTATAGAAACAGCACTACATCTTGCAGTTACAGACTCAATTAGACCATTATCTAATCCTTAACAGAAATGCGACATTCATCGTTTTTCCCCGCGAACTCTTCATATTGTACATTGAGATGTTCCCATCTTTTTCATTTGAAATTTCATGGAAATGGTACATTTTGATATTCTGAGTTTATTAAGCCTTTATCTGTTGAAAATGATGAAGTTGACATGGTGTTTTGAAAAATAATCATTATCATCCAAACAAATATATGGTCCAAGGCTTGTTACGGAGTGAATGAGTCATTCTCACTTCAACTTATTTTTTGGATGGCCCAAAGATCTCTTCCCCTGGGGACGGTATTGAAGCATGGATTTTAGAATCTATTCTGATTCATTCGTTGTACATGGTTTTCCACTGCAGCTGGTACTTATTTATAAACTGTAAGACTGGTTGTAATTGAAGTTCTTGGATGATATCCTCATTTCTCTTGCGATCCAAGTGAGTATATCCTAGTGTTGCTCTCATAAATTTCCTTTCACAGGTTGTTATTCTGCTGATATATGAGGAGCATCATTTCAAAACGTGTTAAGTCCCCCAGTGGACGAAATTAAATTTGTTACTTTCCATTTATTTATCTTTCATGCTGTGAAGTCTGATGGTTCCAAGTCGTCATATTTGTAAACTGTGAAACCAGTACTTAAAAATGGTTTTGTGTAGTGTTTTGAAAACTTCTCCGGTTTACGAGTAATCCAGTTTTTCGTCGTTCGTGTAAAAAAATTTTAAGTTGCACATAATACGTTTTGAAACAATGCTCCTCATATGTACTTCTTATTGTCCATGCTTCACTTCCAAAACATAGTACAGGTATAACTAAGATTTATAGAAGTATATTCTTGTGTATCACTGTACTAGGGAAGGCTTCATAATTTTGTTGATTATTCCCATTGTTTTATTGCATTTGCAAATTTTAGAAGTTATATCTGTTTCACCAAGAAATGTTAAATTATAGTCAAGATACATAAACTCATTTACTCTTTCTATTAATTTGTTTAAGGAAATTTTGCTTGCGACCAGGTATTTCCCAGGAAATATGACTTTTGTTTTTTTTTTTTTCAATATTGATTTCCATGTCGTATTTTGTGCTCATCATATTTAGATTATGCACTGAATACTGAAGCTCATCTTCATCGCTTGCAACTAGGGCTAAATCATCAGCAAAGAGCAGACTATCAATCTGTAAACTTCGACTGACAGAAATTGAACCATGACGCATCTGTTTCCAATTGCTAATGATTCTGTTTATACATATAATGAGAAGTAATGGAGATGGGTCACAACCTTGTCTTACTCTGCTACGAATTTGCTGCCAATCTGAAAGTCTATTTTTGTTTCTAACTGCTATCAAAGTTGTTTTGTAAACGTTATGAATGTTAATTAAAAGCTGTTGGGGGACATGATCATCTGCTAGCACCTGAAATAATTTATTCAATTGACTCTATCGGAAGATTGTTTAAAATCAATAAAAGCAATGTGTGTCTCTAAGTTGAATTCTCTATGTTTTCAATTAGCAATTTCAATGTAAAATAACCATCACAGCAAAACTTGTCTTTACGAAAACCATTTTGTTCTTCTTACTTACTTACAACTTACAAATGGCTTTTAAGGAACCTGAAGGTTCATTGCCGCCCTCACATAAGCCCGCCAGCGGTCCCTATCCTGTGCAAGATTAATCCAGTCTCCATCATCATACCCCACCTCCCTCAAATCCATTTTAATATTATCCTCCCATCTACGTCTCGGCCTCCCTAAAGGTCTTTTTCCCTCCGGTCTCCCAACTAACACTCTATATGCATTTCTGGATTCGCCCATACGTGCTACATGCCCTGCCCATCTCAAACGTCTGGATTTAATGTTCCTAATTATGTCAGGTGAAGAATACAATGCGTGCAGTTCTGTGTTGTGTAACTTTCTCCATTCTCCTGTAACTTCATCCCGCTTAGCCCCAAATATTTTCCTAAGCACCTTATTCTCAAACACCCTGAACCTATGTTCCTCTCTCAGAGTGAGAGTCCAAGTTTCACAACCATACAGAAGAACCGGTAATATAACTGTTTTATAAATTCTAACTTTCAGATTTTTGGACATACCAAATATTCATCATAAGACAAATAGAAAAATTTCACGAATGGGATACAGAATTACATCTGCTGTTTATTGATTTTAGACAAGCATTTGACAGTGTGTGCAGAAGCGCACTCTACGAAGCACTGGGAGAATTAGGTATTCAAGTTAGTCATGAGAACAAATTCAGTAATAGCATCTCTTTTAATGCTGGGGTGAAACAGGGAGACAGATTATCCACAACGTTATTTAACCTGGCAATACATCAGGCAATCGAAAAAGTAGACCAAAAAGGCCCTACATTCCTCAAGTCAAGCCAAATATGTGCATACGCAGATGATATTACCATTATCACTAGGAACCTGGCAACTCTTAAATGATTAACAACAGAACTTCCTAATGCAGCTCAACTAATGGGATTAATGATTAATCAAGAGAAAACTAAGTATATAGCAATGCCTACCGCCAAAACTAGAAACATTCCTCAAAACATATCAGTAGGAGATATGATGTTTGAAGTAGTTAAACAACTGAAATACTTGGGCGCCATAATCGATTACAACTGCGATATGAGTGTAACTGTTAAGGACAGAATACTGTCAGGCAACAGAGTATACTTTGTGAATGTTAAATTGCTTAGTAGTCGGCTAATTACGAGAACAACCAAACTAAACATATACCACACTTTAGTAATAACATATGGATCTGAGGCATGGACACTAACTAAAGTAGAAGAAGATCTCCTATGGTGTTTCGAGAGATAAATTCTAAGAAGAATATACGGACCGGTATATGAAAACGAATGGCAGATACGGTATAATGAAGAAATCAATCAACTGATTGGAGGACAAGATATTGTTACATTTATAAAATCCCAGAGGTTGAGATGGCTGGGACACATACAGAGAATGGACGAAAACAGAATTCCCAAGAGAATACTACAAGGGAAAGTCCACAACAGAAGAAGGGAAGGAAGACCTAAGAAGAGATGGCTGGATGGGGTCATCAGGGACCTAGAAAGAAGACTGAAGATAGGACAGAATGGAGGACTGTTGTACGAGCAGCCAAAACCCACCCAGGGTTGTAGTGCCAGATGACGATGATGATGATGATGATTTTGTTCTTCTCCAATGACATCTTCATATATACTTTTTTTTTCTATTTGGTTATTTAACGACGCTGTATCAACTACTAGGTTATTTAGTGTCAATGGGATTGGTGATAGCGAGATGGTATTTGGCGAGATAAGGCCGAGGTTCGCCATATATACCTGACATTGGGGAAAACCTCGGAAAAAACCCAACCAAGTGGGAATCGAATCTGTGCCTGTGCACAACTTCAGATCAGCAGCCAAGTGTGGCACCAGTGGTACCTTCTTACATAAAACATGTTTTACACAGAGTTGTGAGATGTGTATTGTCAAAATTAGTGAAATACCAGATGTTTTAAAGAAAAATTCGGAAAACTGGCATTTTAGATATTTTAAATCTATCGCGCTATTTGTTAAGCTAAATAAAAGTTATTCATAAAACTAATATCCTACTAACTGAAAAAAAAAACCTTTTATGAAACTTAATGGTGAGTTTCATAAAAAAAATAATATTTTCAAATTTACCTCAATTTGACAGTGATACACAGACCTAATCTTTGACAACATTACACAAAGTTCGACAGTCCAGTTTTGAATTGGAACAAACTTGTAATTCAAGCATTAGGCACCTGTTCCTGCACTTGACCATATGTGTGGTTCATAGTGAGCTTAAGAGTGATTATTCCGCGGGGGCACAAGCCAATTATACACACCATCCCATCTCTTGAAATAAACACTTTTTTTTAATGGAGGTTCTTCATCATCAGAATTTCGCTTCCCTAAATATTTAGACAGCAAAATTAAAACACCAATATGTACTTTGGATGTACTATTTATTTTATTACTTGGACCACATAACAGAAACACAAAGACATATTTCCAATCAAACTGAATATCCGGATTTCTGATTTGTTATGATGTCACTATCAAGTACCATATCAATTACTGAGCAAGTGATCATCATGAATGAGACTATGTCTGGTGGAGTTCCCGGGTAGCTCAGTGGTAGAGCGCTGGTACGTTCTACCAGAGGTCCCGGGATCGATACCTGGCCCCGGAACAATTTTTCCCTTGAAAATTATTCAAGTATACATATGTCACAAGGCTTGTTAGTGTCAGTGAGCCATTTGCAGTCCACCTTTTTTTCTGGACATCCCAAAGACAGTATTGAAGCATGGATTTTGGAAGTCTATCACGATTCATTCGTTGTACATGGTTTTTCCACTGCAGCTAGTACTTGTTTATAAACTGTGACACTGGTTGTAACTGAAGTTCTTGCATGATATCCTCATTTATTTTGTGGTCTAAGTGACTATATCCTAGTGTTGCTCTCATAAATTTCATTTCACAGTCCTAATTTTCCATTGTGTATAGTTGTAAACATGTATAATCTTAGAAAAACGACCAACTGCCATACATGCTTCAAATACTTCAGATGATTCAGTGAGAGCTTAGGTTTACATGTGAAAAAATTACTTAAGCACACTCTGTTTTTCCTTGTTTTTTTTTTTTTTGTTGCTTTTTCTATCTGTTTATAGATCAAGTGTTACAACTAATCTACAACAAAGATATAATCAAGGAGTAAATTAGGTGCAAAATAAACATCCTTTCCCTAGTCGTGTGAACCAAGAGCTGCCTAAAGTGGACTTAAACAAACTCACACTACAGGAGACTGATCATTTTTGTGTGTAAGGCTGTACTCCCTTATTTCCAAACATTAAACTTAGGTAATATTAATTATTTCTGGGGTACACATGTGCCCCACTTAGTATACGTTCTCAGAGCTTGTTACGCAGTAAATATAATGAGGTTACATAAGCATATACAGGGTGATTCAAAAGTCGCGCAACGTAGGACATCTCCATTATTAGTGTAAGTACAAAAAATAGTTTCAAATAAATGTTTTAGATAATGGTACGTGTAGTTCATGTGCAAAATTTAAAGAAAATCATAAGAGCCATTTTTGAGAAAATTGCAACAAACCTGTTCGCGTTTCAAGTAAAGTACCAGTTTGGTTAGGGAAAACGCATCCAAAACTGAGATTTCACATCTCTGGAGGGTACGAAACTTAAATTAGAAATGTGGTTTGGGTCGCGCGCCGTAATTAGTAGTGTTTTTTTGTGTAGACAGGTGAGTAAGTGCTAGTTTCACCAGTGAACCAGGTAGCAACAGACAATGTACACTTTTCCTGAGAGGGTGGAAATGGTTCTCATCCATGCGGGAGGCCTGAGTCTACGGGAAGCAGTAGAAGAATATCACAGATGGCATCCAGAGCAACCTACCCCACATCACGGAAGCATTGGTCATTTAATGGAACGGTTCAAGACATCACGCAGTATCCACGACAAAAAAACGTTCAGGGCAGCCTCGTACAGCAACAGTGGATGCAAACGCAGCTAGTATACTAGCTAAGCTGGTAGTCAGTCCATCACGGTCAACCAGGGAAGTGGCGCAAGAATGTTGCACCAGTCAAGCGTCAATACTATCCGTCAATCATTTCCATCCCTATCATATACACTTTGTGCAGGAACTGCATGGGGATGACACATACGCGGGTGCAGTTCTGTGAGTGGTTTCTTGAACGACGAACGCACCAGCCAAACCTTGAAGCTGACATTTGTTGGAGCGATAACGCCTGTTTCCATTTGAACAGAACATTGAATCGACATAATGCTGTGTACTAGGCAACCGAGAATCCCCACATAGCTGTAGAGGCTCATAATCAGTTTGACCCAAGATTAAATGTGTGGTGTGGCATACACGGGGATGTCATCGGTCCCGTGTTTCTGAACAACAAGCTCACTGCTCCACTGTACAGATAGCATCTCGAGGCTACACTGCTGGCCTACTTGAATGAGCTCCCCCTAGAAAGAAGACGTGGGTTTTTCTTTCAGCAGGATGGAACACCACCGCATTTCAGATTGACAGTCCGCAAATTGCTGAATGAAGTTATCACTGGGCGTTGGATCGGTCGCAAGGATCCAGTGGAATGGCTGCCTAAGTTCGCCAGATTTAACGCCACTTGATTTTTTTCTCTGGGGACATCTCAAGTCTGTAGTTTACAGCAACAGACCCCGAAAAATGGATGAACTGCAGGAAAATATCAGGAGAGAATGTGCACAAATAACACCTGCAGTGTTACATAATGTGCAGAGCAGTTACCTCAACCGTGTATGGATGTGCAGTCAACAAAATGGCCACCAATTTGAACACTTACTTCATTAGTGTGCATGTGGAATAATTACACAGGTCGTGAAAGTTCGAGTGATAAAATGTTTCAGTTTGCCGCTGTGACTCTCAACTTACTCACCTGTCAACACAAAAAAACACAATTTATTAATTACGGCGCGCGACCCAAACCACATTTCTAATTTAAGTTTCGTATCCTCCAGAGATGTGGCATCTCAGTTTCGGATGCATTTTCCCTAACCAAACTGGTACTTTACTTGAAACGCGAACATGTTTGTTGCAATTTTCTCAAAAATGGCTATTACGATTTTCTTTAAATTTTGGACATGAACTACATGTACCAATATCTAAAAATTTATTTGAAACTATTTTTTGTACTTACACTAATAACGGAGATGTCCTATGTCGCGTGACTTTTGAATCACCCTGTATCTAACAAATTGTTTTTTACGAATGCTATATTATCATTACAAACCTTTCCAAGACGTTCACTGCTAGAACAGTCCCATTCTGACCCACTGGACTGCCTGAAATAATATATATTATATGAATGTTATAATACAGTAGTCATGAATAGTAATGTTCTTAAATTTGAATGAGATCTTAAACTTACTCCTTGTTGATTACTGTTGAAACAGTTAACGCACACTGATCCAGGTTTGTGGAAACAGAATTCACTTCAGATGTACTTGGAACTGGTGTAGGTGAAAATGGGATACTGATACCCTGAAATAAGCACACCAATACAGTATTAAATGGACTTAATATATAATGAGGCGTCTAGAATCAAATCCCGCCAAGTCCATCGAAGAAAAAAAATGAGATAAAGTTATTTTTCTGTGTATCTTCGCATGGGCAATCCGATGCTGGCATTATTTTTCTGCAATATCCGCTGGATTCCTCTCAAAATGCTGGACAAAAGTTAGGGTTAGTTTCAATATCCGCTAGATCCAACTGAATTTCGGCCATTGTTAGTTTCAAAAACCTCCAAGTCCCTTTCTGCCAATCAGGTTGTGGGACTGCTTTACCCAGCATTCCTCAGCTGTTCAATGTTGATTTATTATTTGTGTGGTTAAGCTCTTGTTAAACCTTATTAAGTTTAACTTCTACTCTAATAATATTCAGTGAAATGGTGGATAGAGTGAGTAGTGAGTTACAAAAATGTTCTTACCAATTAATAATTAATTACATAATTTTGTCGGTACTCCTTTTGTGCCCTCCTGCTATACCAGCTTGTAATAATGCTGTTGGCAGTAAATGGAAATCCAACAGTTTAATTTTGTTAGACATGAAGAAGTTCCATTCTGTTCCAGACATAATTTTAAGATCTCCTGCTATTTTAAGTTCAGTCCCTGTAAAAGATTTATTTTAAGACGATCTGCATTGAAAGAACAGATAACAGTGCAAGATGAGTTTAACTATAGAACTGACACCGTTGTTGCAAAGGTAGTAACAAGAAAAAACAATAGAATTGAACGTGAAGAATAAGAAGACGAAGAAGAAACTGTTAATCTGGAGGAAGAGGAATGTGACAATATTGTGTAAAATTTGTATGAACTTAAAAAGTGCAACATATCTTCAAATTTATACTGCTGTTATGTTTAAAGCATGTGCATAATCATACTTCAAGTCTGGGTTTCATTGCCTACATAATTTGTAAGGTTTAAGTTAAAATGTTTTCCTTTTTGACTCATTTTTATGCTCAGAACTAATTCTCTTACTTTCGAAAGCCTCCAAATACACTTTTCAGTTTCAAAATCAGTTAGGTGCTAATTTAACCTCACGAATTTGTTAGTTTCAATGAAGGGGCAATCCTGTAATTTGTTTGAACGTATCTAATGATAATAAAATACTTGATAAAAGTATTGTTTATATCCCAAGAATGTTTATTTATATGGAAACAGTTTTTTCCATTTTCCCACAAATTTTGTTTTATGGACTTGGAGGGTTTTGATTCTAGCTGCCTCAAATAACGCATACCAGTATAGATCTTACATCAGCATTGTAGCTTTGAGATATGGAACAAGGACATTAAAGTGATAAATCATCATCATGGTGAACTCAAAGATCCGATCCACTCACATTGGAATAAAATTAAAGTGTTCAATATATAAGTACATAATTATTATTACGTCATTCTATACCGACCCATGCAAAGAATAAGGTTACAAGAAATAACAACACTGATATCTCAGAAACACTAACATCAGCAATCTAGAATTTAAGAAGACTGCATGAGAATTAAATAACTGTAAGACTGATATTGCTGCTGTTACTGAAACTACAAACATCGATAGAATTACAATGATACTGTATATGGCTGTGTACCACAGGAACAAAGAGATTCTGCAAGAGTACCGGTATCAATTTGGATACACAAATGGTTAAATAACAGGATACAATCATATACATTTATAAATAATGTTAAGACTAAAAGCTGAAACAGGATATGTAATTATATTCTAACTATATGCACCTTTTACTTACTTACGGTATGGCTTTTAAGGAATCCTGAGGTTCATTGCCGCGCTCACAAAACTCGCCATCGGTCCCTATCCTGTGCAAGATTACTCCAGTTTCTATCTTCATATCCCACTTCCCTCAAATCCATTTTAATATTATCCTCCCATTTACGTCTCGGCCTCCCTAAAGGTACTTTTCCTTCCAGCCTCCCAACTAGCACTCTACTTGCATTTCTGGATTTGCCCATACTATACGCACCCACAGATGGACAAACTCAAAATACTACAGGAGAATTACAAGCAGTAATAAATTAAATAAACAAGAACGATTTATTTCTAATGGGGGATTTATAAATGGCCGTGTTGGAAACACACAAATACAAAATATTGTGGGTACAAAGGGGGGAATTACACTAATAACGAGAAAAAACTAAATGAATTTTCTGCACACAATGAGCTCAGAATCAACACTTCTCAGATACCTTCATTCATTCATAGTGTTCTGCCCAAGGGCAGGACTTTCACTGCAAATCCAGCTTTCTCCAGTCTTTCCTATTTTCTGCCTTCCTCTTTGTCTCCATGTATCTTAATGTCCTTTATTACTGATATCTTCTTCTGCTGAGAACTCTTTTCCTGTCCACTATTCCTTCCAGTTCATCCTTCAGTAGGCAGTTTCTTCTCAACCAGTGACCCAGTCAATTTCTTTTCCTCTTTCTGATCAGTTTCAGCATAATTCTTTCTTCATCCACTCTTTCCAACACAGCTTCATTTCTTATTCTCTCTGTCCATTTCACACGCTCCATCCTTCTCCATATCCACATTTCAAATGCTTCTATTCCCTTCTCTTCACTTGGTCGTAATGTCCATGTTTCTGCCCCATACAATGCTATTCTCCACACCAAACACTTCACTAGTCTCTTCCTTAGTTCTTTCTCCAGAGGTCCGCAGAAGATGTTCCTTTTTCTATTAAACGCTTCCTTTGCTATTGCTATCCTCCTTTTGACACACCCCAAGTATTTGAAGCTGTCCACTTGCTCTACGGTCTCATTTAGAATTCGCAAGTTTACCTTCTTTACTTTTCCTCCTATGACCATGGTCGTCTTGTTGGCATTTATCTTCATTCCATACTGCTCACAGCTGTCATTTAGCTGCAGTAGCATATCCCTTAGTATCCACTCCTCTTCTGCTAACAATGCCACATCATCAGCAAATCATATACACTTTATTCTTCTTCCTCCTACTATCACTCCTCCCATGCTCTAAAAACAATTCTTCACTAAATCCTCCAAGTAGATGTTGAAGAGGGTAGGTGATAAAGGGCATCCCTGTTATTCTCTTCTCCCTATTTCACTTCCTTCTGACACATCTTCTCTTATCCTGATTTTCACTCGTTTCATATAAAAGTTACTGAACAGCCTCCTCTCTTTCCAATCCACGCCAAATTTCTTTAGAGTACCCATCAATTTAAAAAATTTACTCTTTATTTAACGATGCTCGCAACTGCAAAGGTTATACCAGCATCACCGGTATGCCGGAATTTTGTCCCGCAAGAGATTTACTGACATGAGTCTGTCGCATTTAAACACACTTAAATGCCATCGACCTGGGCCGGGATCGAACCCGCAACCTCGAGCATAGAAGGCCAGCACTATACCAACTATGCTCCCGAGGCTGACCCCATCAGTTTATTCCAATCCACTCTGTCAAACACCTTTTCTAAATCCACAAATACTATATACACTTCTTTATTCTTCTCTAGGTATCTTTAGCCGATTTTTCATAGCAGTCCAATTGAATCTCTCGTACTTTTTCCCTTCCTGAAGCCAAACTGCTCTTTTTCCAACTGTTCTTCCATCTTAGAATATAAACATCGATTCAGTATTCGCAGAATAATTTTTTCCGAGTGCAATATCAGGCTGACAGTCTTGAACTCGTTACATTTCTTGGCATTTTTTTTTTTTTTTTCGGTATTGAAAGCAACACCGTCTCCATGAAATCTTCAGGCCAGTTGCCTTGCTCATAGATTTTGTTGCATAATGATAGAATTTCTCTCTTGTCTTCACCAAGCATTTCACTATTTCAACGAGGATTTCATCAACTTCTGTTGCTTTCCCATTCTTCATTTCCTTAAGCACTAGTTCAACTTCTTGCCTTAAAACAGAAAATACTTTTTCATCATCTGATATGGCTGCTTCGTCTTCTATAGCCAAGTCATACAGTATGGACAATTCCCTGTCTCATATAACTCTTCTACATATTTCGTCCATCTGTCCAGTATTCCTGGTGTTTCTGTTATTTCATTTCCGATTTCGTCTTCTATCAACCACATGGATTTGCTTTTCTTATTTGTGAAGTCCAAACATTTTACTTCGCGGTACATTAAATCATATCTTCCTTTTCCCTCTAGATCGTTATTTTTTTACATTTCTCTTTCATCCAGTTTTCCTTCGCCTTATCAGTTTCTCTTCTTAGTTCGTTTTTAAGTTTCCTGTAGTTTCTTCTACCTTCTTCTGTGTTAATGTTTTTCCATTTTCTCCTTTCCTCCATCTTCTCCAACATTTTCCCTGTGATTCAAGGTTTCTTAATTCTTCCACCTTCTGTGTATCCTATTGTTTCTTCTGCTGTGCCTGTATACAGCTTTTTATATGAGTCCAGTACTCATTACTATTCTCATGTGTGGATTCTAATGTAGCGACTTTCTCTTGAAAATTTGCTTCAAATTTTCTTCTTTCTTCTACATTCTTCAGTTTTTCCATGTTCAATTTCTTCATCTCTTATCTTCTTCGGACAAATATCTACTTCCTCTATCAGTAGAACATGATCTGAGATAATATCTGACACTTTTTTTTAAAGTCTGTTATTTAAATGACGCTGTATCAACTACGAGGTTATTTAGCGTTGATAAGATTGGTGATAGCGAGATGGTATTTGGAGAGATGAGGCCGAGGATTCGCCATAGATTACCTGGCATTCACCTTACAGTTGGGGAAAACCTCAGAAAAAACCCAACCAGGTAATCAGCCCAAGCGGAGATCAAACCTGCGCCCGAGCGCAACTTCAGACCGGCAGGCAAGCGCCTTAACCGACTGAGCCATGCCAGTGGCTAGCTGACATTTTATATACATAAATGTACAAGGGTAGCTCGAGGTCAAACTTCTGTTATAGATTATTATCTTAGCAAATAAAAAGACATGGCCAAATACAAAAGATACAAGAGTATTTAGAAGCTGTAATATACCTCCAGTTCACTTTATAGTAGTGAATAGTATAATTTATTTAAAAATTAAGACCAAATACTAAAAATGAAACAGAAACTTTCCGTTAATTCCTAGAAGACTTTTCTCACGGGAAGAGATAGTCAGTAGTAGTGCATGTGAATGGGGAAATAATTATGTCATATGGGACATCATAAATCGTGACAAAAGATGTGGAAAAAATGTTTCTTCTTTGCCTTTTCTTTTCCTTTCTCTTCTCGCCTTCCCTTCTTGCCCCTTTTCTCTCTCTCTCTCTCTTTTTTTCTTTATTCCTGTAAGTAACTCACATTTATTTAATATTATCTTAAGTCTATATCTAATTTCTGATGTTACAAATTATAATTATTATATTTTAAATTTGTAATTTTACCATGGCGAGTCTTCGTTCTCCATTCCAGTGCTCAACCAACTGAGCTATTAGAGCAAGTTGAAAATGTTTCTACTATTGGTATTGGTAGTCATAAAACGTATACAGTAGTAGATAACAGGTGGGAGTACCGTAGTAATACCTTAGTTTTAATTTTCAAAAATAGATAACATTACTAACTCTAACTAAAAATATGGAAAAATACTAATTGAAACCTACTTTCAGTTGTTTAGTGAGTGACTGATGGCAATGCAATCAGCTTGACCAAGTATGGAAGAAAGAGCTGTTAGTGAAGAAAGTGAAAGTACGTGTAGTGACATATCATGGTTAAAGTTAGGAGCATTAAAGTTCTATAAAATTTGCTCAACTTCACAGGTTAACCAATTGCAATAGAAAAAAATTCTAAGTAAAAGAAATCGAATCAAAATATTCCGTATATTTTGAAGGCTTAAGATGCAGGAAAACTATTTCGGCTGCTATTAATACATGGTTTAAAAACTCTAAAATTACAGTACAACAGAGTCTAGAATTAATATATTGTTGGTTACATAATTTTACATTAGAACTAACAGCATCTGAAATTGAGCTAAACATAAATACAGTTCAAGAATATTACAGCCTTTGCAGAGAGGTTTGCTATGTTATAGTGACTAACAATACTGAGCCAATAGGAGGACTGGGCCCAGTAGTCCAGATAGACGAATCGCATATTTGGACAATAAAATCCAATAGACGCTGTTTCTTATGTAGTGAAAGGGAACAAATATGGGTTTTCGGCAGTATTCAAAGAGAAAACAAAAACTGTTTGATACTATAGTTCAGAAAAGGGATAAAAACACACTTTTAAAATTAATAAAAAAATGTCATTTTACCTGGTACAAAAATTAAAACAGATGGATGGGAAACTTGCAGTGAATTGGAAAAGAAGGCTATATTCATGACATGGTAAATCATTCCATACAATTTGGAAGAAAGGATAATTCAAAAAAATACACAAAATCAATTGAAAAAAAAAAAGTTTTATTTAAAAAAAGCGTTTTTTTTTTTTGGTTTTGTTTTAAAATGTTTTATACTATTTTAAACAGTACCATGAAATAGTGCGTTTTTGTAATATGTTATTGTTGTTAACTAATGCTGGATTCTTGGCAATAAAGGCACTAACTCTCTTGCCCTCCAATATTTCTCACACACAGTGGGTTTAAAAGAAAGGGATGAACATACAATTCGGAATTTCTGATCCATTTCTTTCTGAAGAGTGCATAATAGACGAAGTGGTGAAGAAAAAATTCCAATTTTGTTCAAGAGTTTTGACAAACAGTCATACCCTGTGAGTAATCGAAAGGAAGCAACTGCACTTTTCCTTGGATACTCAGGAATTATATATTGTACAGCTCCCAACTTTTATTATTTGAAATTTTGTGGAAATGGTTGATATCTCGAGTTGATTAATCTTTTAACTGATGAAAATAATAAAGTTGACATGTCCTTTTTTTTTTTTTAATATTGAACATGTTTTATACATAGGGTTGCCAGATGGGTATTGTAAAAATTAGCGAAATTCTCGATTTTTTTAAGAAAAATTTGGGAAACGGCCTTTTAAATATATTGTGTTGCTTTAAACTAAATAAGGTGAGTCATAAAATTAATATCCTATTAACCTAAAAAAAAAAAATTATAAAACTTAATGCTGAGTTTCATAAAAAACAATATTTTCAAATTTACCTCAGTTTGACTGCTTACATTTCTCTGAAGATCTAGCGCCTATTAACAGTGAGAAATAATTTTTTATAACATTATAAAAAAGCTGGACTATCCAGTTTTGAATTAGCACAAACTTGTAATTCTGATTTCATTTTTTTATCCAGGTTCCTCATCACTAGAATTTTATTTTTCCTAAATATTTAGACAGCATAACTAAAACACTGATGACTTTAAATTTGCTATTTATTACTTGGACATGACAGAAAAACAAACATTTCCAATCAAACTGAATATCCGGATTTCTCCTTTTTTATGCTCTATCAAGTATCGATTAGTGAGCAAGTGATCATGGCTGAATGGCTACTTGTACCATAGGAAACTTGGGTAAGTTATTCGTGCACCCACCAACCAAAACATTACATGAAGTAGAAGTGGTGATTCGTGAAAAGACTAGAATATTTTATAATAAGCATCTTAAAATTATTTTCAGGGGATTTTTTACAAATATAATAAAACCTGCTTTAGACAGTAGGCCTATATGTAGATATCAACATTCAGATTGTTTCCTCTGTATATACTACAAAAATTTTTTATTAAAAATAATGTTTGTTTGGAAGAATTCAAAGTTTGGCTGCATAAAGTACGGAGCACTGCTGTAAATTCATAACTGTATATTTTATAAAGGCAAGCATGATTTTATATTGTGAATAATTAGGATAAAATAAAACAAGCAGAAAATGAGACTTGTATGAAATATCTAGGCCTATATAAAAAAAGATTAGTTTTAAACGTTATTTATTATTGATGGAGAAATAAATAATAAATATAACAGAGAATTCTGTTGCCTTAAAAATTAATAATATCATATAGTTTTGAACGTTGTGTTTAAAACATGTTTTAATCAATGGATATTGTTTTAAACAATTTGAACACTGTGTTCAAAACTTTTTGTTTTAAACATGCCACTCTGCACAAAATATAGTGTTTGTGGAAATCACTTAAGTGAGGATTAAAAAGGGAAGGACGTCTGGAGCAACATGACGAAATGTATATATTCCAATATGTATATACTTGGCAACACAATAGAACACCGAACAAAATATTCACTCATTTTCTCCATGACATCAGCACAGTTTATACAGAGTACGAAAGAAGAATAGAAACCAATAGCATATATTAGTAATTGATTGAATAGCGATCTTACTCGTGTTAATTATGTAAGCATGTGTGGCTTACAGCTGTTACGGTGTTGCTTGACACCATCCTCAGAGCCTACTAGATCTCGGCGCTATCTCAACTTCGCTGTCTGTTATGTGGGTGTGTTCGTGTGATGAAGAGTTGTGTCAAATAGTCTGTGTGTTCTGAAATTGTTCTCTGTGTTGAGAATTTGATCAGGGTGTGTTTTAGTGTGTCTGTATATTTCACATTGTTCTAGTGTGTTGAGTTTTTGGTTTTTGGGTTGTATGTGTAGGATTTCCATGTCTGTATTTATGTTATTGTATGTGTGGTTAGCATTAGTTATGTGTTCGGCATATGTAGATGTATTGTGTCCTCTGGTTATTGCTTTAATGTGTTCTTTGTATCGAGTTTGGAATGATCTGGCTGTCTGTCCAATGTAGAAACTGTCGCAACTATTGTATGTGAGTTTGTATACGCCTGTGTGGTTGTATTTATTTGTTTGTGTTGTTTGTGTGTTGAGATGTCTTTGTAGTGTGTTTTCTGTTCTGTATGCTATGTTCTATTTCTGTTTTCTGAATGAGGATGCGATCTTGTGTGTGTTTTTGTTTTCGTATGTTAGTGTGATGTATTTCTTGTGTTCTTGTGTTTGTGTTGTGTTTTATGTGTTTTTGTGTTTCTTGAGTTTTTGTTTTGTCTTCCTTATGATGTTGTCTATTATGTTTGGGTTGTAACCATTTTCTTGTGCTATGTATTTGATTGTGTATATATTAGTAACAGAAGAGTAGAAGTTGACGATGAATAAAACAATGTATCTTCATATTTATTTTTCTATAATTTATTTACAAAAAACACTTTATTAAATAATGTATATTAACGTTGTTGATGCGAATCTATGTCGTCACACACATATGACATCACAGAGGGCTCTCTTCCCGTGAGCACCGTCTTCTAGGAAATTATCAAATTTTCAAAGAACATGGTAAGAAGAAAGCATATGACTGGTCCATCAGAAAGACTTAATCAACAGTGGCAATTGAAATCCACAAGCAAACGAAGGATGGAGTACTATCAAAGAAATAACAATTATACAAGCACTCAGCTTTCGCAGTGTTAGGAGTTAGAAAAAGAAGTTTTCTAAAGAGGGCTAAGAATCTGGAATGGCGAAATTAAAACACTAATAAAAGAAGAAAAAGGAGATCTACCAACAATATAACATAGGTTATAGAACAGATTATAAAAGAAAATTCATCCTTGTAAAGAAAGAAGTGTACGAACTTAAGAGAGAAAGTTGGGACCATTATGTCAATGAGATCGAATATGATGTATATGAAAGCCAAGGTGAAACATTTAAAATAAAATTATGAAATATTTAAACAAGTAAGAGAGATAAAGTCCAATTAAATATAATTTCGGAAAATGGCTGGTTAATCTATTTGAAATCTTTATGGACTAGACTAGTAATGATGGAGAATAAGAAATAAATTTTAGTATTAACTTCAAGTTAATGTTGTTGTTGTTGCTTTCTAATGCCAGGCGTTTGACAATAAAGTCATTTGACCTCTTGCGCTCCAATATTTTTCAAAGATATTATCATGGTCAGCCACTGAACCACAGATTTTTAGGTGTTTCGAATCCATTTCTTGGTTTGAGTTGCACAATGGGCAGATAGGGGACTGATATATTTCAATTCTATGCAGGTGTTTGGCCAAACAATCATGGCCTGTTGCCAATCTAAATGCAGCTACAGACGATTTTCGTGGTAAACTTCAAGTTAATGTACGAGTCGAAATTACTAGTCAAAGAAACTAAAAATAAAAAGCACCAGGAAAAGATAATGGAAATGATCAAGCAAGCATCAGACTTATTAATGCAAAGGCTCTTAAATATCCTTAATATTTGATGGGTTAATGGTTGCATACCAGAAGAATGAAATGAAGCATTAATATATCCACTATATAAGAAAGGAGATAAGGCCCAGTATTCGAATTACAAAGGATTTAAGTCCCTTAAATTCATGCTATAAATTATATGCCAAAATGACTAATAAAAGCCTGACATCTTTTTCGAAAAAATAGAAGAGTCCCAACATGAATTTACAAGCAGAAAATCCTGCACATACTGCATTTTTACTTTGGCACAAATAACATAAAAAGAGAGAATTCTGACTACCGGTACCCATTACTATATACTTATCAATTATGAGAAAGTGTTCGAAAAAGTAAAACAAAAACTATTGTGTGAAGTGCTGAAGGATATTGGGGTCTCAATATACAGGGCTCCTACAAAGACCTTTCCGGTTTCGAACACATGTGATTTACGTTCTATGAATCTGAGATGCATGAAAATATTACCAATGGAAAGAGAAACTCAAAACGTTTAGTTCCTTACCTTAAAGATGTTCAATGTGTCATCCCTTGGTAACATGGCACACATCAAGCGTATAGTCAAGTTCCACATAGGTATGCGGATTTTCTGACCCCCAGATTCTGAGGTTATGTCTGTTCACCTTACCAGAAAGATGGAAAGTGACTTCATCAAAAAAAAAAAAAAAAACCACGGAACAAATAAATTCATCATTATTTTCAATTAAAGTCTGCATACTTATGCAGAAATTTGTTTGTCGCACTTTGTCCTCTAGTTTTAGGGCTTGCAGCAACTGTAGTCGGTAGAGATGAAATCGCAAGTGCTTGCGAAGAATCTTGCCTTAAAATCAGTGTATTATTTACTGATTGTAGGCCTACTGGATGAATCTGCACCAAATTTTGTTCGTAATGCCACTGCACATTAATAACTGAATGGTTCACATGAAAATCAAGCACATAAAAAGTTTTTCTGTCCTCTATAGCAGCCATTTCGCCCCAACAATGGACAAATTTGTTTATATGCGCTATTATGAGGTAATGTTACCAACTAGGAAAACAATGTTACCACAACTAAACTTTTTTAATTTTTCTTTCCATTGGTGCTATTTTCATGCACCTCAGATTCATAGAATGTAAATTACATGTGTTCGAAACAGGAAAGGGCTTTTGTAGGAGCCCTGTATTTAATTTCAGCAATTCAATCATTGTACATAAATAATAAGGTAAGAATTCGTACTCAGAAAAATGGAATAGCTTCAGCCGACATGAACCAAGAGTAAACAAAGGATGCCTGCTTCTTTTTTTTAATTGATTATTTTTAAACTGCTATGGTTATATAGCATCTGAGTGAGATGAAGGTGATAATGCCGGCAAATTAGTTCAGGGCCCAATGCATTTGCTCCCATTCAGTTGAAGGAAAACCCGGAAGAAAACCTCAAGTAGGTAACTTGTCTCAAGCAGAATTTGAACCCAGGCTCACTCATTTCACAGTCTTCCTGCTTACACTCACACATTTTAACATATATCGATGATGATGTTAAAAACTGGCTGATGACATTATGCTGACAATCAGTTTATTATAGGGAGATCTGAATACAAAGTCTAAGAAGCAGTCCATAAACTAAGCCAGACCGCAGCTAAATATGGAATGTCAATTTCAACAAAACAAACCAAAGTAATGACATTCCATGGATTATAACCCAGGAAAGCTCCAAATAGATATTATAGAACAGGTAAATATTTGGGTTACCATTTTTGGGTATAGAAAATCATAGGTTATATTATGATGTTGGAAGCAAATTAAATAGATTAAGATATTTCTGTGGAACAATACAATGGACAATGAAACATAAAGTAAGAATAGGAACGTTATTAAAATTATATGAAGTCACTATTATTATATGGGTGCAAAAGCTAGACTGTAACATCAGATCAACTAAGATAGCTGAATCATCAGAAATGAGATTTTTCTGATATGTAAAAGGATGCACATTATGCCTATTAGATACCAGAAGAAATTACAACATAAAACAAGAATTAGATATAAAATCTATTACTTACAAATGGCTTTTAAGGAACCCGCAGGTTCATTGCCGCCCTCACATAAGCCCGCCATCAGTCCCTATCCTATGAAAGATTAATCCAGTCTCTATCATCATATCCCACCTCCTTCAAATCCATTTTAATACTATCCTCCCATCTACATCTCAGCCTCCCCAAAGGTCTTTTTTCCTCCAGTCTCCGAACTAACACTCTATATGCATTTCTCGGTTCGCCCATACGTGCTACATGCCCTGCCTATCTCAAAGTCTTGATTTAATGTTCCTAATTATGTCAGGTGAAGAATACAATGCGTGCAGTTTTGCATTGTATAACTTTCTCCATTCTCCTGTAACTTCATCCCTCTTAGCCACAAATATTTTCCTAAGCACCATATTCTCAAACACCCTTAATCTCTGTTCCTCTCTCAAAGTGAGAGTCCAAGTTTCACAATCATACAGAACAACCGGTAATATAACTGTTTTTATAAAATCTATAGTGGGCCTAAATATACTTTTATTGAAAAATATAGAATTACATATTCAGCGAATGCCAGACATTAGGAATAACAAAGGTCTCCTTCCAGTATAGCCCTAAAGATGAAAGAAGTGTGGGTCGACTTCTAAACAGATGGTGTGAACAATTCTGAAACAGAACAGTCTGAGTGCCTAATCCTTGACAACGATGATTATGATAATGATGGTTATGATGATGATGATGATGATGATGATGATGATGATGATGATGATAGACATTAAGTAGATTAACTTTATTTGAAGCATAATCAGTTCATTTTGTAGAAAATATGAAGATTGAGAAATTTGGTTAATTCTGTTCAAAGCTTTAAAATAATTAGGCAATGTGGGTTTTCTATAGCACGTGACACTGAAGGTTTTTTAACGAAAAAATGGAAAAATGGTCTAATTTTCAGAAGAAAGTTAGTTTGGAATATTGAGAATTCATATAGGACGTCAGCTGATTTGAAAACATAATAGAAAATTGGTAAAAATTGGAAAGAATTTATCGCTATAGTTACCCTGCTGAACGTGATTATTTAACATATGAAATAAAAAGAACACTTCAAAGTTAATGCAAAACTCATATTTCACATCACTTAGTATATGCATGACATACAAAAGCCTAAACTAACCTAACCTAACCAGTCAAAGATTCCCATACCATAGAACTTAGAAAAATGCTAGCTGGAAGTTTCAGTGTTTCATGCTATAGAAAAGCAGGCAATGCATTGAAAACTGTAACACATGAATAGTGAATTGCTGAGGCTAACAGATGTTAAATGGAAATCTGATTTGTGTCTTGTATTAAAATTATGAATGTTTTGATGAAGTGTATTCATTTTTAACATAAAACATCATCAGGGAAAGACTGTACTCAAATATAGGTTCAAAATCCCTAAATTTTGGAAAATCTTCTTACAGGATATCTTTTTATGCACACCTGTCATCAGTGAGGGAAGTGAGAAAAAACCAGAGGCGGTATGCTACCCCAAGATTTTCCTCTGGCATACCTCAATTTAAAAAAGGCATACTCCCTCCCTTACAACAGACATAAATGATATATACAATAAATTTTTCGTCCAGTCAGTAACGCGAATCTTTGAAACTTACGTAACACATTAAATTTCTTAATAAAATAATTTCAAGTTACTTCGGTTATTTACTAGATCATTTTACAATATCCTTTGAGACTTATCACTTAAAATAATGTTAAAGTGTCAAAGTGCCTTACTTAATTTATTATTAATAAAAAGTGCAACAAAAAAAAATGACACAGTCACTAAATTGGCAACAATGACCACCACAAGGTACAGAACTCAGCCTTCTACACTTGAAATACTACCGTTATAAGCATTCCAGGAGTTGAGCTTATCAAATAAGCGTGTCTAAATACACCGTGGCGTCGCGGTCTAAGGCATCCTGTCTAGGACTCGTTACGGAATGTGCGCTGGTTCGAGTCCTCATGGGGGAAGAAATTTTCTCATGAAATTTCGATAGGTAACAAAATCCGGTTGCGAATGCCAGCTATAACAGCTGGGGAGATCATTGTGTTAACCACACGATACCTCCATTCTGGATAGATGATCGTCCACCTCTGCTTCGGAATGTGGGTGTGAGGCCAGCAGCCAGCTGGTCAGTCTAGGCCCTTCGCGGGCTGTAGTGCCACGGATAAAAAAAAATACACACTGAATAGAGTTCTAGAAGGCTGTGGTTTAGATTTACGAAGCAAACAGATAGTACTCTTCGCTGTGAAGAAATGTAGCCTATTTAAACAAATTTTTACGATCACATTTTTTCAGTGACAGTATATCATTTTTCACTAACGGTATGTTTTCTGGCCATAGAAACCAGTGACAGTATTCCATACCATCGCAGTTCCCTCACTGTCTGTCATTATTCTTAGGGCTTTTCTTTCTAACAATGAAAGGTATGTTTAAATCACTACAACCACAAATTCCGAGAAAAGCCTCCCCATGGATTTTAGAAGTTCTAAGCAAGTGTAACTATTCTATATTCAATTCCCATAATTTATATGCATAGATTGTTGCGCACGGTCTATGGTTTTACATGTTTTAAGTTTTATGTAGTTTTGGACAGTAGCATAATGTTATGTTTGTTGGTAGTGATGTTTACTGCTTGGTGGCAATCAGAGTAGTTTAGGTTACGTTAGCTTAGTTTTGCTTGAGTTAGTTAAGGTTAGGTTAGTTTAGGTTGTAATTGGTTATGTTAGGTTACAGTCGAAATAATGTGTTTCCGAAATTTTTTGTATTATGGACAGACAGAATAAGAAACGAAGCTATGTTGGAAGAGTGGGTGAAGAAAGAAAGATGCTGAAACCGATCAGGAAGAGGAAAAGGAATTGGCTTGGTCACTGGTTGAGAAGAAACTGCCTTCTGAAGGATACACTGGAAGGAATGGTGAACAGGGGAAGAGTTTGGAGCAGAAGAAAATATCATATGATAGACGACATTAAGATATGCGAGACAAAAAGCAAAAAGAGACTGCTTGTCGGAAAAGTAAAAATTTCAGTACATTTTTAGAACTCTATGCTGAATTTGAAAATAACATAAACTCTCAATCTTAAATTTTCGACAAGAAGTCCCTTTTTTGCTTTCCGGCTCACATAATAATAATAATAATAATAATAATAATATATATATATATATATATTATATGGATCATATGTAGATACTAAGAGGAAGGCAGAAAATAGGAAAGACTGGAGAATGCTGAGTTTGCAGTGAAAGACCTGCCCTTGGGCAGAACACTATGAATAAATGAATGAATCTTTCGAAAGTTGGGCATAAAATCGTAGTTTGTGGGAAAAAAAAAAAAAAGTTCGAAAACCACGGAGTAGTTGCCCTACAGAATCACCCAAATTACATACCGTCATTTTGTATTTTTTAATCATCTACTGCTGGTCTATAAACACACGGGGCGACTTCAGAACACCGCGTAAGTACATTTATGTCTTTGTTGCATTATTGAATTATTTATTTTCGGTGCAAGGGACATCTATTTTTTTATGTATTTATTTCTTTACCCTTGTACCATACATAAAAAAGCATGTTCTTTAAATTATTTTTAACTGACACAGTCATTATACAGATACGGAATTAAAATTTGGAGCAAGTCTTCATGGGAGGCCACTTGTAGATAGGGAACAATTTCGCAAGACTGTCCACAGGCAGCATATATACAGTGTCTCTTGTTTACTGCACATGCGCAGTGTGATGTAAGCGAAACTTAGACAATGAGGAGCTCCAGATTGTATTTCCGTATAAATTATTAAATACAGTCATTTTACTTGCATCAGGAGTTACCTACTGTAACATGAGCCCAGAAGTATAGTGAACACACGAGATAAAATTTGATATAACTAACCTACAATTTGAATTTTACAAATTTCTTATACTTATATGGAGAGAAAGCTAACCTCAACTGATGTTATTTCTTCTGATGAAGGAGAGAGCAGGGTTACCGGTATCTCAGAAACCTGAAAGTACAAATAAATAATTATTACATGTAAATGCCTCAGTGTTCATAATAACAGTACACGAGATATTACGTTACGATTGATAATTGCATGGGTTGACATCAGATGTTTGATGTAACTTCACCTTGATCCGAAGTGTATGGTACGAGTATATCGTAGCTTGTGCTTTCACGATAATTGTGAATTATATCTTCCGTGAAACTCGCGCTGAAGTAGTTCCGTGATTTCGGAAATGAAAATCCTTGAATCTATAGGGGATTTTTTTTTTTTTTTTTTTTGGAGATACAGTTTATCGTACATGCAAGGCATAATAGAAGACTAAACTAATCAAACCTAACCTGTCACAGATTCATATATGCAAGATGTATAAGCGGAATACGAAGGGAACTACCTCAGCGCTAGTTCAGCCCTATCTTCTTTGTGTAGCCCTACTACTGACATAACTCCTATTTCTACACGATATATATTATTTACTCCATACCCAATGTAGCCTTAAGTAACATAATTATAACATAGCCACTTTTAGACATAAACATTTACCATGAAGTAATAGCTCCACATTTAAACACGCAATAAGAACCAAAATCACAACCTCATATGACACCTGTGCATCCGAGTCGAATTCTGCGTCACCTTTGGTTAATTCACCGCCGTCTGGATTGTAATATACTGCCTGCTCTATGACGTCCATTTTGCGTATACAGTCTGCTGAAAAATCTCCGCTAGATAGCAGGTCATACAACACCATACGTAACATTAGTTATAATGGAAATTTAAACGCACTCTGCTTAATAAACACAATTATTCTCAAGTTTTCCTTTAATTAAACTAGATAATATGTGTAAATGTATACCAGAGATAAAAGCTTACCTGGCAAAAATGATGTTCATCCCTTGAAGTCACAACTTCAGAATTTTCCTGGACTGAGGCTTTGAATAGCACACCGGTCGAAATGCACGCTGTGTTTCTTTCCTTCCAATATTTGCTAGTAGTGGTCGTACAAACTTTGTTATTATAATGTGGCTAACCATCTGTTGACGATTTGGCATACTGCAATTCAATAATGCGCATTCTGAAAGAGGAGAATGCGCAAATGTGCGAATTGTTTTTGTTAATTGAGAAGACGTAGTACAATATGGTACTGCGGCTTCAACGAACTCCTGCAAATGTTTTATTAAGGCAACAAAAGTCGATTTTGGATATCTAAGCCCTCCTCTATCTTGGTGATGGATAATTTCATTTAATGGCGTCGACGTTTTAGGCATAGATATATTCCTAATACAACAATCACAACTTACTTTCTCCTCAATTACGCGTATTAAATATCCGCAAATCAAAGCTTGGGAGACAGTTTCTAAATTAATGTCTACTCTGTCATTTGGTACTGTAAGTTTGTCCAAAAGAATCAAAACATGATCAGGAAGAACAAGGTCATTTTCGGTACTGGTATCAGTGATACTATTGCCACCAGTTGGAAAGGTTTCTCCACAATATGCATTATCTCCAGTGACATTGGCTGCTTTGGAAGGTATCATAAGACCAGACTTCAATATTCTTTTGATAGCATATGCCGCTGTACGTGCATCTGTTACATCTGTTACATCGTTACTACCACCTCCCATTCTAACGGTGCTAAAAAGAGCCTCTACTGGATCTCCAGAAAATCTTCTTGTGAGGGCGTAGAAATATCCATTTTTCAAAAGATGTATAATGCAATGAACTGTAGAGTTCACAGTGAACAGAAGTGCCTCTGTCGTCTCTTTGGTTAGCCCTTTCAATTTAGCCCGTTTCGATTCAGCCTGAATCCTTGTTATATAGCCAACGAAGTATTCCTGTAGCCACTGCAGTCTTTCATCAGCTACAGAATAAAACTGCATGGAATTCGGGTTGCATTGCCTCATATGCTGTGTTCTGTCACTTACGTCATGCACACTGAAAAATTTATATACACACTTCATGAAATGTACAGATGGGCCACCTTCTGAGAAGTCTACATTGGTATTGATACGGGCATTGTTATTCTTCATGAATTCAACTGTGGCAGTGACTGCAGGAGAGAAAACTTGTGCAGCCGTTAATACATTCATTTTTTCGAAGTTTGTAGGTTCAATGTTTTTTTAGTTAAGTATCGAACGGGCTTCACTGTCAACTTCGCTTGCAGACGATATATTTCCTTCAAATATTTGGAACTTATTAGTCCATCACCGTCAGCCATATCCCTGTCTAGGAATTGAGACCTAATGTTCTTAATCAAATGACAGTAATCAAAACTTAGAAACAGCAGACGTTGAGGATCACAAGGGTGTGGAACACTAAATTTCAGATCTCCATTTCCAAACTGTCGAAACATTGAGACATTTGTTTTATGGTTGTCTGTCACAATTCTCAGTATATAGAATCCACAGTCTTCTACTGCTTTGATTACTTGATTAAACAATTGATACAACTCTTCACCCTGTAAACCTTTAACAAGATAATAAGCTGCTGGTATTGTGAATCTTTTTGAGAGGTCATTCACCACAAAACAAAGTAATTTTTTTGCCAACGTTGGATATTTTCCTACGCATTCATCATATATACCCTCTGCATTAACTATTCCGAAGAACTTGTCACTTGTTCTATCGTAAAGAAGCCGTTCCTTTATTGCCATTTCGTCGGAGATAATTGAACCAATCTTTTCCATGGGTTCCAGGTTTTCACATTCTATTTGGAGTCTGCTCTTTACCAATGGAGAAATCCCAACATCACAATCAACATTCCCTATGTATCTGTCCAATGTGCTTCGGGAAGGGGCTGATATTAATTTGGACACTCGCGCATGATCATAACCCTTGGGTGACACTAGTCTCCATGCTAGACAGTAACGGATACTTAATTCTGACCATTCAGGCCTTTTCTTGCCAAAATTATTTATTTGGTCAAGTAAATATACAGCTTTTTTATTTTTTTCTTCAGCTAATTCTTTTATAACCGTTAGTTGATATAATTCCGGATGATGCATTTTTTTTCAATTCAATTTTCATAGCTGCCATGTTTTTCTCTAGTCTATAAATTTTAGATCGGAGTCTATTAATTTCCCTTCTTGAGCATGCAGAACTGTTATCATCTTTGAGATTAACTTGAACTCCTATCACACACTTGTATTCAATTTCATCACAAGTTTCTGTGTGGAATTTATTTGACCCATCTGAAAAAAAAGAACTTTCTTCTAGCAACAATACTAAGATAAAAAATTCAAGCAAATATTAAAAATTTGTTCTTAATTAAGTACTTTCCAGAATTCCCGCAAAGTTCTACCTCACTTTCCTTTTTCACTGAAGTGGTTCTTTCCTTACGAGGTGTAATCTTCCGAGATTGCAGATAACTGGGGTAAGCTGGGAAAATGCTTGGTATAACACCAGGCTTTAAAATGTTTTTCTTGCAGTTCTCTCTATAGTCTTCTGAACGAAAATGGAGACTACACACACGTGAGTAATCGGTTGGAACCCACCTGCTACCTTTACAGGCACTTTGTCTGGATATAGACGCCAGCCACTTTTCTCTAAGTTGTTTTGCTGAGGGAATTTCATGATATTTTATTCCTTTTGAATGTGAACTTCCTTGTCTAGATTTACAAAGGGGAACACAACAATTCACCATTTTAAACATGAACACAGCACCTAATTCATGTCGAAAATTAATATCACGTTTCGCAATAATTTATGACTTTGCACAAACTTTATATACGCAAATTAGAGCACAGACAATCAATATTTTCATAATTACTGACTTAAACGAGTATTTAGCTTAGTTAGATGTAATAATTAATCATACAATCACTAACAATCGCCTCAACACTTTAACACCTGCAGATTAGAAATGATGCGGTATGGTGCAGTCACAGTCGCGCTCTAGCGGCAAATTCTAGAAACATTGCTATACAGCGTTTCCCATGTTAAATTTTACCATAGAGCAGGCAGTATATTACAATCCAGACGGCGGTGGGTTAATTCTTGCGGTAAAGATGCAAGTAAGTTTATGTCAAACTCCAAGTGAGGAGGATATTTTCCACCAGTTGGATTTCGGTGTTCAAACTAAAAATATATGAATAAATAAATAGATAAGTAAATACTAGCCAATTCTACAGAACTAGACCAAAGAAGTCACAATTGCACACTACGATTAGTGGGCCTTAGCCAATAGACTACTAAGCACGTGGTTCTACTTTCTAGCACCCATTACTTTGCGCAGAATAAATTAGAACAATCCACCTGTTGTACGTAGCAATGAATGGATCTATCGCTGCCATATTATCCACTCATACGTCACGAGGGAACGGACCACAATTTAAATGTAAAATACAATGAATCATGTAAAAATAAAACCTTCTTCCACAATAAGTTTATCTGTAATGTTTTCTTGCTGGTGTAGTCCAGGACCTCTCGAGCAAAATGAAGGACTAAAATGACATAACTAATCAGCATTTGCCAGCATAACTCTAGGGGTTATTAATAGACCTAGTGGTTGATTTCAGGTACAGGCCTACTGGTTTTGAAAGCGCCATCGTTTAAAAAGTGCCGCCTTTGGTCTATTTCTTCTATAGAATTAGGCTACGAAATATTGCATTAGAACAAATTCGTTCATTGAAATCTTTCATAATAGTTAAACCTAATCTAGAAATGTGTAACACTTGTACTTACTTTTAGCAAATTGCATTTAGCACTTGATTTTAATCTCTTCCACTGCTCTTTCAGACGAGGAACGCTGCGATCTCCATTACCAAAAATGACACAGAATTCGTTATAAACGTCTTTCCACGGTTGTTCTTTCATTGCATTTGCGTTTGTAGTCAAGCATTTATTTTCAATTACGGATATTTTTGGTTTAATTAAGGAAAATAATATCTTTTTTTCTTCTGCAGTCCAATTACCACCACGTTTTCTTTTACCAGCATCCGCTTCCATTTCTTGTTTTTATTGACACAGTACACAGATTGTTTCTTATTAAACCTATAACTACACTATAACAAAATGAAGCAAAAACAGCGATAAATCTACGCATGCGCAATAGGCTTCATAGGATATTTCAAAGATGATCCATTGTCTAAATTAGTCTTGGATTATTCAGCGACTTTCAATTCAAAGATTAACATTATTTTGAACCAAAGCCTACAGAAGATCTGTCAACTATTGCATATAAATTGCTGAAATCAATGAAGCAAGAAGAAAGAAACGGCTCAACTGCAGCATTTGTCCTCCTATGCTTTAACATCTGAACAAGAGGAGTCTTGCAGCTGAAGGAGTGCCAACATACTTCTTGCGTTTTTTGCCTCCACTAGTGACAGACTACAGTACTAATCGCGATTACCACTTATCGCGATCAGGCCCGATCACGATTACCGAAAATTTGGTGACACACCGTGTGCACCATTCTCGATCATCTAGCCCGTTTATCAGCAATCACGGAAACATGGTTAATTCTTGACATTGATCAAGTTACAGATGCAGTGCACCGACATTTTCCCTCCATCAACTCAGTTCCGTCAGCTGACGATACGCTCGCTTGAGAAGAATCATCCGAGCGCTAGGTTACTGCGTATAAAACAGCGAACGAACGCACTCTGTCAATTATCGCTTCGTTTTTGTTTGTCGGACTGTTTCAAACATCCTTGCAGTTTTCAAATAACAAGTTTCAATAATCATGGAAGAAAAAAAGAAAAGAGCGCCGAACTTCTCACAGTTCGAAGTGGGAATTCTTTTAGAACTCGTCAGCAATTCTGCATCCATATTAGAGAATAAAAATACTGATTGAAGTTCTCTAAGAGAAAAGCAGGCTACCTGGTTGGATTTAACCTCACAATTCAACATGAGTTATACGTGTTTACATAATTCCACATAATTTGTAACGTAATTTATACAGTGGTCATTTCATATTATTGATAAAAATTGGGAAATTTTCAGTATACGGATACCGCACTGACAATTATCTTGAAATAGGCTACTAAAAAGAGCAGATTTGTATGTGTTTGTCGAATGCTCATCATCTTGCTTACGAAAAGACACATTTCAGTGCCAATAATTTATTTGGGAAAATTTCAGTATACGGATACCTCGCTAACAATTATTTTAAAATAATAAAAAAGCAATTCGTCTGTGTATGTCGAATACGCATCATCATGCATACGAAAAGGAAGTTTTTAATGCCAATTTATTTTGTGTGCACAAGGTTGGAATTTTGGAGTAAGAGGGAAAGGAAAGTATCCTTGTTCTGAATTTTATCCATTTATTTTGTGTTCACACGGTTGGAATTTTGGAGTAAGAGGGAAAGGAAGGTATCCGTGTAATTTCTCTTAATTCAAGCGTAAATAGCCTAATTGTCCAAAACGTCAAGTAGGTCCTAATAGTTTCAAACGGCAAATCTATAGCTAGTAAGTAATAATCTCGCATTCTACAAAACTGTCATTTAGTTTTACTATATTATTACCGGCATAGAATAACTACTTTATGATTATGTTAACAAAATTGGACAGTTAGACCTAAATAATATTGTGTCAAGTAAAGTCCCGATCTTCCAAAGCAGAAACATATATAAAACATTAGTCTATTTTGAGAAAAAAAAAAATTATTATTCATCTACAAACTTACTCTTTCTACAATAACACCAATTCTGTTATTTCCGCAGTTATTTGCGTGTTCAAGATACATAATTTCATCTTCAATTCCATCAAGTACGTCAAATCGTGCCGCCATTTTGGTTTTCTCGACTTGACCATGTTCAACTCAAGATAATCGGTCCCACACCCGTGATCAAATTTGATCATCAACTCGCTTGTTTAACTTTGATCGATATTGATACTCCGTAAATTGGCGTTGAAGATGGTCAAGTGCCGACTTAACCATGGTCAAATTTTAATCGAGAATGGTGCACACGGACACGCTTGGTCCCGTCTGGGGCCCGTTTCACAATCCTTACAAATTACAAATTAACAATTCACAAATAACAAGTAAAAGATTACAAATGCTTGTAAATTGTGTTTCACAATGCTATTTTATTAGTTTGTAAAGTCTGACGAACTTTACAAAACCAGCTAAAGAAATTTACAAATACGCATTATTGGTTATACAATATCGCCAACGACAGTTTACAAATATCGCTAAGGAGCAGAGCTAAAGTCGCTGTATTTTTATTACTATCGATATATATGTTTATATTTTGTACTAAAATAGATTATTCTAAGCTTGCGGATTCATATTTTACCAACAGAAAATATAATGTATTGTTAAAAAAAATTAAAAGTATTTAGATTTTTATATATTGGCGACAATGGAGTTTCATGTGATGTGATTGGTCGAGTATACCAATACGTCTATTACTTAAATGAACAAAGTTAGCACAAAATTCAGTCAAATAAGTAAATAACAGATTTGGTCCACGTACAAATATACAATTGATAAAATAATTACGATGTCTAACCACAAAATCAGGTTAATTTTTTGTGTTGATCCATCAGTATTTATTAATGTTGCGTCCATAACCTCACAAACATTAGTGATCCCATCAGCAGCACAAAAATTCTGTGCTATAGTAAATAACATTTTGGTGATCAAAAACCTGCCCCGAATTTAACTCTTTTAACAATATCAACTACCCTGTGGGCACTTTTACATACTGATATCTTAGAAATTCCGTGCTTATCTGCTAACCCACTGAACTGACAGCTAGTATGCATCCAATGCAAAACAATACAGTTCTCGCTTTGAGGTTAGGGGCTAGGGCATCACTTTTCTCTTTTCGATGTTGGATATTATGTCCCATATCTTGTAGGAGAGATTCCAGCGAAACGGGACTCGTAACGACGTCAGAATACCGTGTAAGTAGTGTCACTATTGCATTATTGAATTATTTATTTTTGGTGCAGGGAACTTCTTTATTAAGTGCGAGTATTTATTAAATACAGTCTTCGTATATAAATACTTACGTGGTATTCTGAAGTATATCGCGGGACTCATTCGAAACCTTTTCATTAAATTTATACAATGATACAAACGTGTTGGCATTAATTCTTGCCCGGAGAATTTTACGTATACGTCTTCGTTTGATTAGGCCTAAATTCAATATCTTCGTCTGAGTCACTAGAACTCCTTAATAACATCAAAACTGCTTTAGTTTAATTCTTAGTATTATCCAGTTACTCAAAAATTAATTTAATAAGTATTTTTTTATTGTATTTATTCATAATTTGTTGCAATATCAAACTTTACACATCTCAGAGGTATTGTAGAAAATGTGCTAATTTTACAAGTAAAATTTACACGTTTGTAAAATTACTCTTCATTGTGAAACAGAATACTTGTAAAGTGAGCAAAATTTAATTTGTAAAGATTTGATTTCCTTTGTAAAGTTCAACATTACAAACAAAGAAGTTTACAATTTACAAGCAGAGTTTACAATTTACAAAGATTGTAAATTTGTGAAACAGGCCCCTGGTCAACAACTGAATTACCATAGAGGAAACAATTTTCTCTATGTACATACTTATATGTGTGTTTCCCTCCACGAGCGTCTAGAACCTGACAGACATTTCGCTCCGTGCTCCCTGGATTGAGCATTAACATTGCACCACAACCTACTATATACAGTCACGAAGCTTCAGTTTGAGGGTGCTAGAAACAATAGACTGTGACGGTACTATTTTGCATTGCCTGTAATGAGGCGATATTAGCTATCCTTGTGGTGAGCAACTATCTAATGTTTGTATATTTACTACTATTGAGCTTCGCGACTGTATATAGTAGACTGTGATTGCACTTCTTCGTTCCGTTCGTTCCTTCTCCATGCGCCCTTGATAGAGCATTATTACAAGAGTCTAGGTCCCTATTTACACTTGCTATTTGTCGCGCAACATCAAGCGCTTTTTGCAGTAGCGGCCGGTGATCGAAATCCTCGGTGAGGCCAGATGCATCTAGTTTAAGTGCCTCCGATAGGAAATGTTTGTTTATGATATTAATTATTATTATTAATATCATTATTACTGTATTATTATTATTATTATTATTACTATTATTATTATTATTCATGAAAAATAATTTCACTCACCAAATAAGCTGTTATGCTGTGAGTTTCAATGATTGTTTCAGTGTGATGAAGCAACCCATATTATGTGTTGAAATAGCCCTTTCTTTCTTTTCTTTTTATTTTTTTTCCTTTGACAGCAACAAACAAGGCCAACAGAGAAGTTTATTTTGCACCACATTACCGCTTAACAATGTATGTTGCTCATACCAGGATGCAATAGAAACTCGCGTTTAAGATTATCTGTCAGAAAAATTGTCAGAGTTGTCGTAGGTATCTCGATAGGTCTCTCTTTATTTAAAACTTCCTTTCTTTCAGTATTATTTCTTCTCGAAAAAGGACGCTCTAACAATGAATTAACTGCACCAGCATTATTTCTCTCATTTGTTTCTGTTTATATTTTCCCGAAATACATAACAACATTGGCCCAGATTCACTACTGTACTAGGAAGTACAATACAACACCCTCGCTTAAGTCATAAACTAAGACATAAGGGGAGAGAGTAGAGTGGGTCTCTACCTGCCAAAGTGCTGGAATTTTGTTATTTATGGCCTATTTAGGAAGACAAGTTACCATTGCTATTCCCACCTCACTCTACCCTTGAGGCCGGCCCATGGATGGGAGAAGTGAAACCTGACCAGGCCACGAGGCCTGACGAATTGTGCCTCAGCTACAACGTTTTAAGCGTAAACTCAAAGCCCGCGAAAAGACTGGAAATGCTTAAGCCAGACCCGGCACGAGCGATCCTGGCCTCAGGAACAAATTTTACTCCAAAACAGGTCTACAGTATATACATCACAAGCCAGACCCAGCACGAGCAATCCTGGCCTCAGGAACAAATTTTACTGCAAAACAGGTCTATATACATCACAAGCCAGACCCGGCACGAGCGATCCTGGCCTCAGGAACAAATTTTACTACAAAACAGGTCTATTTACATCACAAGCCAGACCCGGCACGAGCGATCCTGGCCTCAGGAACAAATTTTACTACAAAACAGATCTATATACATCACAAGCCAGACCCGGCACGAGCAATCCTGGCCTCAGGAACAAATTTTACTACAAAACAGATCTATATACATCACAAGCCAGACCCGACACGAGCGAACCTGGCTTCAGGAACAAATTGTACTACAAAACAGGTCTATATACATCACAAGCCAGACCCGGCACAAGCGATCCTGGCCTCAGGAACAAATTTTACTACAAAACAGATCTATATACATCACAAGCCAGACCCAGCACGAGCAATCCTGGCCTCAGGAACAAATTTTACTGCAAAACACAAAGTTTTCAAATGCTTCTACAGCGATATATGCTTCATTCAAATAACTAATACATTATATAAAAACACAAAATTTGATTTCAGTTAAGCCAAGTGACTGAGGCCGGGCCTCACTTGCCTCAGTCAATCAGCCGCCACTGGCTTTTTGTCGGCTATATGTAGCATCACCATTTACACTTGGCAGATTTCTCGTCCACGCAAGTCGTCGAGCAACGTCCATTGAGCTATGTTGAGATCATAGACCAGGCGTCTCAAGGTCAACGCATAGAAGTTGTTACAGAGAGCAAGCGTAGCCAGCTGAAGAGATAAGCGCAGTACCCGAAGATAGCCGATCATTGATTCCTGTTACATGCATCAGCGAGTTACGTTGTAGCTGTCGCGGGAGAAATGTTACACAGCTGCACTTTTGTGTTGTACTATCACAATAGACGGTTGTCTTCGGAAGGAATTTCTTAAGTAATTTACAATAATAATAATAATAATAATAATAATAATAATAATAATAATAATAATAATAATAATAATAATAATAATAATAATAATAACTGGCTACCCTATCCATTATCTCTGGCCTAGTTGCCTCATAAGTGATGCCTTGTGGGTATAATTTGAGAGGTTGAGACCTGTCTTCGGACAGTTGACTAAACAACAACAATACTTCATTTCTAGTATTTTTTTTGGTACCAGTATCTCTTTTCTTTTAAGTTTATACTATATTTAATACAATTAAATAACAATAATAATTAAATTATTACACTTGGTTGTTAAAGTACGTTTTCTTATGATATGCCAATATTAACATATTCATTACAATAATAGTTAAATAATATGATTCATAATTATTTCAATAATTAAAAATAACCAAAATATCTTACGAATTCACAAACAATTATTTTAAATTAGAACTATTCAAATTTTAAATCTGGTCTCAAATTCTTTTCTCAAGGCCTCCAGTACTTCACTATAACAATAACAACAACGATAATAATAATAATAATAATAATAATAATAATAATAATAATAATAATAATAATAAAATTTTATTTTCGAATATATCAATGAGTAAAACGAATAAATCTGAAGCATGAAGAACCATATATGTTACATAATTATTTGTTACACTGGTCTTGATTCAAATTAGGTAAAAATTTTAGATTAATGAAGTGGAAACAGTTACCCACTGAAATTTGCGACTCCCATAATTTCACTTTCCCTATGAAATCTTTTATTTCTTCATACATTTGCGGTAATAAGGACGTTCCTTCCTCGGAGATGAACACAAAGACTGACCGTTACATCGTAGTGGTTGGAGATGTCTATTCAAACGTCGCGGTCAATGACGTCATCCGGAGATACACGAACTGCTCCCGCATCTTGTTCCACTCTTACATTAAAAAAGAGAGAGAGGAGGAAGTGCTCCGAGGAGGCCCTATTGAGACGTCTGTCATAGACAAATAACAGATCACTGGCAACGTCCTATATGAAGCGCTTTCTGTCGGCTAAATGTAGTATCACCGTTCACTCTTGGCAGATTTCTCGTCTGCTACTCGAGGCTTGTTGTTGAGCTCGAGCAACGAGAGTGGTTTTAGAGAAGCAAAAAAAAAAAAAAAAAAAAAAAAAACAAAGAGACTCTGGGAAAGGAAATGGATATCCAGAAGGCAGGAGGAAGGGTTATTCCATGTTCTCAGTAAAGATTTCAAACTGGAACAAAATTGTCTAATAAATATTTATTGTATTAAAATGAATCGTCAATTTAATTTTTTCTTCTTGCATATTGACTCCTGATGTTCTTTATTTTTGTTTTGATGTCGGACGGAATAGTATTGGGACGAACAGAAACAAATTTTTACAAATAAACTCCAGCGAATTTTCCCTCCACATCCTATTGTGATAGTCCTTATTTCAGACATTGTTCGTAAAGCTCGATTAATTTCATTACTTGGTTTTTGTTCCACTCTGACATGACGCTACAAACCGCGCGGAAACAGAGAAACAGCTGAAAGTTGTCTGCTACTGCCTTTTCCGAACCATGTTCGGGTCTTGTCGTGTGAATTCGGCTGGGCCACCTACGGGAATGCTGCACAGAAATAGAAACAGCTTCTACCCAGCAGATGTCGAAAGGGAAGGAACGAAACCCGTACTGCGCATGCGCCCGCGCTATAAGTCGAACGATGGCTGCAGGTGTAAACAGGGACTAGGGAGCGTAAGCAATTCTGCTTCTCGCAATGCCGGATGAGGGCGGAAAGAGACGAATGCTATACCGTGCGTTTTTTTTTTAAACAAGACGTAGCGCTGCAGCAGACCGTTCTTTTATTACATTTTCTTCACCGTCACTGCAGCAGCGCTGTAGCAAGCGTACAGCAAATCAAAACTTCGCTTTACGAGTTTGCTGAACGATCCATCATGGCGGAATGTGTGTTTTGGTGTTTTGCAACGTTTGTTATTGTCAAAATCGTCTAGTAATAATAATTTCATATCATTATCATGGAAGTCGAAACTATATTTAACATGTTTGGTTCTTTTAGGGTTAAATTTATTACGGCAGAAATAGAAGCCAATATTAACTGTCCACCATTTTGCAGTCACTTGACCTACTTACGTTTTTTTTCGACCCTCATTTTGCTGCAGCAAAAGCATGAAGCGCAAAAAAAAAAAACGCACGGATACCTGCTGTGCTGAATGACAGCGACAGCCGTAGGAGAGGAAGCCAATTTTCTTTCCTTAACATTTTCAGGTGTGCCGGTACCAAGAACTGATCTTTCGTGGAATTTCAAATTTTTATTGTGCAGAACACTCATAAGCATACGACTTCTGGTTTATCTTTAAAACATGAGGATGTGCTTTTGATACATGTCTTCTAAGATTTCTATTATAGTCAAAGCCTTTATTACACTCCGAACAATTGAACTGTTTAGGCATGTTTATTTTGTTATTAATACATCAAAACGCACTATAATACGAAACCGCTAACCCTTTGTCATTCATGACCATTACAAAATTAATTAAAACCAGCATTATTATTCCCTAAAAGACACTTATCCTACTACATACAAGAAGAATTCAGTCTAAGAAACATAAGCACGACACATGTTACTTAACATTTCATAACATTATAATACACAAACTTGTAGTCTGCATTCACATCTATCACACGAATGTTATTTTTATGAGCAATGATACTCAGTCTGAACAGCACAGAATTAACATGCGCGAATTTGATGAACAATGATACTCAGTCTGAACACCACAGAATTAACAGGCGCGAATTTGATGAACAATGATACTCAGTCTGAACACCACAGAATTAACAGGCGCGAATTTGATGAACAATGATACTCAGTCTGAACACCACAGAATTAACAGGCGCGAATTTGATGAACAATGATACTCAGTCTGAACACCACAGAATTAACAGGCGCGAATTTGATGAACAATGATACTCAGTCTGAACACCACAGAATTAACAGGCGCGAATTTGATGAACAATGATACTCAGTCTGAACACCACAGAATTAACATGCGCGAATTTGATGAACAATGATACTCAGTCTGAACACCACAGAATTAACAGCCGCGAATTTGATGAACAATGATACTCAGTCTGAACAGCACAGAATTAACAGGCGCGAATTTGATGAACAATGATACTCAGTCTGAACACCACAGAATTAACAGGCGCGAATTTGATGAACAATGATACTCAGTCTGAACACCACAGAATTAACATGCGCGAATTTGATGAACAATGATACTCAGTCTGAACACCACAGAATTAACAGGCGCGAATTTGATGAACAATGATACTCAGTCTGAACACCACAGAATTAACAGCCGCGAATTTGATGAACAATGATACTCAGTCTGAACACCACAGAATTAACAGGCGCGAATTTGATGAACAATGATACTCAGTCTGAACACCACAGAATTAACAGGCGCGAATTTGATGAAAAATGAAACTCAGTCTGAACACCACAGAATTAACAGGCGCGAATTTGATGAGCAATGATACTCAGTCTGAACAGCACAGAATTAACAGGCGCGAATTTGATGAGCAATGATACTCAGTCTGAACACCACAGAATTAACAGGCGCGAATTTGATGAACAATGATACTCAGTCTGAACAGCACAGAATTAACAGGCGCGAATTTGATGAACAATGATACTCAGTCTGAACACCACAGAATTAACAGGCGCGAATTTGATGAACAATGATACTCAGTCTGAACAGCACAGAATTAACATGCGCGAATTTGATGAACAATGATACTCAGTCTGAACACCACAGAATTAACAGGCGCGAATTTGATGAGCAATGATACTCAGTCTGAACACCACAGAATTAACAGGCGCGAATTTGATGAACAATGATACTCAGTCTGAACACCACAGAATGAACAGGCGCGAATTTGATGAACAATGATACTCAGTCTGAACACCACAGAATTAACATGCGCGAATTTGATGAACAATGATACTCAGTCTGAACAGCACAGAATTAACAGGCGCGAATTTTGATGAGCAATGATACTCAGTCTGAACACCACAGAATTAACATGCGCGAATTTGATGAACAATGATACTCAGTCTGAACACCACAGAATTAACAGGCGCGAATTTGATGAACAATGATACTCAGTCTGAACACCACAGAATTAACATGCGCGAATTTGATGAACAATGATACTCAGTCTGAACACCACAGAATTAACAGGCGCGAATTTGATGAGCAATGATACTCAGTCTGAACAGCACAGAATTACAACAGGCTCGAAAACACGACAATAAGAATAACATGACTCGAAACATGACCTGCCAAACTGAAAGGACTAAGTCCACTGTCCAGCATAGCGAAGAGCAGTTGTCCCTTTCCTTGGTCATTCGGTATTACGCGGGGGCTGGGGAGTAGCGGGGGCGATTTTCCGTGGTCGATAGATATTTTCGTTTTCTCTACATACGGATAGAGAACAGAGCTCTTTTAATATTGACATTTTAATTGAAGAATCGACTGCAAGAATGATGGATGTCACTTTCTTGTCGAAAATGAACCAAGACTGTCAATACATAGCTTAAGACATATAGCATGTACATAGAGAGTTATATGGCATTAAACTGATAGTCATTGTCCAGTAATGGTCGGAAAGTCACAGTTAGGCTAGGGCTCCACTAGCTGTGTTTGACATCTGCTGTGAGCTGCAGACTACTGCCTGAAAATGGAATACACGCAAAACAAGTCTAGGCGGCTAAATGGACAGTATTTCACTGCGCCTAACAGAATTACGGCGGCAGTGCCAAGGTCTACTGCCGGAGGAATAGAACATGTTCCATTTTCGTGCCGTTATCTGTCCCCGAAGCCTGGCTCCACTGGCCGTGGTAGTCAGCTGGCAGCTGTAGTCAAACAGTCTACGCACCGCAGTGCTTGCAGTTGTGTCGCAACAGTATTGTTGATTGATTGTTTGCAATTTATAAAATGGAGCTTGATAGTGGGCAAATAAATTATTGAAATTGAGAAGTATCCTGTACTGCAAATTTGGGTTGCCAACTTGTTTTGAAGAAAATACTTGAGATTAAGAAATCGACAAAATTTCGCATATAAAATTGACAAATATTCCGTTCAGTTAGCTGCTAAAAACAACTTTATTCTACACTTCGCCAGCTAGGCTTAAATTACGAGTATTTTGAGACATTTTTCTCGCGTAATCGTTAAAGTCGACTGCAGTTTTCAGCTCTGATTTGATTAGATGTGTCGTGCTCCTGTTTTGAACGTCTGTCCATTTGTCCATGAGGCGAAACACCCCCTATGTATGAGCATTATTACTTGGTATGGTTACTTACTTACTTACAAATGGCTTTTAAAAAACCTGCAGGTTCATTGCCGCCCTTACATAAGCCCGCCATCGGTCCCTATCCTGTGCAAGATTAATCCAGTCTCTATCATAATATTCCACCTCCCTCAAATCCATTTTAATATTATCCTCCCATCTATGTCTCGGCGTCCACAAAGGTCTTTTTCCTTCCGGTCTCCCAACTAACACTCTATATGCATTCCTGGATTCGCCCATACGTGCTACATGCCCTGCCCATCTCAAACGTCTGGATTTAATGTTCCTAATTATGTCAGGTGAAGAATACAATGCGTGCAGTTCTGCGTTGTGTAACTTTCACCATTCTCCTGTAATTTCATTCCTCTTAGCCCCAAATATTTTCCTAACAGCCTTATTCTCAAACACCCTTAATCTCTGTTCCTCTCTCAAAGTGAGAGTCCAAGATTCACAACCATACAGAACAATTACTTCGTATGCTTAGAACAAAATTCCGACATCCAGTAGAACTAAAAGAATTTAGCTGGATATTCCCTAAGTTTGAGATGCATTGCAGCAAAGATACCTCCATGTTTTCTGTTACTTAATATTGGATGGTCCACACCTGTGGATTAACGGCTAGAGCGTCTGGCCGCGAAACCAGGTGGCCCGGGTTCGATTCCCGGTCTGGGCAAGTTACCTTGTTGAGGTTTTTTCCGGGGTTTTCCCTCAACCCAATATGAGCAAATGCTGTGTAACTTTAGGTGCTGGACCCTGGACTCATTTCACCGACATTGTTACCTTCATCTCATTCAGACGATAAATAACCTGAGATGTTGATAAAGCGTCGTAAAATAACCTACTAAAAATATATATAGGATGTATCCGCCATTTTCTTTGTAATTTTCGACGACTGCGAACCACTAGCAAACATACAATCACCTTGATAAATAGTGTGCTTATTTTCACTGCAATTTTTGCTTGATCTTGTAGTACACAAAGAACATCGCAAGGCAGTTTTCAGCTGAACAACAGGAGTGGAGCCGGGCGGAGCAGCAGACTACGGCTTTCACACGCAGAGAATTTACATTAAGTAGAGCCACCTTCTTGCAGTACAAATCTAGGCTGTAGAATGCAGCTCACAGCAGCCGTCAAACACAGCTAGCGGAGCCCTAGCCTTAAGCTTTGAGCGCTAAGCATTTCAAACTTTCAATTGCTTCTCCTGCAAAATGTATTCCAAATGACATCCATCAATCTTGCAGTGGACTCTTCAATTGTAATTAGCAGGGAACGGATTTATATGGACTAAAAATATATGAAATATGTAAATATATATGTAGTTATTTTTACCAAAATATGGGATTAAATATGGATTTTTACCAAAATATGGAATTAAATATGGACTTAAAATTATAAAAAAATGACTATGTACGTTAAATATTGGTACATTTTAATCAAACTAAACAAAAAATATAATGGACGTACCTTATCTTCCAATGTAGTTTCAACAAAACACAATTTTTATTGTCTGTTACCATAACAATAGGTTACAAACATTTCTTTCAAGTGCTGAAAAGTGAATCTTCTTCTATTGTCTCTGAGGATAGATTTATACTGACTAAAAGAGCGTTCGACGTCACAAGAAGTAACTGGTACATAATTCAATTTCACAATGTCTGCTGGGGATAAGTCCAAGTTAATCTTCACTGTTGATTCACCACTCATCACAGCAACAACCTTTTGTAGTTCTTCATATCCAGGGTTTTTTGAAAGTACAGTGTCCACCTTAGCTCTTACTGAATCTGCAACTTTACCTCTACCACGATTCAGTTGTTCCACAGTACTATTTATAATTTCAAAACTTTCAGATAGTGAAAGGTGCCTATTTTGGAGACTTTTGAGCGTTTTTATGATGCATGAAAATGTATGCTGAATGTGAGCTAAGTCATTCTTCACACTTATGTCACAGGTAACTGTTTTCGCAGTATCAATTGAGACTGCATCTTCAGAGTCCAATGCAAGGAGAACATTGTTAATAGAGTCTATATGTTCGGCATAATATTCAACTGCTTCTAGCCATGTACCCCATCTAGTTAAAATTGGCTTTGGTGGCAATGGAATTTCAGGGTACATTTCTTTCAACACGTTAACTCTACTGGGAGCTTTGAGAAATACTTTTTTCACTGATGAAATCAACAAATCTACTTTAGGGAAATTGTCTCTGACCACTTCTGCCACACGATGAAATGCATGCGCCACACAAGTAAAATGAGTCAATTTAGGATATACAACAGATAATGCTTGTCCAGCTTTGACCATATAAGGGGCAGCATCGCTAATAAAGAATAACACATTATCGTACATAATACCCTTTGGCCACAGGATACCCATAGCTTCGTTGAACAGTTTAACTATAGTTTTGTTATTGCACTTTTCTAGAACATCACAATGTAAAAGAATTCGTTCAGAATATTGTTCACTTAACAAACCGATAACTACATTACCAACAAGTCTACCTTCTTTGTCGGGAGTCTCATCAATGGAAACCCAAATTGAACTATCTTTAATTTCATCTCTTATCTTCTGTATTGTCTCATCGTAGATGGATGGAGCATACGTCTTCCTAAGTGTTGACTCATCCGGGATTGTATGTTGAGTATATTTTTCAAGGAATTCCCTGAAGACCTTATTCTTTAGTTTGTAGAGAGGAATATCAGCAGAGATGAGAGAACGGCACAGGTCGATGTTAAACTCAGATCTTACATTCGATGTTGTTGGTTGTGTTAAAAACAATTGTCTCTGCTTGGAATTTAGTTGTTTGTTGGCCTGATGTTTACTAGTTGTAATGTGTTGTTGCACCAGGAACTTTTGTGTAGATGATACTGCACACTGACACAAATTACAAAATAATATTTTATTGTCAGTTGATAAACCATCTTCTTTAAATTCTGAAATGTAACTTGTTAGTTTTGATTTTAAATTGACTGAATGACGTACTTTTGCATATTTACCGTCTTTATAGTATGATTTACAAAACTGAACCTATGTGTACTCTGACTGGCATTTAACTGTTGAGCTGCACAACTGAAGTCTGTTAAAAATTTTAAATTAAATTAATACAGTTTTGTAACTTACTTTCCCATTGTTGATAGGACTGCTAATTTTCAAATAACTCTGATGTTAAAGGGATTACTGAACATGTGTTTAAATCTCTATTGTTGAAATGTATTTTTAAAAGTTAATGGAATTTTGTTTTGTTTTATTGTTAAACCTAATATAATATGGACTGTTTTATATGAAATATGGAAAATATATGGAAATTAACGAAAATATGTACTAAACTCTAAAATATGGAAAAATATGGAAAATAAAAGTAGGATTTTTCAACCCTACACATTGTGAAACATAAAGATAATTACTTTTCAACATGCCCTCGTCGTACAGAATGGACTGTAATAATCGTAAGAGTGTGAAAGCTCGTAGATATGCTAATTAAGCAATGCACTCGCGAATTATGCCAAAAAAATTAGTTCCAAGTCGTGCCACCAGGTGAAAATATGGCGCTATAAGCAGTCAGAACGTGAAATTGTCTGTAAATCTAACGTCAGCACGGCCATCTCCTACGTGGCTAACCTCAGCCGGAGTGCAATATGTGCCATGTTCCACTTACGGTGGAACACTTTTTATTGCGTTGCAGGAAATATGACCATGCACGGAGGCAATATCCAATTCGGCCGACATTACGTGACGCTCTTGGAAATGATTTTAATTGTACAAATGCAGTTCTGAGATTTTTATCAAATACAGGTTTGGATAAGGTGATTTAGTTTTTTATTGATCCGTTTTACTTATCCTCCGGACCCTTTACATCCGGAGGTTACATTTGTTGTTTTATATTTGATTTTACATTGTTGACATTTCGGACTTTGTACATCCGAATATTTTATAAAATTTTATGGTTTTAAAATATGATTCACAAGTTATCTCTGGTGGCCTTAGTTTTATTGTTCTATTTGTTCGTTTTGAATACCACCTAGTGTGGTAAAATTGCTCACTTTATGATTCTGTAGAAATCATCTTATGTATACTGCATTTGTGTGCCTCATTTTCTCGTGACACCGCTTTTTAGTTTTTTAGCACTCTGATTATTATATTATTTATATCTTTGTTATATTAAGCATTTTAGATAAGGGCGCAAATAGCCATAGTAGCTGACGCGCCCTTCTTAAACCCTACTACTACTACTCTAACGTCAGTATGTTCTTTTGGTGGCATTACGTTGTGTCAGTTCCCTGTTGCTTGGTGAAGCGTGTTGATCATTCCTTTTTTGAAGTGTATGTTCGTTGAAAATTAAGGAGGTTGAACTTTACCGTGTAAAACGCAATGGCTATTGAGAAGAGAGGCCGTGCACTGCTAGTGAAGTTGTTTTACCAGAATGAGAGCAATAGCAACGCTGCATTGCGGGAATATCGCCGACAGAAACAGCTGAGAAGAGGTCCCATCTCAATTAATGTGCTGAAGAGCTTGAAGAAATTCGAGGAAACAGGTAAATTAGGTGTCGCACCAGGAGAGGACGGAAGTTGTTGACGAAATTTCTGTAGCTGTAGCTGATCGTCGTGCAGTACATGCTTCAAATTCTGCAACCAATGCTCGAGCTGTGTCACGTGAAATATTGTCGCTCCCCTGGTCAACAGCTCGTAAGGTTTTGCGGTGCATTTTACACTGGTGTCCTTACAAAATTCATAGTGTGCAGCAATTGAAACTCCAAGATATTCCACATCTTGGACTTTTCCCTTCGGTTTTTGGCACGCATGGAAGTGGATAACATGTGGCCGGGGAATATTCTGTGGACTGATGAGGTGCATTTTACTCTGGACGGTGCAGTGAATACACAGAACTGTCGCGTATGGGGTTCGACTCCTCCATATGTCGTGCAGGAACAACCTCTGCATTCACCTTAAATTACTGTTTGGTGTGGTTTCAAAAGCTCTTTCATTCTTGGTCCGTTTTTCTTTGAGGAGATGACACCTCGCGGGCCTGTTAGGTGTACAGTGACATCTGCATGTTATAGGGATCTGCTTGTGCAACACGTGATTCCAGCTTTCCAAGAACGCATCTGTGACCACACCATTATTTTTATGCAAGATGAGGCAACACCACATGTCGCTCGCCAGGTGAAAGATCTGCTGCGAGAAACTTTCAGCAACGACCGCATCATCTCGAAGTAATTTCCAGATGAGTGACGCTAAATTCAAATCTGGTTTCAGTTTTACTCAATCGGGTTAGGTTTTTGAACAATATCAAAACAAATGTAGTAATGTACTTGACATTTTAATGAAATTTTATAAATATTAGAGGCATAAAACTGAGGCAAAATTGTTCCAGTGTGTTTAGTTCTGACTCAAATATGAATAAATATGCTGAATTACGAGAGCTATGTTTCAATAATTGTGAATTTCAAAACTTTGCTCACATTTACTGAGAAGAAAACTTCATTTTTTTCGAAGTCCTAATGTGTTCATCACTAATGTCTCTTTTCAAACCCAATAATCGGCCATCATTAACACATCCCAATGATCTTGATTGCGAGTTTCCATTGTGTTAATGTCTTTATGAAACCACTCACCTTGTTTTTCACTCACTGCACCAAATTTCGAAGGGAAGTAATCAATATGGCTGTTGAGAAAATGCACTTTAACACTCATTCTGCACCCTGGGTTTTTAAAGTTTTGTAACATTTTTTCCACAATTTTCTTATAGTTCTCAGATTTTTTGTTGGCCAAAAAATCTTCTATCGTTTTTTTTGTATGCTAACCATCTAACTTCTCTAACTCGGACATCGATTGAGGGAAGATTTCATTCTGCATCAGCTCATGAATTTGGGGTCCGTCGAAAACACCTGCTGCTACCTTAGCTTCAGTTTCCTGAGGGAACTTTGTAAGAAGAGAGTTGAAACAATCAGGGGTGTAACGTCTATGTTGCTGGTGACAACATACAATAACATAGAAAAAAATAGAAATTAAGTATATTCCTTATTATATAATTTCTTAATTTGTATTTTCTATCAACAATCTAAATTCACCAGTTTTCCGTAACACATGTCAGAAAAGATATGGACCACCTCCGTGGTGTAGGGGTCAGCATGCTGGTCTCTTACGCAGAGGGCCCGGGTTCGATTCCCGGTCGGGTTGTATTTCCTGGTTGAGGTTTTTCAGGGTTTTCCTCAACCGTAAGGCAAATGCCAGGAAATTCGGGCCACAACATCCCTGAAAATCACCGGCCTCATTCATCATCATCGAAATCATATTCATAACAAATCAGTAATATATACACAGTCGCCATCTAGTTCACAACAATAGAACCACTCTCAACAATTGTACACAGGCCATCGGATTTCAACCAAAGATTAACTCGCGATATGACCAGAGATGTTAAATTGAGTATAAATAACTAACAGCGAGGAAAAAAAAAAGATATGGTTTCCATTTAGCGCTGATGAATTGAACTGATACATAAACAACACTTCAGTGTTTCCGATTTACGCCACATGTTGCCTGAAGCGCTTCAATGGCAAACTCGCCAGGGCTGGGTGTCAGTGACTTTCAGTACCATGGCCATGGTGAGACTGTGACGCGATTATACAGAGCCTTTAGGATCACATACATTTAGTGAGACAAGTAATATTACTTTGGATGGCAGACCAACTTGAAGACTAAATCACATGGAGGTTTCGAAAGACATTTTAATGTATCATGGTATACAGGATCACCATGGCTGTGCGGTAGTGCAAAATTATCACAACTCTTTTGCAAGTCGTGTTTACTTTTTTCAAATGAAAAAAAAAAACGCTTGGACCAAAGATGGTATCAAGAATATGAGTAGTTTCCATGTGCTATGCGCGCGTCATGAAAATTCTTAAAATCATGTTGAATCCTTTGTTTCTCTGGCGCATTTTGGCAACACGAGAACAGACTTCTCATTAAGCGAGGCAATAAAAAATCAACAGAAAACACAATGAAGTTGTGAAAAGAAACAGATGTCTAGTTATGTAAATGTCTCGTTTAATAAGTGCAGTGTGTTCCTGGCTCAGCAAGAACTTTCGTTTGGGGGTAGGGATGAATCCGATAGCTCTGTCATCAGGGGCAATTATGTGTAACTTTTACACCTCCTTGCTCAAATTGATAGACTGCTACTGTATTTTCTGGGATATCGACATTCAGAATAACTTAATTGTATGTGTTTTTCGCATTTCGATTATTGAAGTTAAAAAGAAAATTAGTGAAACAAGTTTTATTGCTGTTATCATGGATGAATCCACAGACGTGTCCAGTAAGTCACAGTTATCAACAATTTTCCGTTATGTCACAAGTGATGGAAATGATGAAGAAAGATTGGTCAATGTTACTTATGTCCCGCCCACTATAGGAGGCATAGGCAGTTTTATACTAATCCTAAACATACATATTTATAATTGTTTTTTTGAAAGATGGGGTTTGACAGCTAAGCGGCCGAGTTTGGAACTACAGCGCTATGTTGCCAACATGTGAGACCACGCTATCAGCTGATGTGAGCTAGCAGATGACGTTAAATGGCTTGCGTTAAAACATTCATTGACAATATATAATGTTTCATGCTTTATATAGAACTGTGATACATAAAATAAAGAAACAATATAACTAAATATCGCATATTCTTCGCATCTAAAATAATACAACGAGATGTTGCAACAGAATTTATATTTTAACAGCTAAAATACACTCACGAATAGAGCAGCAGTAAAGTGTAAACAAAAACAAGATGACAGAAATTCTATCAGAGTGTATCGCGATGTTTTAATGTGTGTTTCTGCCATTTTTAAACCACTGAAGAAATGCGACAGATTAACTGAGAAGAATAACACTCGTGAAAACAATTATATATATAGGCATGTCCGAAAACTATAATACTGTGACAGCGACGTGAGATTCGAACTCACGACCAGCGTCCCGCAAGAGAGAAGATCGCGCGGAGCACTTTGGGACGGCGCGCGGCGGAGAGAAGAGAGGGGGTGTATTACGTCAACGCGACGAGAGTGCGCGAGCATCTGGTGCTGGTAGAGAGGAGAGGGCTCTGGATTTTTCTGGAGTGCAATCTCTGGAGACGCGTCGAACTTTCGAGGCTACGTCGCTGTGATTATAAAAGAAGAAACGCCAGCGAACTCGAGCAGTTTTTCAGTTATTCAGTCAGTGAGTAAGCCAGAGCAAGCAAGCCAGTCTTGTGTACCGGAGTTCGACTCGAGTGTGCGTCCGCAACTGTATCAGCATCCGAAGGCCTGAGTTCGAGTGCAGTGGACCGCAGTTGGAGGGACCTGAGTTCGAGTGCAGTGGACCGCAGTTGGAGGGACCTGAGTTCGAGTACAGTGAACTGTCTCTGAAGGTCTGTGGTTCGAGATACTGTGAACTCGAGTGACTGAGATAGAAGAACTGTGAACTGAGAACTGATAGTTCTGATTTGTAAATAGTGCTTTGTAAATATTAGTTAAGATTAACAGTTCATTGTTGTTCGTACTAGTCCAAGTAAATTGTCATTGTCGTCGGTGGAGTGCTATAACGAATATTGTTGGAAGAATAACATCCTATTGTTGAGTTGAAATAAATTTACAATACGAATACGAAGGAGCATTGTTGAGACACGACGTAGTAATACACACTTCAACATTCACAGTAAGAGAACAATAATAATTTTGTACTCACCATTCAGATGGCTTCAATCGACGGGAAGCGGCACTATTCCCTCCATGTCTACTTCGCTGCCACTGCCCTCGCTGTCGGAAGTCGCATCACTACTGGAATTTGAGGAATCTCCAACTCTAATAATAATGCTGTCGATAGCATTATCTAGTACACTTTCTCTCTCTGAAGCCTTCCTTATTTCTTTCTCTACATGTGCCACTGCTTTTTTCCAATCTTCAGCATCCACTTTCTCCACACCCTCAACAATAAGCTTTTCCACCTCCCGCAATGAAAAAGTTTTATTGTTGGCAGCAACATGTCCCTTAACCTGAGACCATATCAATTCAATAGCACTGTAGTGACAATGGTAAGGAGGAAGTCGTATGACTTGATGCCCATGTTGCTTAGCCAGTTCATCCACGTAATACGTGGGAGTCCTGGGTTTGATATCTTTAACAATGCCAAGCAGGGCTCCCTTGGGCAAGATGGGATCAGCTTGCACTCCATGCCTCACAAGCCAGTTCAGCATTTCTTCTTTCCTTGTAGCAAGAGTTGGCGCCTTGTCGACTTGAACAGCATTGTCCATCACAATTACTCTCTTCTCCTCGATGTTGGGCAATAATTGTTCCTTGAACCACCTACAAAATCGGTCGTGGTCCAACTCCTCGTGGTAATCCACTGTTTTCTTGGACTTGAAGAGAAGAAGCGCTCCACCTACAAACCCATGGGATGTCCCTGCATGGAGAACAATGAATCTCCCTCCTTTTCCGGTGGGACCGGGCATTGACCCCTTAACGGTATCGTCAGACCAGCCTTTGGTCCTGGTGTGGCCTGCATTAACCCACGTTTCATCAAACCACACGACTTCTTGTAGATTTACTCCTTGAATGCTTTTTAAAAATGTGCACCTCAAGGTCACAATATCTTCCCTTTCCATTAGTAACTTCCTCCCATTTATATGTTTATATTCGAAACCAAGGTTGTGCAACACTTTGTACAGGGAACTGTAACCGCCAGAAAATAAATCACACTCCCTTAGCGATACTAATAGTTTCTTCACTGTCGGGTGTTCTCTCCTGATATAATAATCATAAACATGACGTCGTATTGCATCTTCCTGGAAGGAATCTAGGTCGGTAACTGCACTTTTCCTAGACCTCTTCTTTCCCGGGGTGGAGAGCTCAGAAGATTCTTCTGGCGAACTGAATTTCTCCATCGTCACCCTCCACACTCACACCCAGAGCTGCCGCAGTACGTTGTTGTATCTGAGTGAAGGGTATCAGCGGAGTATTCGTTTGACGAATGTTTTCGTTCTCCTTCTCGAAAAAGTTCCAGGCAGCAATTATCATCTCCCTTCCCTGGGATCGAATAGCGCTTCTTCGTGACTCTCCGGGAGGATGAATTCTTGGTCGACCTCTTCGAGGTGTCATTATATAAAAAGCAATTTTAAAATAGTACTAAATATAAAAACCACTATAAAACACAATACTGTACGAAGAATTTGATACAGTAAAAAGCACTACAAATCACAAACAATAAAACACTAACGAAACAATGAATGATGAATATAATATTAACTAAAGGAAATACGGTATTTCACACGAGGGTATAAATAGTACGAGGCAAATATCAACAAAGAACGAAACACGAAACGTACGAATAGCTGACACTGTGTACAAAATGAATGGTACCAAGAGAGCGACTGAACACGTGGGAAAAACGTCATAGCTTCGTTGTTATTTGACAACTCAGCCGCTGTTACTATAGCAACAAGCCTCCCACGCTATGCAATATTCAGTTGTTTTGCCGATCGCAACGCTCCTGTCATAACCCATCTTTCAAAAAAAACAAGTATACAACTAATACTACTACACCACTGCTACTGCTACTGTTACTATTAGTACCACTACTATTATCACTACTACTAATACTGCTACTATTAACACTACTACACCACTGCTACTGCTACTGTTACTATTAGTACTACTACTATTATCACTACTACTAGTACTGCTAATATTAACACTACTACACCACTGCTACTGCCACTGTTACTATTAGTACTACTACTATTATCACTACTACTAGTACTGCTACTATTAACACTACTACACCACTGCTACTGCTACTGTTACTATTAGTACTACTACTATTATCACTACTACTAATACTGCTACTATTAACACTACTACACCACTGCTACTGCTACTGATACTATTAGTACTACTACTAGTACTGCTACTATTAACACTACTACACCACTGCTACTGCTACTGTTACTATTAGTATTACTACTATTATCACTACTACTAGTACTGCTACTACTACCACTACTACACCACAGCTACTACTACTGTTACTATTAGTACTAATACTATTATCACTAATACTAGTACTGCTACTACTAATACTACTACACAATTACTACTGCTACTGTTACTATTAGTACTAATACTATTATCACTACTACTAGTACTGCTACTACTAATACTACTACACCACTGCTACTGCAACTGTTACTATTAGTACTGCTACTATTACCACTAATACTAGTACTGCTACTACTAATACTACTACACAATTGCTACTGCTACTGTTACTATTAGTACTACTACTATTATAACTAATACTAGTACTGCTACTACTAATACTACTACACAATTGCTACTGCTACTGTTATTATTAGTACTACTACTATTATCACTACTACCAGTACTGCTACTACTAATACTACTACACCACTGCTACTGCTACTGTTACTATTAATACTACTACTATTATCACTACTATTAATACTACTACACCACTGCTACTGCTACTGTTACTATCAGTACTACTACTATTATCACTACTAATAGTACTGCTACTACTAATACTACTACACCACTGCTACTGCTACTGTTACTATTAGTACTACTACTATTGTCATTACTACTAGTACTGCTACTATTAATACTACTACACCACTGCTACTGCTACTGTTAATATTAGTGCCACTACTATTATCACTACTACTAGTACTGCTACACCACTACTACAGCTACTGTTACTATTAGTACTACTACTATTATCACTACTATTAATAACACTACAGCACTGCTACTGATACTGTTACTATTAGTACTACTACTATTATCACTACTAGTAGTACTGCTACTACTAATACTACTACACCACTGCTACTGCTACAATTACTATTAGTACAACTACTATTATCACTACTACTAGCACCGCTAGTCGACCTGGTTGGCGAGTTGGTATAGCTCTGGCCTTCTACGCCCAAGGTAGCGGGTTCGATCCCGGGCAAGGTCGATGGCATTTAAGTGTGCTTAAATGCGACAGGCTCATGTGAGTAGATTTACTAGCATGTAAAAGAACTCCTGCGGGACAAAATTCCGGCACATCCGGCGACGCTGATATAACCTCTGCAGTTGCGAGCGTCGTTAAATGTAACATAACAGTTTTTTTAGTACCACTACTACTAATACTAATACAATACTGCTACTTCTACTGTTTCTATTAGTACTATTACTATTATCACTACTATTAATACTACTACAGCACTACTACTGCCACTGTTACTATTAGTACTAAAAATATTATCATTTATAATAGTACTGCTACTACTAATCCTAACACAATACTGCTACTGCTACAGTTACTATTAGTACTACTAATATTATCCCGACTACTAGTACTGTTACTACTAATACTACTACACCACTACTACTGCTACTGTTACTATTAGTACTACTACTATTTTCACTAATATTAATACTACAACAGCACTGCAACTGCCACTGTTACTATTAGTACTACTACTATTATCACTACTACTAATACTACTACACAACTGCTACTGCTACTGTTACTATTAGTACTACTACTATTATCACTAATATTAATACTACTACAGCACTGCTACTGCTACTGTTACTATTAGTACTACTACTATTATCACTACTACAAATACTACTACAGCACTGCTACTGCTACTGTTATTATTAGTACTACTACTATTATCACTACTACTGGTACTGCTACTACTAATACTACTACAATACTGCTACTGCTACTGTTACTATTACTACTAACACTATTATCACTACTATTAATACTACTACACTACTGCTACTGCTAGTGCTACTATTAGCACTACTACTATTATCACTACTATTCCTATTAATACACCACAGCTACTGCTAATGTTACTATTAGTACTAATACTATTATCACTACTATTAATACTACTACAGCACTGCTACTGCTAATGTTACTATTAGTACTACTACCATTATCAATACTATTCATACTACTACACCACTGCTACTGCTACTGTTATTACTAGTACTACTACTATTATCACTGCTATTAATATTACTACAGCACTGCTACTGCTGCTGTTACTATTAGTACTACTACTATTATCACTACTATTCATACTAATACACCACTGCTAGTAGTGTAGTGGATGGCGCCTGGAACATTTTCTAGGTTGTCATAGAACTTCTTAGCTTGTGAATGAATAAACTGTTTGATTGTGTCAATACCAGTTTCTCTGTGTTACGGACAAACCAAGGAGAATTGAGTGAAATTCGTAGGACTTTATTTTGAAATGACTGGATGTGTTTAATTTCACTTATTGCAGCTCCTCCCCAGACAGGACAGGCGTAAAGCAGTAGAGGTCGTAATAGAGATGTGTAAAGTAGCATGCAATTTTGTAGCTTTAGAGATGATTTCTTGTTGAGGACCGGATATAATTTAGCGAGTCTTGAGTAGGCCAATTTAAGTTTGTTGTTGATGTGATGTTTCCATGATAGACGGCGATCTATTAAGTAATAAATTGAATCATAATAAAGAACAGTAGAAAAAGAAAGTCCACATTGATTAATTTATACAAAATAAAAACTTTAATAACAAATTATAATCTGTGATATAAAAATAAAATTCAAATTATTTGTTGATTATATAATAAAATATAAAAATTATGACGTCGTTAATGTAATAATGAAAACAATTAGGCCTACTAAAGCTGTTATTCATTTATTTTATTACGAGTTATTTTATTATTTTATTAAACTGTAGAATTTTCTTTCTCTGCTCAACCCGTGCACGCCAACAAGCAGGTCGCTCATCGATGTGGACATACCAGCTGGTCGCCAGACGCTGGCTCGTCTCCACACCCTGTCACAAAATGCGTGTTCGTTTCCATCTTTCAGTAATTTCTTTCTTTCGTCATTCCTTTTTTCCTTTTGTCTTTAAGTGAAGAGGTTGGTATTTGCTTTTTTAACTTTTGTTAATTGATGCATGTTTTTCATTTATTGTATGTATAATATATCATTGTTGCAAAAAATTCAAATTCGAGGTTGGTTAAAAAAACATATTTGCGGTCCAAATTAAAAAAAGAAATACCAGGATGCAGTAATTCACTAAAATTTTTATATCTCGGCCATTTTGAAAGATACATTGAAAGAGCGTTAAAATAAGACATATATACATATACCACGCCTTCTCACGAGAAAAACGAAAAGTTAACATTGATATAATTTAGTATAAATGTGATATACCATTTTAAAGAGGAAAAGTCAAAGATTTAATTGAAAAAAAGAAATCCATCCAAAATTCGCATTTTTTTTATAAGAATGAATGTTAAAATTAATACTTGGACACCCCTACTCAGAAAATCGAAAAATTAAAATGGGTAAAATTTGAGTAAAGTCATATTGATATACCATTTTAAACAGGGAAACCGGAATAATATATTGATAAAAAAATAAACAAAATTTTTAACCATAATCCAATTCCGTTTTCCTAAATTGCGAGATCTGTTGAAATATTAAAATTTACAATATTCATTAAATTTCCTACAGCCCAGCCTCATGGTCCAGTGGTCAGAGCTTCTAGCTGTAGTTCATGAGCTCCCGGGTTCGATTCCCGGTTAGAGCAGAGGAATGTTTCCTTAAAGGGAATTATTCCTTTCTTCTTCTATGGTCTGGAATTTAGGTTAAGTTTAGATTTAAGACCCCTCCTGGCGCCACATAATCACGATCATCCGGGCGCCCCAACCTCATTTAAGCCACTGCCACGAGAGAAGACCAGAAATGTCATAAGACAACCTGGTGACATTAGATAAAAAATTTTATATTGTATTGTCTATTTCTTACGTTGCCTTGGTAACTGCAACCGCTGCTCTTCTGTTTCAGGTGATGCCAGACTCGCACCTTTGGTGAGTGCATTCACTTGTTTCTGAATTTCGTTTTGTTATTTGTAAGCGTTGTATTAGCATTTCAGTAGAATTATGAATGTACTGGATAGTTCAGTGGTAGGTATTTATTGTTGCTTTTCAGCTAAGATTATAATTTTACGTTCAGAATATTTTATAATTTGCATTACTGCTAAGTTCTTCGAATAATTTATTATAGGGATTATTTTTCACTGCGGGTTAGTAAACGAGAGATAGAAGTCATTACAGAAAATATTACGTACAAAATGGTAGTCTGTTGACGAATTGTTCATTCGTTTAAAAGTAATACCAATTAAAATTAAATTAAATCTGTAGTGCGTTAGGCCTACTATGAGAGCATTTCACCTCATTTTCACAGTTCTGAACCAATTTCACAGTATTTTTCACTAATCTTTAAATCGGTACTTATATGGAATTTGGTCAGCCTATTTTATGAGAACTTTTCAGATCTGATTTAACTGATTAGCGACATCTGTCACTGATTGGTTATAAGTCCTAATTAGCTGAAAAAAATAAAGATATCATATCGATAGCAATTATTATCAGTGCCTGCTGGCCTATGTTCACAAAGACGAAGGTTGATTAATTTTATCGTTGCCTGTTGTTGCACGGCTCGTTTTGTAATGTGAAGGCGCGAGGGAAATCAGCGAGAAATATTGTGTGTACCGGCCAAACGTTCACTGCTGGGTTATTAACGACATTATCAACACCGCTATGATTGCAACATAGCATCATACTGCAAAACATCTGCAATTTCTCAAGTAGTAAATTAAATCAGAATTGTGGTCGGCGAAGATTGAAGATTTATAATGAAAGACTCTAGATACAGATTACATACAGTAGGTGTATTGCGCATGTGTTCAACTCAACAAACTGAATTATGAGGCAGATATTATATTCCATTTTATGGAATTTTATTGTAATTGTGCATAATGAAAACGTTTATTATTCTGTTCTCAAAAATGCTACAATTAATAATTATTTTTGTGATTGGGATAATTTTCTTCTAAATGTCAGACGAAACCAAAGATAATTTTATGTAAGGGAACACTGCATTTAACAATGATTGAAAGGCTCCCTGCAAAAAGGAGGTAGCTCCATTTTTACGAAGTTGTGGGAAACGATGAAAGCATTCTAAAAAAATTCAACTTTTAACGGACCTTCATTCCTTTTTCATAGTATGTTCTAGGTAACCAGGAGTTTAATTTTATGACTCGCTCATTTATTGAATTCAGCAATTTAGGAGGGTAAAATACAAACAAATAATGGAGCTACTCCCTTTTTGCAATAAAATTGTGTATAATTAGCCACATTCTGTACTGAACACACATTGTATATTGCTCTGTTATCATACATTCATAAACTACACAACACACAGCAGATGTATGTACAGGGTGATTCATGACGAGTTACCGCCACTTACGGAGCATATTGCCAAGGACACTCTGAGCAAAAATTGGCATATGAATAATTGTTACACTAATTTGAAGTTGTTAAAAATACCCTTTTTTATTCAGTTTTAAGAGTAATATATAGAGAATGAAATATTCAGAAGTATACTTTCTTTAATTCGCTAGTACTTTGAAGTCAAAAATGTGTTGTGAATTCCATAGTAGCTTTGTACAGAAATTTCTTTCAATTTTTAACTACAAATTTACATTTTTCTTACACATTTATCACAATAATTGTTACTTGTAAACTATTTAAGACTGTACATTAGGATGAAAAATTGAACTGTAAAGAATCAAGTTGCTAGAAGTGATATGATTTGAAACAATTCTTGTGATTAGTGTGTAAAAATAATTTAATTTTTAGTTAAAAATGGGAAAAGAACAAAAAAATCTGTACAAAGCAACTAAGGAATTTTTTAGCTTCAGAACACTAGCCATTTAAATCAATTACACTTCTGAATAATTCCCTCTCTACTTGTAACATTGTTTTACTCTTAAAACTAAATAATAAAGGCATTTTACTAACAACTTCAAATTGGTGTAACTCTGAAAATGTTCAGAATAGGACTCATATTTATATGACAATTTCCGATCAAAATGTCTTCGGAAATAAGCTCCGTAAGTGGCGGTAACTCCTGTGTATACAGGGTGAACCGTAAATAATGTCATTAACTTCAGAGGGTTATTCTTTGAGGTATTTCAAACAAAACAGTTCAATGCAATATTGCTTGTTTTTGCTTCCTTTCGAGATAAAAATTGTTTTATATGAAACATTACACAGCATGCTTTAGGAAAGTCATTGATTTAATTCCCAATATGCTCAGTCAATTTAAGAGTGTATTGTGATAATAAATGATTGAACGAATTTTAGTTTTGTCCTTTAAAAGTGCAGAAATTTGATGCGAACAAAATGTAACGTTTTAAAATTTCTTTACAGAACTAAGTGTTAGGGCCTATATTTGTTCGGCCAAAATTTCTGCACATTTAAAGGACAAAACTAAAATTCTTTCAATCATTTATTATCATAATACACTGCTTTGTTTTCTTTTGCAACACAGAGTTGGAGGCACTGAAACGGATAGGATTTCAGGTCAGACATTCCTGGCGCTCAATTCTAGCAACAAGTGAAAGGCACAGACTGGGCTGAAGATTTAATTGTGGAATTATAAATTGCGGACTGCAAGCTGAAACTGAAAGCTTTGCAAATAGTTGAAAGGAGATCACCGCACAATTACTACGCAAATTCCAGACTCATGACTTGAAATTCTTTACCTTTCAAGTTCACTGTTTTTAACTGCTTCAAATTCCATTGTTCGTGGCACTATATAACTCTATCGACGTTGTCTGGCAGACATTGTTCCCACCTTGAAGTTTAAAACAGACGACAGTCGTATTGCGGAATGCGATGTGAACAGCGGGCTAATAGCGATCATGAAACTAAATTGAGTGCGACAAACGAAGTGTCGTCATGGTAACTAGCGACATGCACGAACATCTAGAGACAAAAGAATGACAATCTTTCATTTGTTTTCGGTTTTTGATACGACTCTTACCATTTGTAAATCATGTCTTTCGAGAAGACAGTATCGTAAAATATGTCAGGCAGCAAGGAAATTATTATTTATTATCATAATTAAATTTGAGATCCAGGACGACCTGAGGAGCGCTGGTTTGATCAAGAATATTTATTTTGAGAAAGACAGAAACAAGCTCAATGGACCCTTAATCTGTGAAGTTCATGGTGATGAATAAATAAACAAATAAATAAATAAACAAAGAAATAAATATAGAAATTAATGAATTTATTAGTGATTGAGTGAATTAATGAATTAAATAATGAATGAATTAATTAATTAAATAAAGAATGATTGAATGAATTAAAGAATTAAATAATAAATTAATGAATTAAAGAATAAATGAATGATTGAATGAATTAACCCATATATGCCTGAAATATCTGTTTGCAATTTTTGTGTATTTTTCAAATCTCATTTAACGCAGTATATAACTGAAGTATTTGTATGGTGTCGAAACATTCTAGTTGTAACTGGTTGAGCTAGAAACAGGTGTCCTTTTAAAATGACAGGAGGCATATGAGCATACATTTTGAGGAATAATTGTATACTATGCTTACATGAAAGGAAACAATGTAATTGTTGTAATTTACAATTATTATTATTATTATTATTATTATTATTATTATTATTATTATTATTATTATTATTATTATTATTATTATTATTAACAAATTATTACGTTATTTTATTATATTTTCTTTATTATTACTACTAATATTATTCTGAAGCATGATGCATTGTGGCTAAATTCGTTTTAACTCTGGAATGCTTTCGTCATTGAATAGTACCGTATTGCTATTAATACGTAAAACTAAGTAATAGACGAAAAGAGTGTTGAAGTTTCGAGGAGGAGGTTATATTGGGAGAGAAGTGACGATACATATAATGAAGCAGTTGCTGTGGCAATGTCGAAAGACAGGTTTCAGTTCATTTTATAAAATCTACATTGTTATGACAATGACAATTTAGATAGAAAATAAGACCTCTTCCAAAAATACTAAATGAAACTTATGTCCGTTCAATATCTCCCTCCAGAATATCACCAGTCCTCCACTTGACGTCCACACCTGTGGAGTAACGGTCAGCGCGTCTGGCTGGGAAACTAGGTGGCCCGGGTTCGAATCCCGGTCGGGGCAAGTTACCTGGTTGACGTTTTTTCCGGGGGTTTCCCTCAACACAATACGAGCAAATGCTGGGTAACTTTCGGTGCTGGACCTCGGACTCATTTCACCGGCATTATCACCTTCATTTCATTCAGACGCTAAATAACCTAGATGTTGATACAGCGTCGTAAAATAACCAAATAAAAAAATCCACTTGTAAACATATCTTGCTATGCAAATCTGGCTTTCAGGTATATCTCCCTGTGAAGAAGACTTGAATAATTTCAAAGGAAAAATTGTTCTGGGGCGGGTATCAATCCCAGGACCTTTGGCTTAGCGCACCAACGCTATGCCGACCAGCTACCCAGCAACTACACCCGACACTGTCTCAACTTTTCCCTTCATATCCACACTTCTCAGTGGGCTGACAAGACGCCAGAACCCCAATTTTGAGTGCACACGAATTCTGTGTAGCATTTGTAGGCTGCATTATAGTGATATGTCTGTATTTGAGATTAAATTTTGCCCGTAGCATAATTTTCAAACGTAGATAGCATTTTATGCAGGGAAAATCCACTAAAATTGGAAAAGCGAAACAATTTCGAAATATATGGGGATATGCCTACTGTCCTTTTAAAAGGACACATAAGTTTTCGTCATTGTCATGTCGCACTGAATAGACATTTCGAACGCATTGTGGTTTCACGTTATATTTATGTTTATTATTTTACAACAATTTGTAAAATAATTCCGAACTGTAAAAATATTTAACATTCTTATCTGATTTGCGTCTCGGATGCCATAGCTGAAATAAACGAACAATTCTCACGTCCACATCTCAAACTCAACGATGACCAGAACTCTCATTACCAGTCTTACCACACCTAGCAAGCCTCTAATTAAGACCAGCAATAGTGACACCTGTGGAAAGCAAATGCGTTGACTGTAGAGAGGGTAATTTGAAACATTGACAGATCGAATGAGTGAATTGCAGAATGAATTAATAATTTATTGAATAGATTAAAGAATGAATGAATAATTGCTTGAATGAATTGAAGGATGAATGAATTATCGATTGAATGAATTAAAGAATGAATTAATAATTGATTGTATGAATTAAATAATGAATATATGATTGAATGAATTACGGAATGAATTAATTAATTATCAATTGAATGAATTAAATAATTAAAAATTGAAAAACATGTTCACCATTCCTCCCAGTGCATCCTTCAGTAGGCAGTTACTTCTCGGTCAGTAACCCAACCAATTCCTTTTCCTCTTCCTGATCAGTTTCAGCATCATTCTTTCTTCATCCACTCTTTCTAACACAGCTCCATTTCTTATTCTGTCTGTCCATTTCACATGCTCCATTTTCTCCATATCCACATTTCAAATGCTTCTAGTCGTTTCTCTTCACTTTGTCTTAATGTCCATGTTTCTTTCCCATATAGTGCCACACTCCACACAAAGCACTTTACTAGTCTCTTCCTTAGTTTTTTCCAGAGGTCCGCAGAAGATGCTCCTTTTTCTATTAAAAGCTTCCTTGGCCATTGCTATTCTCATTTTGACTTACTGGCAGCAGCTCATGTTACTGCTTATAGTACACCCCAAGTATTTGAAGCTGTCCACTTGTTCTACTGCCTCATTTAGAATTCGCACGTTTACCTTCTTTATTTCTCTTCCGATAACAATCGTCTTCGTCTTTTTTAAATTTATTTTCATCCCATATTGCTTACGGCTGTAAATATTTATCTCTATTAGCATATGATTTCTTATAAATAAATAAGTACATAAATAAATAAATAAATAAATAAATAAATAAATAAATAAATAAATAAATAAATAAATAAATAAATAAATAAATAAATAAATAAATAAACGAATAAATCAGTAAGTAGGTTAAAAAATCAGATCACAAATAAGTAAATAAATTAATTAAAAAAATAAAAACATGAATAAAATTATTACACAAGTAAAAATAATGAGAAACAAGTAAATAAATAGTAAAAATGTAAAAAATAAATACATAATAAAAATAAATAAATAAATGAGTAAATACATTAATAATAAATATATAGATAAGTACTAAGTAAGTAAATAACTAATTAATTAATAAACAAACAGTCTTCTGTTTCAACATTGCCATTCATTGACAACGGATGTTGCGTAACCATGGAAACACTGTCACCACGTTCTTTCAGGTTTCCTAACTGTTTGTTGATTGACCTGTCCACACAAGCTGCCCTGCCTGAATCGCACCTTCCTCGCATACATATTGCACAGCCGTGGCGCCAGGGAATCAGTTAATATGATCGCACACTTTTCCATAATCTTGCTTGTTCCTTCCGGCCCGCTGGTATAATGAATTCTGCCTGATTGCACTCCGTTGCAAGTAACGCGATTTCATAACTTATAAATTCAGTTTATCCCGTATAAGTGGTTACTATAATATTCAGAATCTATACTATAAACTTGAAAGTGGTTTATCGCAATTTTTACAATTTTAAGGGACCTGCTATTGAGTGTTGTTCAATTTTGGTAATTTTCTTCATTATTAAATAAGGTGTCGAAATATTAACCCTCTGATATTAATGAAATTACTCGCGAAAATCAGAATTTTTACATTTTAACTTAGCAGAAATAAGACATCTGCAACATCTGGAGTAATGAAACTTTGCACACAAATTCATTACAGTCCATTTTCACGCGTGGATATTATTAAGAAAGCCGTGTATTTTTTTCAGACAATCAAGGTGAAAACTCAGTATTAATAATAATAATAATAATAATAATAATAATAATAATAATAATAATAATAATAATAATAATCACAGCAAGTTTTATTAATGTATATTGAGCCGGAAAAATAAGTGCAACATTTAATTTTATCGAGCCTTATATCCGTTTTAAATTTTTTATGATACTTACTGACGATAGCTTTCACAGGACTCGCAGGTTCATTGCCGCCCTCACATAAGCCCGCCATCAGTCCCTATCCTGAGCAAGATTAATCCAGTCTCTACCATCATATCCCACCTCCCTCAAATCCATTTTAATATTATCCTCCCATCTACGTCTCGGCCTCCCCAAAGGTCTTCTTCACTCCATCCTCCCAACTAACACTCTATATGCATTTCTGGATACGCCCGTACGTGCTACATGTCCTGCCCATCTCAAACGTCTGGATTTAATGTTCCTAATAATTATGTCAGGTGAAGAATACAATGCATGCAGTTCTGCGTTGTGTAACTTTCTCCATTCTCCTGTAACTTCATCTCTCTCAGCCTCAAATATTCTCCTAAACACCTTATTCTCAAACACCTTAATCTCTGTCCCTCTTTCAAAGTCACAGTCCAAGTTTCACAGACATGCAGAACAACCGGTTTTATAAATTCTAACTTTCAGATTTCTTGACTAGATGACAAAACCTTTCCAACGTAATAATAACAGGCATTCCATATTTATTCTGCATTTAATTTCCTCTCGATTGTCATTTTATATTTGTTTCTGCTGCTCCAAAATATTCGAATTGTTCCAAATTTTCAAATGGTAAATTTCCAGTATTTGTATTTCCATTTCGTAATATGTTCTGTCACGAGACATAATCATATACTTTTTCTTTTCAGGATTTACTTCCAAACCTATCAGTTTACTTGCTTCAAGTAAAATTTCCGTATTTTCCCTAATCGTTTGTGGGTTTTCTCCTAATATATTCACGTCACCCGCATAGACAAGCAGGTGATGTAACCCGTTCAATTCCAAACCCTCTCTGTTATCCTGGACTTTCCTAATGGCATACTCTAGAGCAAAGTTAAAAAGTAAAGGTGATAGTGCCTCTCCTTGCTTTAGCCTACAGTGAATTGGAAAGGCATCAGACAGCAACTCGCCTATACGGACTCTGCTGTAAGTTTCAATGATTGTGAGACACATTTTAATTAATCGAACTAGTTTCCTGGGAATACCAAATTCAATAAGAATATCATATAAAACTTCTCTCCTAACCGAGTCATATGCCTTTTTGAAATCTATGAATAACTGATGTGCTGTACCCTTATACTTCCATTTCAAGAAAATACAATGAAAATATTGTAGAACGTGCTAAAAGCTCAGTAACACGTGAGCTTAATCAGATTTCTTCAACTTTTTAACTGTTTGCGAGATGTGCAAAGAATAAGGTATGTGCAAATTTTCAGCTGCTAATTTGAAGTTAACTTTTTTAGTTGCGCATAATTTTGTGGAACGGAGATATGAATTTCCTTACTTCACAACAAGTTTCAGTTGTAATTTTTAATGTGTTATATCATGATTTTGTAGAATAGAACACACTCACGACTTCTTACATTCCTTTGCCTTCTTGCCAGGCATAATTAAGGCCAGTAAATTAAAAGTTTTAAGTTGTTCTGTAAAACATATCAGACGTAGCTGCCGTTTCTCAGATTATTTTCCGGTGATGAGCATAAGAACAGGCCGGCATTCCTATTCTGAAGCGTCCTCTAATTTCGCCGCGCCTGCTTGTTGAGTAACACTTCCTGCTGTCAGATTGCGCCTATTCACAGCTTTGCCCTCCTCTGTAATTCCCTCTTTCTTGTGTCTGTTTTAATTAATAAGCAAATCTCTTAATTGAAGCAACATACTTCAAGACGAACTGTGCCAGCAGCATCTGTGGGAGGTCTTCCCCAAGCACATACATATCTTATTACGTCATTCCTTAACACACATTTAATACACTTACCAGAATGATTTCCGTTCTCAATTTTTCTATAGACAAAATATGGGGTTATTGTTGGTAGGTTATGATTTGATGAAATGGCCGTTAATAGATGTAATGTAAAAAAAAAAACTTTGTTCAATTAGTTTTAAATAATCCTAGATCAAAGCTTGATCAGAATCACCTTAGAGTAAATCATAAAACAAAGAATTTGAGCTTGTAATGAATTTCGTAACCAAAGCAAGCAAATAAATGAATGAAAGTCGCGAACTATAGGTTATTTTTAACAGAACATTGATAAATAATTCGTCCACCACTGGTGACCGTGAAATGAGCGGGCCCGAGTTCAAATACCGGTTGGGACAATTTACGCGATTGAGGTTTTTTCCGGAGTTTTTCCTCAACTCAACAATAGCAACTGCTGGACAACTTTCGGCGCTGTATCCTGGACTCATTATCACCTTCATCTTATTCAGACAGTAGAAAACCATAGCAGTTGATAAAGAGTCGTAAAATAAACCACAAAAAATAAATAAACAATTCGTTATTAGTTTATATATAATTATGTTATATAAAATTAAATTATAAACAAGTTAACTAGGTTTACTACTAACTGATATTGGCAGTAAAATATATGAAAACGTCGAGAAACGTGTCTAAATACAATGAAAATAAAATTTGAGTCACGAATTTACTTACAAGGAGAAACTTTTACTGTCTTTCGTTTCGAAAGTATTTTCTGTGAACTTCAGTTTAATGTGAGTAAAGTGAGAAGATTTGTCACTTATTTTTAACTTAAAGTTAAGACAAAATAATCTAAAGTTGTTATTTATACAACCAAAAGTTAGCAATGTAACTGAAGTTTAATTTGATTTCTTATTATTGTTTATACAACTGTCCGTGAATATACTATGATATTCGGACGTCATTTATTTTTCGAGTAATGATATGTTGCTGGTTGCTAAGCAACAAGTTGCATGTGGAGTATTACAGGAAATAATATTGTAACTGATATTTTTCCCATATTAAAAGTAGTTTAGATTTGCTTTTCTTCATTTGTTTCCTTGGTAACGCAGGAATAGAAGGAATCCAGGCTTTACTCTTTATGTTGGGAACCTGGTAGATTATATTTTACAGTTTATTAAGGGAGTGTTAACTTCTCAGAAGACACTTCAGGGATATATTAATGTTAGGCTTACTCAATGTTGAGATATAGGGCTAATTAAATGGCTAGATCATTGGAATTCTACATTGATAACTCGGGTTCGATTGCCGACAGTTCGAAATGGAATTTGATGTGGACAAAGACTGTGCTTTATTCTTCCTATCGGAATTGTATAATTGCTTTATTAATCACCATAATGCAATGTTATATGACGTACCAAGAGAAATGCTAAATCTGCGGCAAAATAACTATAGTTTCGACGCTTCAGTCCTGGATGGCAACGCTTGGGTAAATGACGTAGGGCCAAGTACTCTTCATTGGGAAAATATATTTAACTAACTTCATGTTACTGCGGCTAAAGTAAGTCATTATTTTCTTACAGAGTTGCAGGTCTGTTCTTAACAGAAGACTACAGATCAAATGAAATTTTCTACACTTTTTAGATGCACGGATGTATCTTAGCAACCTAACAGAGTTGTCGAAATTTAATTTTCATCAAACACTTATTTTTTGCAAGTTATTTAATTTTTTAAAGGGGGGCAAATTTTCAAAAGCCTACATCCTATACAAATTTAATTAATCAGTCTGAATATACGGTACTACTGCTGTGTTAGAAAGAGAACTATGCATTCATTTTTTAAATAATTCCAGATTACAGAGAAAAATTAATTTTTGAAGTAGCCCAAACATTCTTTAAACATATTTTGTTTATATCACTTAAACATATATATTTTTATTTTCACTGTGAGAGAGTTATAAAAAATTCATGCACAGAACTGTTAAGTGTGATATACAGGGTGTTTCCGAGGTGGTGTTACAAATTTTCAGGGATGATGGCGAAGGGCACATGTATCAATTTGAGATAAGGAACCCTGGTCCGGAAATAACTGAGTCGAAAGTTATAAGCAAAAATAGTTGTGAGGAAATGAAATTGTAATTTCGCACCACGTGCCCTTCTTCCCTTAACTTTTGAAATAGTCGTGGAAAGATGGTATGGGCCGGATGTCTCCTACGTGGGTACTTATCCCGATGCAATCTGTGAGCTTGTCTACTGTTCCCATTGGCTCATCCGTATTCGAAAATCAGGTCTGCTTATTCCGCTCTCGTGTACTCCTCCATTTCACTAGGACTGATCGACTGGACACTGCAACTTGTACACATACACTGCTGTCTACAGACGTGCATATCAGGACCGACCATGTCCGTTACACATTACGCTATCTGCATTGCTTTAGTGTAGTTTCTGTCCCCATCCCTCAGACAGCGCACTGAATGGAATACTGTAGATAAGCAGACAACGTAAACAAAGTCAGATGAATACAGTATGTGTAAGATGTACAGATAAATACACATAAATAAGGTGTACAGAGGAATAAAATTATTTCATTTCCACACAAGTATTTTTGCTTGTAACTTTCGACTCGGTCATTTCCGGACCAGGGTTCCTTATCTCAAATTGATACATGTGTCCTTCGCCATCATCCCTGAAAGTTTGTAACATCACCTCGGAAACACCCTGTATAGTGAATATAATAAAATTTAGCTAAAAAATTTATAGGAACCATATTATTTTTTATTTGTATCTTTGTTTTCTTCTTTGTTCGTTTATTTTTTGCATGTTTGTTTACTTATTTTTCATTTATTTATTATTAACTTATTTATCATTTATTTATTTATTGTTTATGTATTTAGTATTAATTTATTTGATTATCCGTTTGTTTGATTTTTTGTATGTTTTTTGTTCGTTCGTCCTTTGTCTCTTTTAGGCCTATTTATTTGTTCGTTTTTTATTTATTTTTAATTACCTATTTATTTAGTCATTATTTTTATTTATTTATGTGCATGTATCTATTTCTTATTTATATATTTATTTATTATTGACTTTTTATTCCTTCATTCAGGTCTTCATTTAATCACATGTTTATTAATTTATAGCCTACACTTAGTTACTTGTTTACTGGCTCACTTGGTACTTATTTATTTGTTTCATCTGGTGGAGTTAAGGTTATGATCCACGTCTTCTCTGCCACACCACCGTAATACAAAGAGCCATATACAAAAACAAATGCAGAGAGAAAAATTAAATAAGAAATGGAAAAAAATTACAAATGCGATTACAAAAATGCTAATAGAGAAAAGTAAAGAAAAAATGAAAGTATAAAGATAAGCTCACAATACGATGCACTAAATATTATAAAAGGAAAAAAATGAATTTAAAGTTCAGACATTTAATTATGACGTCGTATTATGACCTTGAAAATTTGCAGACGTGTAGAGTAGGATATTAGGAACAATTTACAAAAACAAAAAAAAGTATATACCATTTTTGTCCAAAACCGCCATATTTTCTGTATAGGCCTTCCTTAATCATTGTCAACACTTGATTTAAATTTTCTGCAAACAGTCGTAGAGGTTAGGAAGATGGGATCATCGATAAAGAAAAGAAATTTGCCAGAGATATAAACACGTGTATTTAATATTGCTGTTCAGTTTGAGTTTGAGTCCGTATAGGTCAGTTTCTATCTGATGCTTTTCCAATTCACTGCGGGCTAAAGCAGGGAGATGCACTATCACCTTTACTTTTTAACTTCGCTCTAGAATATGCCATTAGGAAAGTTCAGGATAACAGGCAGGGTTTGGAATTGAAAGGGTTACATCAGCTTCTTGTCTATGCAGATGACGTGAATATGTTAGGAGAAAATACACAAACGATTAGGGAAAACACGGAAATTTTACTTGAAGCAATTAAAGCGATCGGTTTGGAAGTAAATCCCGAAAAGACTAAGTATATGATTATGTCTCGTGACCAGAATATTGTACGAAATGGAAATATACAAATTGGAGATTTATCCTTCGAAGAGGTGGAAAAATTCAAATATCTTGGAGCAACAGTAACAAATATAAATGACACTCGGGAGGAAATTAAACGCAGAATAAATATGGGAAATGCGTGTTATTATTCGGTTGAGAAGCTCTTATCATCCAGTCTGCTGTCCAAAAATCTGAAAGTTAGAATTTATAAAACAGTTATATTACCGGTTCTTCTGTATGGTTGTGAAACTTGGACTCTCACTCTGAGAGAGGAACATAGGTTCAGGGTGTTTGAGAATAAGGTGCTAAGGAAAATATTTGGGGCTAAGCGGGATGAAGTTACAGGAGAATGGAGAAAGTTACACAACACAGAACTGCACGCATTGTATTCTTCACCTGACAATTAGGAACATAAAATCGAGACGTTTGAGATGGGCAGGGCATGTAGCACGTATGGGCGAATCCAGAAATGCATATAGAGTGTTAGTTGGGAGACCGGAGGGAAAAAGACCTTTAGGGAGGCCGAGACGTAGATGGGAGGATAATATTAAAATGGATTTGAGGGAGGTGGGGTATGATGATAGAGACTGGATTAATCTTGCACAGGATAGGGACCGCTGGCGGGCTTATGTGAGGGCGGCAATGAACCTTCGGGTTCCTTAAAAGCCATTTGTAAGTAAGTATGTAAGTTCAGTTTGAGTTTATTCTGTTCTGAGTCGCCGTTATCGCCCTCAGCCAGGTTCTCCAAGTAATCGGAGTTCAGCCATGTCGCGCCGTTCTCTAGGAGGTCGCACTCTTGCTCTTCGTGTTGTTTAACGTTCTGCTCTCCAGAGGGCGCCAGAAGCTTTCGTCTTCAGGGTTGGAGTCTGCGTCCACCACTATCTTCCCTCTGACCGGCCACCAGGGGTCAATCTTCAGATTTATCTCTCGGGTTCAAATCTGGAAATACGAATGTAGAATTTAATACAGGGTGTTACAAAATTCCTGACTGACGATATAGCTTTCGTAAGATTTTACACTGGCAGATTTCATCGAGTGGTTTCATAGCTTTTACGATAAAGTTTGGGTACATTAATAATTTTACTTAACCTACTTAGTTACTTACAAATGGGTTTATATACAACCCTGAGGTTCATTGCCGCCCTCTCATAAGCCCGCCATCGGTCCGTATCCTGAGCAAGATTAATCCAGTCTCTAACATCATATCCCACTTCCCTCAAATCCACTTTAATATTATCCTCCCATCTACGTCTCGGTCTTCCCACCCAAAAGTATTTTTCCTCCGGCCTCCCAACTAACACTCTATATGCACTCCTGGATTGACCCATACGTGCTACATGCTCTGCCCATCTCTGGATGTAATGCTCCTAATTATGTCAGGTGAAGAATACAATGCGTGCAGTTCTGTGTTGTGTAACTTTCTCCATTCTCCTGTAGCTTCATCCCTGTTAGCCCCAAGTATTTTCCTAAACACTTTATTCTCGAACACCCTCAACCTCTGTTCCACTCTTAAAGCGACAGTCCAAGTTTCACAACCATACACACCAACCAGTAATATAACTGTTTTATAAATTTTAACTTTAAAGAATTTTAATGTTTAATAAAATTGTTTTCGTAAAAATATGATGACTTCCAAGCAAATGCTGAACCGTTTCTGAAACTTTATCTCATTACATTTGAACAAAAACCAGTTCAGAAAGAAACAATGTTTGAGAATACTTTCGAGGGGAAAATTGTTCCGGGGCTGGGTATCGAACCCGGGACCTTTGGTTAAACGTACCAACGCTCTACCAACTGAGATACCCGGGAACTCTGCCAGACACCGATCCAGCTTTTCCTCTATATGCACAGACCTCAAAGTGTGCTGACAACCGTCAAGCAACCAACATTGAGTGCACACTAACTCTGTGCGATTTAAATTGTGGTTTTCTGTTAACGAACAGTGACGTGTATTATGCAAATCAAGCTTTCAGGTGTCTGTGAAGTTGATTTGAACAATTTTTCCATCGAAAGTATTAAAATCAACTTCACAGGGAGTTATACCTGAAAACTTGATTTGCAATGTTCGAGAAGTGAGGTAGAAAAAAGTGTATGGCACCAAGTAAGGCATTAACAAAATTTAAAACTTGTAAAATATAACAGACATTGTCAATCATCAGAGCTCACAGAGATCAAATAAATAGCGCGATATGTAGGGACGAAAATTTAGTAAGAAATTGTTATACTGTCGACAATATATCACAGAACATGACGAAAATATGGATTTCACGTAATAAAACACTATGTAATTAATAAAAAATTGTATGCAGTTGGCCAAATTTTTAATGGGAAAGCCCTAAAATGTTTATTTGGTTCCACTTATAGATGTGAACAGTTATTTTCTATTACGAAAATAAACAAATCTCAAACAAGAAATGATGGCTTTTAATGGCAGTTCTTCGCATAGCTTGTGCTAAGACAGTTTCTCCAAATCTTGAGAAATTGAGTAATATGAATTAATGTGCAACAGACATGTTTTCTTTTGTGTTTAAGGAAGTGTTTCATTACTTTGTGTTCTTATTTAGTTCGGTAGAATAACATATTCTTTTGAAGCATACAGTACGTACCGTCCACACCTGTGGAGTAACGGTCAGCGCGTCTGGCTGCGAAACCAGGTGGCCCGGATTCGAATCCCGGTCGGGGCAAGTTACCTGATTGAGGTTTTTTCCGGGGTTTTCCCTCAACCCAATACGAGCAAATGCTGGGTAACTTTCGGTGCTGGACCCCGGACTCATTTCACCGCCATTATCACCTTCATCTCATTCAGACGCTAAATAACCTAGATGTTGATACAGCGTCGTAAAATAACCCAATAAAATAAATAAAAAATACAGTACGTACCGCAACTTGAATAAACCGGTTTCTAGAAGCACACTTCTCTCGTAGTACACCGTGCAAGCACAGAGTGCATAATTCTGCCCACCCCTGATCTATTGTTTGGTTAGTCATAGTGTTTTCTTTAGTTTTATGGCCTACTCAACATGATTTTACATACTTGTTTGTTTTAAGTTTGAAGTCTATGAAACAAGTTTAATAAATATAGTTCAAAGACACGAAACAGTTGAGTAGGTAAAATTTCCACGCATCCATACGTAGAACGCATTTTCGGGTACATTTTACATGTTCACCCTCCCATTCTCTACCATTCACTCCATTCATCCATTCAACAATTACTCACAGTTGGCACTGGATCTTAAAAAATTTCGAATATTCCTTCGGCATATGCCTGTTTACATAAAGAATCTCATGAACTCTTCCAAGCAGATTATGCACAGATAGTAATTATAATTTGGAGCGAGTTTGATGAGAGTCCATCCGTATGTATCGCACGATTGTCCACAAGTAGCACATATACAGGGGCTCTTGTTTACTGCACATGCGCAGTGTGTTGTAAGCGAAACTTTACACTAAGAGAGGTCCAAATTTTATTTCCATATCTGTACGTATGCGGACTCCCTTGTGTATAGAAATGAACTCGCTCACATTGTTGTGTTTATCAGATATGGCGTAAGCATTTCCACGGCGACCGATGTATAACTTCCGTTGTACAAAATTGTTTCATATTTTTTTGTCTCAAAATGAGCAAAATTCACCCTTAATATGGGTGTAATAATAGATCATACACGTCAAATGAATGTTAATTTTGTCGTTTTTAAAACTTACAACATTCCCCGTTTAACACCTCGTAATAGACGACGTTGTCTCGAAAATAGGAGTGAAACAGTGCCTAACGTTTAATGTCTTGGGTGGGGTTCAAGAAACTGTATAATTAACAGCTATAGATGATTATGCACAAAATTCTGATAAAAACCCTCACAGAAAGAAATCCTGGATCCTAAATATAGGCGGTTTTGCAATGGTAGTGTTCAGTTTATTTAATTCGCATCCTTATTTAATGCAAAAAGCAACATTTTAATAAATCGTTCAGGCTATTTGGAGTAAACGCCATTTACTGTAGTTTATCTGATTTTAAATAAACATCTATTAATGTTTAGTAAAATAATTTTATTTCTTATACATACCTCAGACCCGAAAACTCCTAAAAATTGCTATACACAATTTCGTACAACGAGGAAGTAAATACGCACAAAATCGTTTGAAAGAGTGCCTCTATCCATCTTGGAAACTGTCAACTTTATTATATCAAGGACTACTCACCAGGTTCTTGTTCTCCACCGCCCGCACCAAGTCGCTGCAGCAGAGTCCGGTGGCCAGGCACACCACAGCCGACGGCATCCTGCACAAGCAAACACTAAGAAAGAGGAAAAAAAGTCTGTTATTGTGATGCGAACTGCTGTATAGACACATCAATACCAGGGTTGCCAGATTGTGATGGGTACTAGTCGCCGATTTGCTACTTGCATGTAGCCTAAAGTTGTCTTAAAATAATAATAATCACAGTAGGCCTATTCTGAATACTTACTTGCTGGCTTTTAAGGAACCCGTAGGTTCATTGCCGCCCTCACATAAGCCCGCCATTGGTCCCTATCCTGAGCAACATTAATCCAGTCTCCACCATCATATCCCACCTCCTCAAATCCATTTTAATATTATCTTCCCATCTACGTCTCGGCCTCCCTAAAGGTCTTTTTCCCTCCGGTCTCCCAACTAACACTCTATATGCATTTCTGGATTCGCCCATAAGTGCTACATGTCCTGCCCATCTCAAACGTCTGGATTTAATGTTCCTAATTATGTCAGGTGAAGAATACAATGCGTGCAGTTCTGTGTTGTGTAACTTTCTCCATTCTCCTGTAACTTCATCCCGCTTAGCCCCAAATATTCTGAATAAAATGTGCATATATTACTTACGCTTTTGAATTGCATATGCGCTTATCCTATAAAGTCCTATATTAGTTTAGACTACATCGGTTCGTATCTTCGATGGGGAGTAGTGAGAATACACTGACCTATAGCGCTGTGAAGAAGCTACAAGAATAAAATAAAACCATAAACCCAGCAATTATTATTATTATTATTATTATTGTTATTATTATTATTATTATTATTATTATTATTATCATTATTATTATTATTATTATTATTAGTAGTAGTAGTAGTAGTAATAGTAGTACAAGTAGCAGCAGTAGTAGTGGTGGTGGTGGTGGTGGTGGTGGTGGTGGTGGTGGTGGTGGTAGTACCATCCTACAAAACTACCTTCAAATTCAGGAAAATTCTTCCAGGCTTTGCAATAATGTCTCTCATATTTGCAGTGCTTTCTCATTAATATTATTATTATTAGCAGTTGACACTACCAGAATAACAGTACAGCAATAAAAATGCGCAAAACAACGAACCGCGGACTGTAATAACGTATTTTGCGGTCGTTATAAAATTATTATACCGAGTGAGTTGGCTCAGACGGTAGCGTTTGAGACTCGTATTCGGGAGGTCCCGGATTCAAATCCCGTGGTCAGCCAATCTGACTGGGGTTTTCCATGCTTTCCTCATTCACAAAAACAAATGCCGGACTAGAAATTTACATAACATTATTCATCACCGCCTCAATCACTAATATCATAAACATTAATCAAAATCTATAATCAGTTACATGAACACTAGCCATCTGAAACAAGGAATACAAAACAGGAACTCAACAATAGTAACAACGGACTACTGGTGTACACACAGATCCTGATACGCGATATGACCACAGATGTTAAAATATACATAAATAAACTTGACAAAAAAATAATTATGACGTCAGAATTTAAAGTATTGGTCATAGAATACAGAGATGAAGAAAATTCTAACCATATTGCAACGATAGTGTCAACAATGAACAATGATTTAAAAAAATGGTCCGCAAACCTATGAATAACACAATATTGTTGACTAAACATATTATAAAGGGAAACAATATGTAGCCTAATTTCGTCTTTTTCTATTTTCGAGGTAGCCTAACACCGGTGCCCAACCTGGCAATCTTGATTACTAGAATACATTAGGTTACCTTCAAAGGGAATATTAATAGGAATTGGTTTGGTCACTGGCTGAGAACAAACTGACTACTGAAGGATGCACTGGAAGGAATGGTGAACGGGAGAAGAGTTCAGGGCAGAAGAAGATATCAGATGATAGACGACATTAAGATAATATATGGATCATTATGACGAGACTAAGAGGAAAGCAGAAAAATAGGAAAGATTGGAGTATGCTGGGTTTGCAGTGAAAGACCTACCTTTGATGTGAAAACTATGAATTAATAATAATAATAATAATAATAATAATAATAATAATGATAATAATAATAATAATAATAGTAATAACAACAACAATAATAACAATCAGGAAGAGAAAAGGTACTGACTGGGTGACTGGTTGAGAAGAAACTGCCTAATGAAGGATGTACTGGAAGGAATGGTGAACGGGAGAAGAGTTCGGGGCATAAGAAGATATCACATGATACACGACATTAAGATATGTGGATCATATGCGGAGACTAAGAGGAAGGCAGAAAGTAGGAAAGATTAGAGAATGCTGGGTTTGCAGTGAAAGACTTGCTATTGGGCAGAAAACTGTCATTCAATGGTAAGTGATATATTCATGTATTTAGTTTTTACAGAATTAATTTTTAACCCTGTTATTCTTGTTTCTTCTACTAAGAGTCTAAAAAGTTTCTTGATGTCATCTTCTGTTCGTCCTAGAAGGACAATATCATCAGCACATGCTGATAAATTAATTTTACCATTGCCCAATGAAATTCCAATATTTTCATTCCTAAGTTTCTGTAATGCCTTTTCTAAGACAAAATTCTGTCTCACTCCAGATTGAACTTCAAAACTGTCTGAAATAACAGTTCCAACTTTAATTTTACATTTCGAATTAATCATGCATTCCTTTATTAATTGTTTTAATTTTTGTGGTATTCCATACTCTGTCAAAACTGACCATAAATATTTTCTCCTCACACTATCATAACGTTTTTCCAAATAAAAAAAAGAAAATGTAAATCCTTTCCAAATTCCAAGTTTTTAGAAACAAGTTGTTGAACATACACAAACATAAAATCCGGCTACTCGCGAAGAAAGTTAGCTCATTGGTAAGAAGGCCATTCACAAAAAGAGCAATTTTAACAGAGAAACAGGACATTAATCTAGTGCCAGATGTTCCCTTCACCAAATATTAAGTGCCATTCATAAACATACAAGATCGGTAAAAGCTGCTTATCCATTTGTTTGAAACCAAACGTTAAGCTGGATGCCGGATACCATAAAACTAAATACAGGACTGATGGAAAGAAACGCGTGATAGAAAAAGAAAACTCGCAGTAGCTCATGTGTGACAAACTAATGGTGAGTGGATTGTAAGTTTGTTCCATTCTTGTTGTGTGTAATCAACGCTGTTCCCTGTTACTTCACGGCAAGTAATGTAACAAAGACGTAATTAGTTTCGAGCGTGTTATATCTAAATGTACAAGTTTGTCCAATTTTACCACAAGAAAACGATGAACTTACACAGGATGATTCAAAAGGTTTCTGTGAAATGCTAGGTGGTGAAAGATATGGTTATTTGGAATATAAAATATACCTATCATTTCAGAGGTAGGAATAATATTTTGAAGTGTAATTTAAACAGTGATATCGTGATGCCGTTTCTGTTAGCCTACATGGAGTTGCTATTAGGTTTGTTGGCACAGCAGCTTCAAACTGGTTTGAACAGTTCCGAGCATGCGCACATGATTTTACTGTTCGCACAGCGCGAACTTCAAACTCTGACTGTTTCTAATAGTCACGCGTTCGTACAGCGTCAAACTGACAGTCGGAATTGATAATCATGTGCAAATGAATCTCTAACGTTGCTTACGAGAGTGGGTGTCTGAGCGTCATGACAATTTCTGCCGCTAGGTTCGCCTCGCGGTCCTATTAAATGATGAATAGTTCCATTACTAAGCATTGCGCATCGTGAAAATTCTTTGATTAATTTTGCATTACTGATCGAGTACGAAGATTGTAAACATAACAAGCATGTTACAGTCTTATTTGAGATTTATTGATGACTTTTAAATATCAGTATGCAGATTTGAGCGTCATTTAATGGAATTTACAATTTTGTTTCCCGAAAGTCTGAATTTGTTCAATTAAAACTTTTGCTTCCAAACTACATTGTTCATCTGGTTCATTTACTTTGGCAAGTTGATTGTTTTCAGTTCCGTGTTTTTCCTTCAGATTTCGTTCCCTTTAATTTGTTATAATTGCTGAAAGTGAACTACTACTTCTACTTTCAGATATCATCATCATCATCATCATCATCATCATCATCATCATCATCATCATCATCATCAGCAGCAGCAGCAGCAGCATCATCCAACTAGTATAGTTCTTAGTTTGTCTTGCCTTAAGACAATCAGTAGCGTTATTCGAGGAAAAGAGTATGATTTACCATCATCATTTATAGTGACGAAATATTCCACGACAATGGTTAATTATTACTGCTGAATATTGACACATATACGGTTTGCATTATTTAGGATACAACATACGCAGCAATGCGATTTTAATGTTGAGCATGCCGAGTTTAGTGTAACGTACTCCCCTCATCCTCCAAGCCAAATCAGATATTGTCACGACATTACGAGTAATAAATAAATAATAATTACTACAATTATTCGTTGTGATGAAGTACAATTATCACTGCATGGTGTACCGAAGATTTCACTTGATGTTTTCATTAAATTCACATGTCGTGAGTGACGACAGAAAACAGCTCAGGGGAGCGAGATGCCGACATTACTAAAAATGAAATGGGGATCGGGGAGAGCAGATGTGCATGTGCCTATGGGCGGCAAAATTCTTAAAAACAATCGTGTTTTTCATTTAAAAGGCAATTCGTTCGCTCGTGGCGTCTGATGTGGACCATATGGCGATGATAACTGTTTACAATGCATCAGTGATTAAGGGCCGATTTCGTTCCTGATTGCAATTCAACTTAAAGTTCAATAAGCTAGATCAGCAACTCGCCTCACACCACAGCAGCGGTGCGCTTGCTTCCTTCTTTGTACACAAGACGGCGCCAGCGGTCGGATTATAACTATTTGGATCTATTATTGTTCAGATCAATAAGGTACTGCACATAACTATATTACATTTAATTAAATGTAACACTCTTTCATTACATGTGTAACATAAAACTAATACTCATTGTTACGGTTCTTACGGCTATGTGTGTGACATCGTGCCTTGGCACATAACGCCTCTCTGTGTATTATGTAGTGAATTCATCTGATGATTCATGAATGGATTTTAGAAATCGTCGTAATATAGCTACGAAGCCAATATGTTCCCTATCATTGCTGGAGTGTCATTTGTGACTATACAAATCAAGTTTTCCTAGGATAATTCATATTTTGTCACAACTTCGAAGATATCATTTCCCCTTGTATTGCCTCTCAAAGATACAAAATCAAAAAATCTCCAAATAACTTATGCTGAGTTCAGAATCCAACCCCGTACAAAAGGTTAATTGCGCAGTGTCTTTGTATCTTCTCGTCCATAGCTAAAGAGAACCACAGCAACTCTTTCAATTTTACTAAACAAACTGAAGCGGCTCATGTCTGGTTTTCTTCAACTCTTATAACTTTCTGACACGGTTTGGGCGTATACAGAAGGAATATAAAAGGTATACTTTTAAATAATTTATGCGTAATTCGGAATATCTTAACATCACAAACTATTTTATAAAAAATAGTACACATATATAATAAGACAGCCAACTATGTATATGACAACCACAATGTGAAAACTGAAATGAAATAACAATTGAGATACACCTGAAAAACATTGTTCACTGTAATCCTTTGCGTGAACAGTGTTAAAATGTCGTCGCACATTAAACAGACAAAATGCCTTGTCATTACGAGAGACACAAAAGTACTTTAGTTCCCATTCGAGTTTGAAAACATATTCTTTGCTCTACCACGAGACATGAGTCCAGCACTGATGCCCACTCCAATGTTATGAAAGACATGCTGGAGCTGCCTAGTAAAGATAGGCAAGTCGTGGTAATGGGTGGAAGGGGTTAAAACACGGACAGAGGGGAGGGAACACAATGAGGCACTTTTCCCCATTACTGAGCTACTGTAGAGTCTGATAGGCCTACTATGATGATGTTTTCTTACATTAAAAATTTTGTTCATTTATCTTTCTTTCTTTCTTTCTTTCTTTCTTTCTTTCTTTCTTTCTTTCTTTCTTTCTTTCTTTCTTTCTTTCTTTCTTTCTCTTAGTTTAACCTCTCACTTCTAGGTACATTTATACGACCCACGCCACCCGGGCCTTAGAGGGCTGCGACCTGTCGGGAGAGGAATTACTATGGATCACATACATACTTTTTTGACCACACAAGGACATGGAGGGCCTCCCCGGATGAGGGATCAGCTCTATGCCAGGGCCACCTCCGATACAACACAAACATTTAAGACATTACACATCATTCACTCACACATATGGAAGGATTAAGGGAAGGATCGCCGTCCATGGCCGGACTTTCAAGAGGCACAATCCCGGTAGAAAAATCTGGCCGATGAGAAGCAAAACTCATAATGTTACTTATGCCGGTTTTGTTGTGATTATCACAGTACAGAGTGTCTAAGAGGGATAGTGTTTACTCCCCTTCGAAGTTCCTGGGCTAGGAAGGAGAGGCTTTCGGACTGTTTCTGTTCAGAGTGTCTAATAGGAACACTATTGACTTCCCCTCGTAGCTGTTACGCTACGAGAGACTGACTTTCGGAATGGTTTTGTTTAAGGTCTACAATATACTGTATTTGTATAATTGCAACGTTTGTTGTGTTTTAGTCGACATATAGAAATTTGTTTTGGCATTGGTTTTGCCATTGCGGTTATGAAGAATGTTGTTAATGTAATTTTCATCCCCTCTGTTCGTCTGTCTTCACTCTACAGACATACTACATTTATGATTTATGACCACTGTATAGCCTACTTCGTGTTTTTTCTAGAGTCCTAGACACGTGACCCTGTCCATCTTTACCAACAGATTTTGTCTATAAATAGCCACAACCACTTCGAAAATCATCATTAGTTTTTCAGTTCGATAGCTATGGACGTCAAAGCCAAAGTAATTGCACTGATCGAGGAAGGCGGATTTAGCGCGGCGCAAGCTGGAGAACGCTATGGAGTTGCGACTAGAACAGCGTCCAGGTGGTGAGCGCAGTATCACAGTTTAGTATATACAGTTGCGAAGCTGAATACTTACTAAATATGCAAACATAGACAGTTGAAATATGCATCCATAGATAGTTGCTCACCACCAGGATCGCTACTATCGCCTCATCACAGACTCTTTCCCTAGCAGACGATAACTAATTTATATGGTTGAAACGCCGCCCTTCGTGATCAGGTTAAGCGAGTTACATGGTCTGCCTTACGGCCTGTATTAGATCACGATGGCAGTGACACAGTCTATTGTTCCTAGTACTCACAGCGCTCCAAGCGTCTAGCAACTATCACGAGATTTGCAAAAAATCATCCTAAGCTTCGCAACTGTCTATACTAAACTGTGGCAGTATCAAGAGCGAAGTTACGTAACTCGTAAACCTTGTAGCGGAAGACCCAAGGCATCAACACCACAACAAGATCTTATGTTAATAGAACGTTCGAGGCACTTTCCATTTCACACTTCTAAAATGCTTGTTGCCGACACGGGATTTCCTGCTTCCAACAGAACGGCTCGTAGAAGCCTCAATAGTGGCAATATTGTGCCGAGAAGAGTGGCGGTAAAGTTCTGACTGAAGACCATCGAATTGATCGTGTCGCATTTTGCCAAATGCATTACAACTATCCATGGCAAAAGGTCATCTTTTCGAATTAGAAAGTGTTTATGAACAGGGCCAGTGCAAGTGTATCGACCGAAACAATCCAAGAGATTTGACCCTGAATATGTGGTCCAGAGGCAACGCATTGGTCGTTTGTCCATGTCGGTGTGGGGATGGAGTTCTGGTTATGGTGGCGGCGCTATGGAGGATTCATGGGCATATGAATGGGCATCAGTACACCAATATACTGGAAAATGTGATGCTACCTAGTGTGCGTGTGTTTCAGCCCGAAAACAAAATAAAATTCCAACACGACTTTTCTTCCGTACATACATGTGTTGCCATGCAGCGGTGGTTCAACATTCAGAGGGATGATGTCGTAGAGGTTCCATGGGTGCCAAGAAGTCCTGACTTAAATCCCATAGAAAATATGGTTGCGGAAGTGCAACGCGATGTTAATGAACAACTACAGGGTCGGCGTCCTAGGAATACAGACGAATTGTGGGATCTCGTTTCAGATGCTTGGGATGATGTTGCATTGTCAGATAGATATATCCACAACCTTGTTAATTCTGTACATAGAAGAATGGATACAGTGAACAATGCCAATGGTTTCTAGACAGATTATTAAGTCCAGAAGGAAACTATTGTATATCACTAGAGCTACATAGGAAGAAGAACATTTTAATTTGTGATAAAAATAACATTCAATATTAATTATTTTACTTCAGGAATGTATATTTTCCCTTATTTTCAGAACTAAAGTAAATACTGTAGGTTTAAAAATAGAATAAATAAATAAGTTATAGTAAACCGCTTATATAATCAAACGTTTCCTTAAATCGTACAAAAATTATTTCTAATTAACAAATCTATTTATGTTCCTCTTTCGTCACTATTATTAATTGTTTACCTAAATTAATTTATATATATTTATTTCAATTTATTTTAATGTTCACTTATACCATTTGTATTGGATTACGTCAGTCAATTTATATTTATTCTACTTTATCTGACTGTTCACTTCTATATCGTCTACACCTGTGGAGTAACGGTCAGCGCGTCTGGCTGCGAAACCAGGTGGCCCGGGTTCGAATCCCGGTTGGGGCAAGTTACCTGGTTGAGGTTTTTTCCGGGGTTTTCCCTCAACCCAATACGAGCAAATGCTGGGTAACTTTCGGTGCTGGACCCCGGACTCATTTCACCGGCATTATCACGTTCATATCATTCAGGCGCTAAATAACCTAGATGTTGATACAGCGTCGTAAAATAACCCAATAAAAAAACTTCTATATCGTCTTAGAACGAAGTTCCTATGTATTGTATCTTTCTCAATTTTATTTACTCTTCGTCATATTGGCAGTCTGTTTTGCCAGGAAGATATTAAAATAAGAATAAACCGTAAATAAATGTAGTATGTCTATAGCAGCTGTGCCCGATACTAAAGTTTCAAACTTAAAATTTAAAAAAATATTTGAACAGACCTGTATTATTAATTAAAATAAATCACAATAATCACTAATTAGCAAGACAATTATGTAAATAATTTATTATTGGACGATGTCTGTGGCCCTCCAATAATATTTCTTTTTAATATTGGCCCGCAGTATTCATAAGGTTGAGCACCCCTGGTCTATAGACTAAAGAGAGACGAACAGAGGAGATGATAATGAAATCAGTAACATTTCTCATACCCGCAATGGTAAAAACAATGAAATAACAAATTTCTGTAGAATATGATATAACATAAATATTTATTTGTTATTCAGTCTAAATGACTTATCAGAGTTTTAAAGAAGATCAATAAAATTTATAAAATATATATTCATTGAAGTTGAGGTTAAAATAATGCTAACGTTTTGCGCCTATTGGCATCTTCAGGCACTTGAGCCAACAATATCATGTGATACATTAATTTACAGTAAAAGGCATGGCTGTTGAATATATACATTAATCAATCTTAAAACTAACATATTAAAATCATTTGTGCAAATTAAATTATAAACTATAGTTGAGTTAATTATTGTTTTGATATGTGTGATAGTTGAATTAATTATCCTCATCTCTACTTAAATTTACGACAATAATTAAAACAACTATAGGACACAAAGATTAAATTGTAGATTTAAAATGGATTCAAATAAAATAAAATATTACCTTGTAATAAAAATTGATTACTTCTATAATGTCTTATTAATGCTTACATTTGATCGTATAATTTTACCAATTACTGGTATGTGCCGTTATTGATGTAATTATATGTATTATAATGATATAATCTTATGATTCTTATTGATTGCAATATTAAACTTCATATTGAGCGGACGTCGAAATAATTTCAGATGGTTGAAACGTAGAATGCGGGTATGACTTTCAACAGGAAGTTGAGCTGTTCATGATGCAATTCGTTCTATAATATATACGTATCGTAAGTAACTAATATAAAATATTGCTCAAATGCCTAAAGGTGGTAATAGGCGAAAACGTTAGCATTATTTTAACCTTTAACTTCAATGAATATTTATATTTATACATTTTATTGATCTTTTTTTAAAACACTGATAAGTCATTTAGACTGAATAACAAATAAATATTTATGTTATATTGTATTGTATATTGACTTATCTGAAAATTACTACTACCATGCTGACTAAGAAAATTTTTGTAGGCCTATGTCGACAAGAACACAAGAGTTTCAACCTTATGGAATGTGAACAGAAACAGTCCGAAAGCCTCTCCTTCCGAGACCAGCAACGTCGGGGGGAGTAAACAGTATCCCTCTTAGACACTCAGTACTGTTATAATCACAACAAAACCGGCATAAGTAACATTACGAGTTTTGCTTCTCATTGGCCAGATTTTTCTTCTGTGACTGTACAATCCCGGCATTTGCCTGGAAATAACGGAGGAAACCATGAAAAACCTCAGTTAGGATTGCCGGCCCCTGGGATCGAACCCCGGACCTCCCGAATGCGAGGCCAGCCCTCTACCACGCCGCTAGCCCGCTCGGTGTTCATTTATTTTATTTATTTATTTTCACTGTCCAGAGTTAAGACCAAAATGCCTTCTCGTCCACTCAACCAGTATAAAAATACGTAGCAAATAAAAATAACAGCAACACGGAAAACAATGGAATAATAGTAATAATAATAGTAATAATAATAGTAATAATAATAATAATAATAATAATAATAATAGTTACAGCAAAGTGTAGATGTGTTTAGTTACCTATATGTAATACTAAGAGTTAAACGAATACAATATAGTGTTCAATAAGACTATTGATATATTAAAAATAAAAATCATATTCCACAAAAGTTATATTTGGAGGAAGATAATATTCTAGAGATGGAAACTGTCTGTGTGGCAATCGGCGTATGTAAGTATTCAGTGTCTGAAGCCCCTTTGTAGACTATTTACAAAACAAGTAGGCTATAATATTATGAAATGAAATACCTTCCATTATACTGTACAGTACATAATAGTGTAAATCAATGGTCGTCAGCTCTCGCTGAAATGTGCAAAGCGTAAGCGGAGCCGTCTCGTATGCCCCGTCGTGCAGCAGGAAGAGGTAGAGAGCAAACCCATGGTGCAGTGTGCCCTCCGCGGGTAAGAGACGCTAGCCCCAGGGTGCTCCGCGCTGACGAAAATAATGTGGGCTGTATTCTTTATTATAGTTTAAATAGTGAATATAACGTATTTTTATTGGGTTATTTTACTACGCTTTATCAACATCTTCGGTTATTTAGCGTCTGAATGAGATGAAAGTGATAATGCCAGTGAAATGAGTCCGGGGTGCAGCACCGAAAGTTACCCAGCATTTGCTCAAATTGAGTTGAGGGAAAACTCCGGAAAAAACCTCAACCAGGTAACTTTCCCCGACCGGGAATCGAACCCAGGCCACCTGGTTTTGCGACCAGACGCGCTGACCGTTACTCCACAGGCGTGGACAATATAACGTATTCTGGTGTACGTAGTTTAAATAATATAAATGGTAAATGTTGAAATGGTTTATATCTTGTTCTGCCCAACTCGCCCACACAGGAGTCGCTGCACACCCGCTACAGTAATACTTTACCTTGTAGCCTCCGGCATACTTTTTTTTAGTAGGTTATTTTACGACGATGGTGAAAATGGTGCTGGAATGATGTAGATGCCTAATACGGGAAAATAGAGAAGAACTCGAGAAAAACTCCAACTGCGACTTTGTCAGCTACAAATGTCACTATGGATTTTTCAATGACCTGACCGGGATTCGAACCCGGACCTCCTGGAGGTCTGACCACTAAGCCACCGGTGGGCCTATGGTATGTAACTTTCTTCTGTGATGTGCAATAATCCATCAAAATACAATAAGAAATCGGTTGGCGTCAGACCTGGAGGATTTGGAGGCTACGTAATGAGTTGTCAGGCTCTATCCCAGATCTTAGATTAGATTAGATTAGATTTATTTATTTAACCTGGTAGAGATAAGGCCGTCAGGCCTTCTCTGCCCCTCTACCAGGGGATTACAACTATAACATGAACAATAAGATTACAATTAATATTAAATTTACAATTACAATTACAATAAAAATTAAAGTACGACAAGAATACCTGATTAATGAAAGCTAGACATTTTATCATAGAAGTTAAGAACAAAGAATATTTTTGTATTTACTAAATTACAAATTAAACCTACAATAACAAAATTCTATAGTGATGAAATTACCGGATATTGAGATCTATGTCTTTGGAGCAGATATAAACAACGGAACGAAATGCAAGAGAGCGCGGTTCACACGATACTAAATGTTAATGTTATGTTTTATTTAACGACGCTCGCAACTGCAGAGGTTATATCAGCGTCGCCGAATGTATGTATGTATGTATGTATGTATTTATTTACACTGCAAGTGGGCAAGCACCCGGTGGCAGTGGTATATACAATATTAACAATACACAATAAAATGATAACCAATACACAATAAAATTTACAATACACAATACATTTTACAACACATATACAATTTTACACACAATACAATAATAATACACAATAGAATTTAACACAATAATAATAAAACATAAAATAAAATACCTAATTTTACAATACAACCTACATAATTATCTATAGGTCCTACGTAAGTTTCAATAGTCTTTCACTTTACTCTCATCTCATTCCCTGTAGTGGCACTATGACGCATTTCACTGACACTTTAGCACACATTTCACTGACACTCTGTAACTCATTTCACTGACACTATAGAACACATTTCATTGACGCTATAAATTATCACTGATCGGAACTGTTCACTGCACTGTAAAACCATAACTTCACTGACTCACCTCGCTTCACTGATACAACAGTTCAAATAAGTCAAATAATTACATCCTTATGCATACTTATAAACAGAACTACATTTAAACTAAACATTTCTAGTCTAAGGCCCTCTTACACGTTAGTTTTAAATAATTTACAATTCAAACCAAGGAAGTAAACTCGTCAGCCTAGATAAATACATGTCACCTTAAAAAAATTAAATGTTGAATGTCACCTTAATTTTAATTTTCACTTTATATACAACTTTTTAAATTATTCTTGAATCTCCTTAAGGAAGGACAGCCCTCAAACACCGCTGCAGGTAGGTCATTCCAATCACTTATAGTTCTATTTAAAAATGAGAATTTGCCTACATCCGTTTTCTGTTTCCTACATTTGATTTTAAAATCATGATCGTTCCTACCATAGTACGTTGGCTTTTCTAACCGAGCCGTTATGTCTACCCATGCTTTCTGACCTAGATGTGCTCTATACAATGATGTTATTCTAGTTTTCTTACGTCTGTTTTCCAAAGTTTCCCATTTAAGTTCTTTTATCGTATCGTTTCCATCTTCTCTTTTACCTTTAACAAATTTCGCTGCCCTATACTGGATTCTTTCTAAGGAATTTATCTGGTATATTCTATAGGGATCCCAACATGTAGTTCCGTATTCCATTAACGGTCGCACTAACGTTAGATATGCTATTTCCCTCGATTTGGGGCTAGCTTTTCTCAAGATTCTCATAATAAAGTGAAGTGCCCTCCATGCTTTACCCGTAACATTATCAACATGCTCTCCCCAAGAAAGTTTGGAGTTTAAATACACTCCTAGGTATTTACAACATTGTTCTTGCGGAATTACAACACCACTGAATTCGTAATTAAGACTAGCTTCCTCTCGGGTTTTACAAAATGTTATAGATTTACTTTTAGAACCATTTATTTTCATCCTATGCATTAACGCCCAGTTATAAATTTTATTCAAGTCTGTTTGAATAGCATCTACATCTGAATTATTTCTAATCTTTCTATAGATAATGCAGTCATCTGCAAATAGCCTCACATTTGATGTAATATTCTGGCATAGGTCATTTACGTATATTATAAAGAGTAATGGACCCAGAACGCTGCCCTGTGGCACCCCTGAACTTATATTTCCAATTTCCGATATTTCATGACCTACTCTAACTCTCTGGGTTCTACCGTTTAAGAATTCTTGGATCCATAGCACCACTCTTTTATCTATTCCTAGCCTACTTAACTTATCTATTAATATGTCATGTGGCACCAAATCAAATGCTTTCGAAAAATCAATCACAACTGCATATTAAACTTTGTTAAACACTTTCAAACACACCCAAACACTTGTAAACATTTGCAAATACTCCCAAGTACTGTTAGACTTTTTCAAACATAACCAAACACTGTTAACGCTTGCAAACAAACTCGAACACTATTAGACAATTTCAAACACAACCAACACTGTTAAACATTTGCAAACACACCCAAACACTGGTAAACACTAGCAAACACAACCAAAACTGTTAAATACTTGCGAACACACCCAAACACGCTCAAACTTTTGCAAAAACACACAAACACTGGTAAACACTTGCAAAAACACCCAAGCACTCTTAAACACTTGGAAACAGGACCATACAAGGTTAAACATTTGCACACACCGAAACACTGTTAATAACTTGCAAACACACCCAAACACTGAAAAAGATTTGCAAACACACACAAAGGGTATTAAACTATATAAAACACACCGAAACCAACTTAAACACTTGGAAACACACCCAAATAATCTTAAACAATTGCAAACACACCCAAACACTGTTAAACACTTGCAAACACACCCAAACACAGTTAAACAGTTGCAAGCACACCTAAACACTGTTAAACACTTCCAAACACACCCAAATACTGTTAAACACTTGCAAACGTTCCAAAAACGTTTAACCCCTGCAAACATACCCAAACACCCAAACACTGTTAAACAATTTCAAACACCCCCAAACATCGTTAAACACTTGCAAACACACCGAAACATTATCTAACATCTTCAAACTCAACCAAACACTGATAAATACTTTCAAATACACCCAAACACTGTTAAACACTTTCAAACACACGCTAACACCTTAACACTTTCACACAAAACCAAACCCTGTTAAACTCTTCCAAACACACCCAAACACTCTTAAACGCTTGCAAACACACCCAAACACTGTTAAACACTTCCAAACGCAATAAACAATGTTAAACATTTGCAAATGCACCCAAGAACTATTAAATAATAGCAACACACACCCAAACACTGTTACACACTTCCAAATATACTCAAATACTGTTAAACACTTTCAAACATATACAAACACTGTTAAACAATTGCAAACACACCCAAACACTGTTGAACACATGCAAACACACCCAAACACAATTAGACACTTGCAAACACTCCCAAACGCTGTTAAACATCTTCAAACACACCCAAACAATATTAAACGCTTGCAAACACACCCTGATAATGTTAAACACTATTAAACACTTTCAAACACACATAAACACTGTTAAACACTTGCAAACACACCGAAACACTGTTAAACATTTTGAAACACATCAAAACAGTGTTAAACCCTTGCAAACGCACCCAAATATTGTTAAACATTTGCTAACACACCCAAACACTGTTAAACTCTTGAAAACGCTCCCAAACACTATCAAACAAGTTCAAACACAAACAACACACTTAAACAACTTTACACAAACCCAAACCCTGTTTAACATCTTAAACACACCCAAAAAAATATTAAACGCTTGCAAACAAACCCTGACACTTTTAACACTGTTAAACACTCTCAAACACACATCAACACTGTTAAACATTTGTAAACACACCCAAACACTTTTAAACACTTGCAAACGCACCTAAACTGTCAAACACTTCCAAACGCAACCAAACAATGTTAAAAATTTGCAAACGCATACAAAAACAATTACAAACTTGCCACACACAACCAAACACTGTTAAACATTTGCAAACACACCCAAACACTGATAATCACTTTCAAACACACCCAGACACTCTTAACATATTCAAACACACCCAAAAACTGTTAAACACATTCAAACACACCCTAACACTCTTAAACACTTTCAAGCATACCCTAAAATACTAAACATTTGCAAACACACACAAACAATGTTAAATAATTGCAAACACACCCAAACACTGTTAACAATTGCAAACATACCCAAACGCTATTAAACACTTTCAAAAACACCCAAACACTGTTAAACAATTTCACACACACCCAAACAATCTTAAACACTTGCAAACACACCAAAACACTGTTAAACAATTTCAAACACAACCAAACACTGTTAAACACTCAAACACACACAATCACTGTTAAAGAATTTCTAACAAACCCATACACTGTTAAACAATTTCAAACACACCCAAACAATGTTAAACACTTTCAAACATACCCAAACACTGTTAAACACATTAAAATCATCCAGACACTGTTAAACAGTTTCAAAAACACACAAACACATTTAATCTCTTTGAAACACACTCAAACACTCTTAAATATTTTCACACACAAATGCACTTAAACACTTTCAAACACACCCAAACTTTGTTAAACACTTTCAAACACACCCAAACACTGTTGATCACTTGCAGACACACCCGAACATATTAAATATTTTCAAACACTCTCAAACATTGTTAAAAAGTTTCAAACACACGCAAACACTGTTAAACACTTCCAAAACACCCAAAGACTATTAAGCAAATTCAAACACACCCAAACACAGTTAAACACTTGCAAACACACCCAAACACTGCTTAGCACTTGCAAACACACCTAAACACATTTAACCGCTTTCAAACACACCCAAATAGTGTTAAACAATTGCAAAAACAACCAAATATTGTTAAACAGTTGCAGACACGCCCAAACATTGTTAAACAATTGCAAACACATCCAAACACTATTAAACACTTGCAAACATACCCAAACACTGTTAAACACTTGCTAACGCACCCAAACACTGTTAAACAATGGCAAACGCAACCAAACACTTAAAAAAATTGCAACACTCACCCAAACACTGTTAAACATTTGCAAACACCCCCAAAAATTGTCAAACACTTGGAAACACACCCAAACACTGCTAAATACATTCAAAACACCCAAAAACTCTTAAACATATTCAAACACACCCAAACAATGTTAAACACTTCCAAACACACCCAAACACAGGCAAACTTTTGCAAACAAACCCAAAAACTCTTAAACCTTGCAAACACACCCAAACACACTTAAACACTTGCAAAAACACCCACACACACGTAAACTCTTGGAAACACACCCAAACTCTGTTAAATACTTGCAAACACACCTAAACACAGGTATAAACTTGCAAACACTCCCAAACACTGTTAAACACTTGCAAACTCACCCAAACTCTGTTAAACAAATACAAACACACCCAAACATTCTTAAACATTTTCCAACGCACCCAAACACTGTTAAACACTGTCAAACACACCCAAACGCTGTAAAACACTTGCAAAAACACCCGAACACTGTTACACCCTTGCAAACACACCCAAACACTGTTAATCACTTTCAAACACAGCCAAACAATGTTAATCAATTTCAAACACACCCGAACACTGTTAGGCAGTTTCAAACACACCCAAACACTGTTAAAAACTTTCAAACACACCCAAACAATTTTAAAAACTTGCAAGAACACCCTAACAATCTTAAACACATTCAAACACAACTAAACACTGTTAAACACTTTCAAACAGACGTAAACACTGTTAAACACTTGCAAACACACCCAAACAATGTTAAACACTTTCAAACACACCCAAACACTGGTCAACAACTGCAAACATACCCAAACAACGTTAAAAACTTGAAAACACACCCAAACAATGTTAAACATTTGCAAACACACCAAAACAATCTTAAACAATTTCACACAACCTCTTACATTGTTAAACACTTACAAACACACCCAAACACTTTTAACACTTGCAAAACACCCAGACACTGTTGAACACTTGCAGACACAAACACTGTTATAAATTAAAGGAAATTTAAGAATTTTTTAAAGTGTTCAGAATTTTCAAAATACGTCGAAATTCCAAAAAATTTCAAAATTTTAAAAATTTTCAAAAATTTTCAAATTTTCAAAATTTTCAAAAATTTTCAAAAATTTCGCAATTTCCAAAAATGTTTAAAATTCGACGAAATTCCAAAAAATTTCAAAATTTTCAAGAATTTTCGAAATTTTCAAAAATTTCGGGATTTTAAAAAATTTTCAAAATTCGATTCAATTCAAAAAAATTTCAAGAATTTAAAAAAATTCAAAAATTGAAAAAATTTCAATATTCTAAAAATTTTCACAATCCGTTGAAATTCCAAAAAAAATCAGTTCTCAAAATTTTGAAAATTTTCAGTTTCAAAATTCGTCGAAAATCCAAAAAATTTGAAAATTTTCAATATTTTTAAAAATTGTCTAAATTTTCAAAAATATCTAAAATTTTCAAAATTCTTCGTAATTCCACAAAATTTGAAAATTTTGAATAATTTCAAAATTTTAAAAAATTTTCAAAATTCGTCGAAATTCCAAAAAATTTAATTTTTTCATTAAATTTAAACAATTTTCCAAATTCAAAGAAATTCCAAAAAATTACAAAATTTTGAAAATTTTCAAATATTGAAAAAATTGAAAAAATTTTCAAAAATTTTCAAAATCCGTCGAAATTCCAAAAAATTTCAAAATTTTCAAAAATTTAGAAAAATTCTATATTTTCAAAATTCGTCGAAATTCCAAAAAAATTACAATATTTCCAAAAATATAAAAATATTCTCAAAAAATTTCAAAATTTGTCGAAATTCCAGAATATCTGAAAATTTCCCAACATTTTCTAAATTTCTCAAAATTTTTAATTATATTCAACACCACCTGGCAGCACCGATAGGCTCCATACACCTCGTTCAGCCACGGCATTCTCTGGGCTGCCACGCTAGCAGCACCTGCATGCTCGCTGCTCCCATCTAGCAGAACAATAATTTTAGAAATTGAAGGATATTTAACAATTTTTTCAAATTTTCATAAATTTTCAAAAATTTTCAAAATTTTCAAAATTCGTCGAAAATTCCAAGTTTTTTAAAATTTCAAAATTTTCAAACATTTTCAAAAATGTCAAAATTTCAAAAAATTTTCAAAAATTGCGTAATTTTCAAAAATTTAAAAATTCCACTAAATTCCAAAAAATTTCAAATTTTGGAAATTTTCAAAAATTGAAAAATTATAATCAAAATTTTTCAAAATTCTTCGAAATTTCCAAAAATTTCAAAATTTTCAAAAATATTCAAGATATTCAAAAATTTTCAAAATTTTCAAATAATTTCCAAATTCGTCGAAATTTCAAGAAATTTCAAAATTCTCAATATTTTCATAAATTTTCAAATTTTTCAGATTTGAAAAGTTTTCGAACGAAAATTTGAAAAAATTTTCAAAATTCGTCGAAATTACAAAAAATCTGAAAAATTCGAAACATTTTTTTATTTCTCAAAATTTCCAATTATTTCCAATACTCCCCCATGCAGCACCGATGCACCGAACCGGTGCCAGCAACAGCATTCTCTGGCCTACTACAATGGCAGGACCTGCAGGCTCCCTGCTCCCAACTAGCAAGCCAATAATTAAAAAAATTAAAGAAAATTTAAGAATTTTTTAAAATTTCCAAAATTTTCAAACATTTTCAAAATTCGTCGAAATTCCAAAAAAAATCAAAATCCTTCGAAATTCCAAAATATTAATTATTTTCAAAAAATTTCAAAATTTTCAAAAATGTTCCAAATTTGTCGTCCAGAAAATTTCAGTTTTCAAAAATTTCAAAATTTTCAACATTCGACGAAATTCCAAGAAATTTCAAAATTTTCAAAATTTTCAAAAATTTTCAAAATGAATAAAACCTTTCAAGAATTTTTAAAATTTGTCGAAATTCCAAAATATCTGAAAATTTCTATTCATATTCTAATTTTCTCAAAATTTTCAAATATTTTCAATTCTCCCCTGGCAGGACAGATAGGATCATGGATACACCTCGGGCTGATGGTCTACCAAACTGGCAGAACCTGCAGGCTCGCTGCTCCCACCTAGCAGACCAATAATTTTGAAAATTAAAGGAAATTTTAGTATTTCAAGAATTTTCAAAATATTCAAAAATTTTCAAAATTCGTCGAAATTCCAATAAATTTCAAAATTTTAAAAAATTTTCAAAATTTTCGTAACTTACAAAAATTTTTATAATATTCAAAAGTTTTCAAAATTTTAAAAAATTTTCAAACTTAAAAAATTTTCAAAATTCCACGAAATTCCAAAAAATTTCAAAATTTTCAAAGATTTAAAAAATTTTCGAAAATTTTCACAATTTAAAAAAATTTTCAAAATTTGTCGAAATTCCAAAAAATCTCAAAATTTCCTAACATTTTCTAAATTTTTCAAAATTTTTAATTACATTCAATACTACCCCTGGCAGCACCGATAGGCTCGAGGATACACCTCGGTCATCCACGGCATTCTCTGGGCTACCACACTGGCAGCAACTGCATGCTCGCTGCTCCCACCTAGCAGACCAATAAAGGAAATTTATGAATTTTTAAAAAATTTTCAAATATTTTTAAAAATTTCAAAATTAAAAAAAATTGCATAAATTTCAATAATTTTCAAAATTCCACTAAATTCAAAAAAATTTCAAAATGTTGATAATTTTCAAAAATTTCAAAATGTTGATCATTTTCAAAAATTTTCAAAATATCCAAAAATTTTCAAAATTTTCGCAAAGTTTCAAAATTCGTTGATATTCGAAAAAATTTCAAATTTTTCAATATTTTCAAAAATTTTCAAAACCTCAAGATTTTCAAAAAATTTCAAAATTTGTCGAAATTCCGAAAAATTTGAAAATTCCCAAACCTTTTTTAAATTTCTCAAAATCTTCAATTATTTCAAAAACTCACCCAGGCAGCTCCGATAGGCTCGAGGCTACACTACGGTCAGCCACGGCATTCCCTGGACTACCACACTGGCAGCACCTGCAGTATCGATGCTCCCACCAAGCAGACCAATAATTAAAAAAATTAAAAGAAATTTAAGAATGTTTTCAATACTTTAAAAAGTTAAAAAATTTTTCAAAATTCGATGAAATTCCAAATAATTTAAAAATTTTCAAAAATTTCAAAATTTTCAAAAAATTTAAAAAAATTCGACGAAATTCCAAAAAATTTCAAAATTTTGAAAAGTACCAAAATTTTCAAATATTTTCAAAATCCGTCGAAATTCCAAAAAAATTTCAAAATCTCCAAACACTGATAAAAACTTGAAAACACACCCAAACACTCTTAAACACTTTCCAACACACCCAAACACTGGCAAACACTTGCAAACACACCCAAACACTGGTAAACACTTGCAAACACACTCAAACACTGCATAACACTTGCAAACACACACAGACACTGGTAAACACTTGTAAACTCACCCAAACGCTGTTAAACAATTGCAAACACACCCAAACAATGTTAAACACTTGCAAACACACCCAAAAACTGGTAAAGACTTGCAAACACACCGAAGCACTCTTAAAATCTTGCAAACTCACCCAAACACTGTTAAGCACTTGCAAACACACCCGATCACTGTTAAACACTTGCAAACACACCCAAACACTGTTAAATACTTGCAAACACACCCAACCACTGTTAAACACTTGCAAGCACTCCCAACCACTGTGAAACACTAGCAAACACACCCGAACACTATTAGACACTTGAAAATTCACCAAAACACTGGTAAACACTTGCAAACACACCCAAATACTATTAGACACTTTCAAACCCAACCAAACACAGTTAAACACTTTCAAACACACCCAAACACTGGAATACACTTTCAAATACAAAGAAACACTGTTAAACAATTTCAAACACACCCAAACACTGTTAAACATTGGAAACAAACCCGAACACTATTAGATACTTTCACACACAACCAAACACTTTTAAACACTTGCAAACACACCGGAACACTATTAGACACTCTCAAACACAACCAAACACTGTTAAACACTTGCAAACACACTCGAAGAACATTATACAGTTTGAAACACAACCAAGCACTTGGAATTGGAAGCACACCCGAACAGTATTAGATAAATTCAAACACACCCAAAAAGTCTTAAACACTTGGAAACACACCTGAACATTATTAGACACCTTCAAACTTACCGAAACACTGTTAAGACTTGCAAACACACCCGAACACTGTTAAACACTTGCAAACACACCCAAACAATCGTAGATACTTTCAAACAAAACCAAACACTGTTAAACACTTGAAAACACACCCAAACACTATTAGACACTTCCAAACACAACCAAACACTGTTAAAAAATTGCAAACACACCCAAACACTCTTAAACACATTCAAACACACCCAAACACTGTCGAACACTTGCAAATCCACCCAAACATTGTTAAAGACTTGCAAACACACCCAAACACTGTTGTAAACTTGCAAACACACTCAAACCATTTCCAATACTCCCACAGGCAGCACCGATAAGGTCGATGCCAGCCACGGCAATCTCTGGAGTACCACACTGGCAGGACCTGCTGACTCCCTGCTCCCAACTAGCAAAACGATAATTTAAAAAATTAAAGGTAATTTAAGCATTTTTTAAATTTTCAAAATTTTCAAAATTCGTCGAAATTCCAAAAAATTTCAAAATTTTAAATATTTTCAACAGTTTTCAAATTTTCAAAATTTTCAAAATTTTCAAAAATTTCAAAATTTCCAAAAATATTCAAAACTCGACGAAATTCCAAAAAATTTCAAAATTTTCAGAAATTTTTGATATTTTAAAAAATTTCAAATTTTTTTAAATTTCCAAAATTGGATGAAATTTAAAAAATTTCAAAATTTCAAAAAATTTCAAAATTCGTCAAATTCCAAAATGTCATTTTTTCACAAATTTAAAAAAAATTGCAAAAATTTTCAAAATTCAACGAAAATCCAAACAATTTAAAATTTTGAAAATTTTCAAAAATTGAAAAAAAATTGAAAATATTTTGAAAAATTTTTAAATATCCGTCGAAATTCCATTAAATTTCAAAGTTTTGGAAAATTTTAAAACTTTCATAATTTTCAAAAATTTTCAAAATATTCAAAAATTTTAAAAAATTTCTATATTTTCAAAACTCGACGAAGTTCCAAAAAAGTTCAAAGTTTTAAAAAATTTTCAGTTTTAAAAATTTTCAAAAATTTCAAAATTTCCAAAAATTTTTAAAATAATCAAAATTCGACGAAATTTAAAAAAGTTACAATATTTTCAAAATCTTTCAAAATTTTAAAAAATCTTCAAAATACGACGAAATTCCAAAAAAATTCTAATCTTTCAAAATTTCTTAAATTTTCAAAATTTGTCGAAATCCCAAAAAAACTGGAAATTTCAAAACATTTTTTTAATGCTGTTAAACACTTGTAAACAACCGAACACTATTAGACACTTTCAAACAACACCAAACACTGATAAAGACTTTCAAGCACACCCGAACACTGGTAAACACATTCAAACACACCCTAACACTGTTAAAAACATTCAAACACACTCAAACTTTGGTAAGCACTTTCAAACACAACAAAAATTGTTAAACACTTTCAAACACACCCAAACACTGCAAAACACTTTCAAACATACCCGAACACTATTAGACACTTTTAAACACAACCAAGCACTGTTGAACAATTGCAAACACACCCGAAAACTATTAGCCATTTTCTAACACAACCAAACACTGTTAACCACTTGCAAAGACACTTGAAGTCTATTAGACTCTTTCAAACACAACGAAACACTGTTAAGAACTTGCAAATACTCCCGAACACTATTAGAAACGTACAAACACACGCAAACACATTTACACACTTGCAAACGCACCCAAACATTATTAGACACTTTCAAACACAACCAAAAATTGTTAAACATTTGTAAACCCACCCAAAAACTCTTATTCACTTGCAAACACACCTAAACAAAGTTAAACGCTCTCAAACACAAACAAACAGTGTTAAACATTTGCAGACACACCCAAACACTGTTAAACACTTGCAAACACCCAAACACTGTTAAGTATTTTCAAACACACCCAAAGACTGTTAAACTCTTTCAAACACACCCAAACACTGTGAAACAATTGCAAACCCACCGAAACACTGTTAAACACGTCCAAACACACCCAAATTATCTTAAACAAATTCAAACACGCCCAAACACTGTTAAACACTTCAAACACACCCAAACATTTTTAAACTCTTCCAAACACACCTAAAAACTGCTAAACACTTTCAAACACACCCAAACAATTTTAAACGCTTTCAAACGCACCCAAATACTGGTAAAAACTTGCAAACACCCATATACTGTTAAACATATGCAAACACAACCAAACATTGTTAAACAATTGCAAACACACCCAAACACTGTTAAAAACTTGCAAACAAACACAAACAATATTAAACACTTGCTAATGTTAAAATCACAAAAAGTTTTAAGTTTTAAAATATTTGTCAAAATTTTCAGAAATCGTCGAAATTCCAAAAAATTTCAAAATTTTCAAAAATTTTCAAAAATTTCGAAAATTTAAAAAAACTGCAAAAATTTTCAAAAAATCCAAAATTTTCAAAAATTTTCAAAAACGTTATAAATTCTTCCAAATTTTTAAAAAATTTTAAAAATCTGTCGAAATTCCAAAAATACTTCAAATTTCCTAACATTTTCTAAATTCCTCACAAATTTCAATTATTTCCAATACTACCCCTGGCAGCACTGATAGGTTCGAGGCTACACGTCAGCCACGGCATCCTCTGGGTTGCATCTGCATGCTCGCCGCTCCCAACTAGCACTACAATAAGTTCAAAAATTAAAGGAAATTTAAGAATTTATTAGCATTATCAAAATTTTTTAAATTTTAAAAAAATTGTCAAAATTTTCAAAAATCGCCAAAGTTCCAAAAAATTTCAAATTTTCAAAAATTTTAAAAATTACAAAATTTTCAAAAATTTCAAAAAAGTTCCAAAAAATTCAAAATTTTAAAAAAATTTTGAAAAATTTCATAATTTTCAAACATTTTGAAAAATTTCATAATTTTCAAACATTTTAAAAAATTTCAATATTTTCAAAAATTTTCCAAAATCATCGAAATTCCAAAAAATTTCAAAATTTCCGAAAATTTTCAAAAATTTCAAGATTTTCAACAATTTAAAAAATAAACAATTTTCAAAAATTTTCAAAAATTTTAAAAATTTCAAAAATTTTCCAAAATCATCGAATTTCCAAAAAATTGCAAAATTTTCAAAAATTTTCAAGAATTTTAAATATTTTGAAAAATTTGAAAAACGTTAAAAATTCCTCAAAAATTTTCAAAAATATTCCAAAATTTGTCGAAATTCCAAAATACTGAATATTTCTAACAATTACTAAATTTCTAAAAAATTTCAATTATTTCAAATACTCCCACTGGCAGCATCGATAATGTCGAGGATACACATGTCAGCCACGGCATTCTCTGGGCTGTATCTGCAGGATCGCCGCTCCCAACTAGCGGTAAAATAATTTCAAAAATTAAAGGAAATTTAAGAATTTTTTTATAATCAAAATTTCTTAAATTTAAAAAAATTTTTCAAAATATTCAAAAATCGTCGAAATTCAAAAAAATTTCAAAAATTTTTAAAAATTTTCAAAAAATTTAAAAAATTTAAAAAAATCCAAAATTTTCAAAAATTTCAAATATTTTCAAAAGTTGTCGAAATTCCAAAAAATTTAAAAATTTTCAAAAATTTTCAAAATTTTAAAAATTGTCAGAAATTTTAAAATTTCAAAAATTTTCAAAAATCGTCGAAATTCCAAAAAAAAATTAAAATTTTTAAAAATTTTGAAAAATTTCAAAATTTAAAAAAATTTACAAAAATTTCAAAATTTCCAAACATTTTCAATAATTTCAAAAATTTCAAAAACATTAAAAATTCTTCAAAATTTTAAAAAAATTTAAAAAATTTGTCGAAATTCCACAAATTCTGAAAATTCCTCACTTTTTCTGAATTCCTAAAAATTTCAACTATTTCCAATACTCCCCCTGGCAGCACCGATAGGCTCAAGGCTACACATCAGCAATGGCTTCCTCTGGGTTGCATCTACAGGCTCGTCGCTACCAACTAGCAGTACAATAAGTTCAAAAATCAAAGGAAATTTAAGAATTTGTTAGAATTATCAAAAGTTTTTAAATTTAAAAAAAATCGTCAAAATTTTCAAAAATCGTCGAAATTCCAAAAAAATTTCGAATTTTCAAAAATTTTCAAAATCAGAAACTCGCAAAAAATTCAAAATTTTCAAAAATTTTCAAAAATTTAAAAAATATCAATTTTCAAAAATCGTCGAAATTCCAAAAAATTTCAAAATTTTCAAAATTTTTCAAAAATTAAAAAATTTTCAAAAATTTCAAAATTTCAAAAATTTCAAAATTTTCAATATTTTTAAAAAATTTGAAAACTTCAAAAACGTTAAAAATTCTTCCAAATTATCAAAAAGTTTTAAACATTTGTCGAAATTCCAAAAATTCTCAAAATTTCCTAACATTTTTTAATTCATCAAAATTTTCAATTAATTCCTATACCCCCCCTGGCAGCACCGATAACCTCGAGTCTACATATCTGTCAGCCACGGCATCCTCTGGGTTGCATCTACAGGCTCGCCGCTACCAACTAGCAGTACAATAAATTAAAAAATTAAAGGTAATTTAAGAATTTGTTGAAATTATCAAAATTTTTAAATTTAAAAAAAATGTCAAAAATTTCAAAAATCGTCGAAATTCCAAAAAATTTCAAAAGTTTCAAACATTCTAAAAATTTTCAAAAATTTTCAAAATAAAAAATTTCAAAATTTTCAGAAATTTCAAAAATTTTCAAAAAATCCAAAATTTTCAAAAATTTTCAAAAATTGTCGAAATTCCAAAAAATTTAAAACATTTCCAAAATTTTCAAAAATTTTCAAAAATTTCAAAATTTTCAAAAATATCAAAAATTTTCAAAAAATCCAAAATTTTCAAAAATTTTAAAAAATTTCCAAAAATTTGAAAAATTTTCAAAAATCGTCAAATTCCAAAAAATTTCAAAATCTTCAAAAATTTTCAAAAATTTCAAAATTTTCAAATTACCAAAAATTTCATAATTTTAAAAAATTTTCAAAAATTTCAAAAATTTAAAAAACGTTAAAAAATTCTTCCAAATTTTCAAAAAATTTTAAACATTTGTCGAAATTCCAAAAATTCTGAAAATTTCCAAACGTTTTATAAATTCCTCAAAAATTTCAATTATTTCCAGTACTCCCCCTCACAGCACCGATAGGCTCGAGGCTACACATTTGTCAGACACGGCATCCTATGGGATGCATCTGCGGGCTCACCGCACCGAACTAGCAGTACAAAAAGTTAAAATTGAATGAAATTTAAGAATTTGTTAGAATTATGAAAATTTTTTAAATCTTGAAAAATTTTGCCACAATTTTTTAAAAATTGTCGAAATACCAAAACAATTCAAAAATTTCAAAAATTTTCAAAAGTCGTCGAAATTCCAAAAAATTTCAAAATTTTCAAACCTTTTAAAAAATTTCAATATTTTGAAAAATTTTCAAAAATCGTCGAAATTCCAAAAAATTTCAAAATTTTCAAACATTTTCAAATTTCTACATTTTCAAATTTTTCAAAAATTTCAAAATTTCCAAAAATTTTCAAAATTCGACGAAAGTCCAAATAATTTCAAAATTATGTTTTAAAAAATTTCAAAATTCTTTAAAAATTTTCAAATTTCGATGAAATTCAGAAAAATTTCAAAATTTTCAAAAATTTTTTAAAATTTTCAAAAAATCCAAAATTTTAAAAAATTTCCAAAAATTTCAAGATTTTGAAAAAGTTTCAAAAAATTAAAAAATGCAAAAACTTTCAGAAATCGTCGAAATTCCAAAAAATTACAAAATTTTCTAAAATTTTCAAAAATTTCAAAATTTTGAAAAAATTTTAAAAATTCCAAAAATTCTCAAAAATCGTCGAAATTCCAAAAAAATTTCAAAATTTTCAAATATTTCCAAAATTTCAAAACCGTTACAAATTCTTCCAACTTTTCAAAAAATTTTAAAAATTTGTCGAAATTCCAAAAATTGTGAAAATTTCCTAACATTTTCTAAATTCCTCAAAAATTTCAATTATTTCCAATACTCCCCCTGGCAGCACCGATAGGCTCGAGGCTACGCATGTCAGCTACGGCATCCCCTGTATTGCATCTGCAGGCTCGCCACTACCAACTAGCACTACAATAAGTTCAATAATTAAAGGAAACTTGAGAATTTGTTAGAATTATCAAAATTTTTTTAATTTTTTAAAAATTTCAAATTTTCAAAAATTTTCAAGAATTTCAAAATTATTAAAAAGTTGCAAAAAATTCAAAATTTTAAAAAATTTTCATAAATTTCAAAAATTTTCAAAAATCGTCGAAATTCCAATAAATTTCAAAATTTTCGAAATTTTTAAAAAATTTCAAAATTTTCAAACATTTTTAAAAATTCCAAAATTTTCAAAAAATTTCAAACATTTTCAAAAATTTCAGTTTCAAAATTATCAAAAATTTTCAAAATTTTTAAAATTTTCAAAAATTTTCAAAAACTAAAAAATTTCAAAAAATTTTCAAAATTGCGTAATTTTCAAAAATTTAAAAATTCCACTAATTCCAAAAAACTTCAAATATTGGAAATTTTAAAAAATTGAAAAATTATAATCAAAATTTTTCAAAATCCTTCAAAAATTCCAAAAAATTTCAAAATTTTCAAAATATTCAAGATATTCAAAAATTTTCAAAATTTTGAAATAATTTCCAAATTCGTCGAAATTTCAATATTCCCAATATTTTCAAAAATTTCCAAAATTTTCAGATTTGAAAAAATTTTCAAAATTCGTCGAAATTAAAAAAAAACAGAAAAATTCTAAACATTTTTTAAATTTCTCAAAATTTTCAATTATTTCCAATACTCCCCAATGCAGCACCAATAGGCTCGGTGCCAGCAACGGCTTTCTCTGGCCTACTACACTGGCAGGACCTGCAGGCTCCCTGCTCCCAAGTAGTAAGCCAATAATTTAAAAAATTAAAGGAAATTTAAGAATTTTTTAAAATTTCCAAAATTTTCAAAATTCGTCGAAATTCCAAAAAAATTCAAAATCCTTCGAAATTCCAAAATGTTCAATATTTTAAAAAATTTCAAAATTTTCAAAAGTTTTCAAAAATGTTCCAAATTTGTCCAGAAAAATTTCAACATTCGACGAAATTCCAAGAAATTTCAAAATTTTCAAAATTTTCAAAAATTTTCAAAATAAATAACACCTTTCAAGAATTTTTAAAATTTGTCGAAATTCCAAAATATCTTAAAATTTCTATTCATTTTCTAATTTTCTCAAAATTTTCAAATATTTTCAATGCTCCCCTGTGAGGACAGAAAGGCTAATAAATACACCTAGGGCTGATGGGCTACCAAACTGGCAGAATATGCGGGCTCGCTGCTCCCACCTAGCACACCAATAATTTTGAAAATTGAAGGAAATTTTAGTTTTTGAAGAATTTTCAAAATTTTCAAAAATTTTCGAAATTCGTCGAAATTCGAAAAATTTCTAAACTTTCAAAAATTTTCATTCAAAATTTAAAAAAATCGCATAAATTTAAAAAATTTTCAAAATTCCACTCAATTCCAAAAAATTTCAAATTGCTGATTATTTTCAAAAATTTTCAAAATTCGTCGAAAATTCCAAAAAATATCAATATTTTAAAAATTTTTTAAACTTCAAAATTTTCAAAAATTTTCAAAATATTCAAAAATTTTCAAAATTTTCGAAAAATCTCAAAATTAGACGAAATTCGAAAAAATTTCAAAATTTTCAATATTTTCAAAAATTTTTTTAAATTTCAAAAATTTTCAAAACATCAAGATTTTCAAAAATTTTCAAAATTTGTCGAAATTCCGAAAAAATCTGAAAATTCCCAAACATTTCTTAATTTCTCAAAATGTTCAATTATTTAAAAAAACTCACACAGGCAGCTCCAATAGGCTCGAGGCTACACTAGTCAGCCACGGCATTCCCTGGGCTGCCAACACCGGCAGCACCTGCAGTCTCGATGCTCACAACAAGCAGACCAATGATTTTATAAATTGAAGGAAATTTAAGAATGTTTTTATTATTTTAAAAAGAAAAATTTCTTGAAATTCCAAAATTCTGAAAATTTCCTAACAATTTGTAAATTCCTCAAAAAATTTCAACGACTTCGAAGACTAGGGGGAGCACCGATAGGCTCGAGGCTACACATGTCAGCACGGCATGCTATGGGTTGCATCTGCAGGCTCGCCGCTACCAACTAGCACTACAATAAGTTAAAAAATTAAAGGAAATTTAAGAATTTGTTAGAATTATCAAAATTTTTTTAATTTTTAAAAATTCGTCAAAGTTTTAAAAAATTGTCGAAATCCCAAAAAATTTCAAAATTTTCAAAAATTTTCAAAAAAATCCAAAATTTCAAAAATTTTAAAAATTTCAAAAATTTTCAAAATTCGTCTAAATTCCAAAAATTTCAAAATTTTCAAAAATTTTCCAAAGCTACAAAATTTTCAAAAAAATTCAAAATTTTTTTGAATTTTCAAAATTTCAAGAACATTAAAAATTCCAAAAAAATTCAAAATTTTGAAAAATTTTCAAAATTTTAAAAAATTTTAAAAATTTTCAAAATTCGTGCAAATTCTAAAAAATTTCAAAATTTTCAAAAATTTTCAAAAATTTCAAAATTTTCAAAATTTATCAAAAAATTTCAAAATTATAGAAAATTTTCAAAAATTTCAAAAATGTTAAAAATTCTTCCAAATTTTCAAAAAATTTTAAAAATTTGTTGAAATTCCAAAATTCTGAAATTTCCTAACATTTTGTAAATTCCTAAAAAATTTCAATGTTTTGCAATAATCCCCTTGGCAGCACCGATAGGCTCGAGTCTACACATGTCAGCCACGGCATCCTCTGGTTTGCATGTGCAGGCTCGCCGCTACCAACTAGCACTACAATAAGTTCAAAAATTATAGGATTTTTAAGAATTTTTTAGAATCATCAAAATTTTTTAAATTTTTAAAAATCGTCAAAATTTTCAAAAACCGTCGAAATCCCAAAAAATTTCAAAATTTTCAAAAAACTTCAAAATTTTCAAAAATCTTCAAAAATTTCAAAATTTGAAAAAAATCCAAAATTTTCAAAAGTTTCAAAAATTTTCAAAATTCGTCCAAATTACAAAATATTTTATAATTTTCAAAAATTTCAAAATTTTTAAAAATTTCAAAAACGTTAAAAATTCTTCCAAATGTTCAAAAAAAAAAAAATTAGTCGAAATTCCAAAAATTCTGAAAATTTCCTAACATTTTCTAAATTCCTAAAAAATTTCAATTATTTCCAATCGTCCC